>NC_133666.1:348395990-348731080 GCF_037893015.1 Macrotis lagotis
AATGTGTCCTAGTGACAGGCCGTTTTTTTATCAATGCCTTTGAGCATAGAATGCTCAAAAAATATTAGGGTTATTTGGTTAAGAGGCCAGATATTTTGCAGTGTCATGGTAGAATTATTCCATTTCTGTTTGTTTTTCTTTTCTGAGAACTGGGAAGAAGACATTAATGAATAGTGTAGCTTCTTGTCAGAATCCCTGCTTACATTACTTAGTAGAGATATTATAAGCTTCTTAGCCTGATAAAAATGCATTTTCCCCCAATAGTTTTAAAATAGGACAATCCATATATGAACCACAAATAGAAGTTAGCTCTAATATGTTTGCATAGGCTTTATTTTTTCTTTTTACTTACATTATATAGTCTCAATAAGATATTTTCCTTTGTTAAATTATTGAATCTTTTAGAATTTTTGTTTCCTTATCTATAAAAATAAGGAATCAGAATGCTTTCTATGATCCCTTTAATGTCTAAATTTGTGTTTCTATTATTATTTAAAATTAATTGAATAAATAGAAAATTTTAATAAAGCCTTTTTTAAACAACCAATTAGTCTACCGGGAAATAAACTTTGTCAACTTTTGTCAAACTTCCAGTCAGTCAACAAAAGAATTGTAATATTTTTTTTTTTGGATTTCGTAGGTGTTTTTAGAAATCTGAAATTATTTGATTAAAAAATGGAACAGATACTTTGTAATTTGAGGATCTAATGAAATGAATTCTAATTCTGGATGATTTGATTATTTTTAAATGATTCTTTTGATGCACTGGAATGATAACAGTTAGGAAAATCAAAAAAAAAAAGTTTTGTCAGTCCTATCTCCAGTAAGAAAAAAACAGCAAAATGAAAGATGGAGGCTAGAGATTGGAGGAAAAGGGCATGAAATGGATATGATAGGGAAGAAAGGCAATTACAGTAATCAAAGCTATGTTATGATTAGAGGAAAGAAGAAATTCCCTAAAATGTTCCCATTTCTTTGAATTCCGACTATTAAAATTATGATAACATAAAACATGGTAATTGGTACCATTTAGTGGAAAGATATAGCTCAAATGTAAATAATAGGACTACTTAAGTATAGGAATTACTTGCACTAATGTGGCCTTGGTTTAATATGATAATTTGTTTATATTTGAGTTTTGTATTTAGGGTGAATTTATTCCTTACATAATTAATATGTAATCTTCTTTCAATATGTGTGATTTTTTGCATTCACTTTATTCACATGTCTGTCCTAAAAATGTATTCAAATAATGTTTGAAAGATGATAATGGCACTGTGTCACCCAAATAAACTGCCTTTTTAATCATTAAAAATGTGAGAACACTTCATAGCATATTGTTCACTATGTAGGGCGTGGCCTTTATTGTATTTTGACAAATTTGTTTAGATATCACTAGCAAAAAAATCATGCTTAGTGTCAAGTCTAAACCCAACTCTTTATTATTTATTACTACTTTTTCAACTAAAGAAGAATAATAAGAAAAAGAAAGTCATATCCCTCACTAATATGCAGTGTGGTTTTATAATTATTTAGAAAACATTTTTGAAATGGTTTCATAGTCCTCATTCTCAAAAAAATTGTAGATTACGTAGTTGTCTGTTACCAGCCATAATAGTTTATTCCCAAACCCAGGATATATTTGTTTGTTGACTCATCCCAAAATCTATGAGAGTCCCAATATTGCCTTGGTACTAGAACATAGAGATTGATACATAGTAGAAACACATATATTTATCATACTTTAATTCAAAGCAGGCCTCATATATGACATTAAATTTTAAAATCTTATAATGAAAAACTTTCAGTAAGATGGTTTAGAAGATAAAGCACTGGGTCTGGAGTGAGGAAGAACTGAATTCAGATGCAACGTCAGATACTTACTAGCTATGATGTCTGATCTTGTGCAAGATTTTGCCTAGTTGCTAACTAGATGGCTTGGTAAATAGACTGAATGAAAATCTAACTTTAGACATTTGTTAGCTATATAACTTTGGGTAGGTCATTTAACCTTTTTTTTTTACTTTTATCCAATGGCAAAGAAAATAGAAAACCACTCCAGTATCTTTCCTAAGAAAACTACCTGGACAGTATGATCCATGGAGGCATGATTGACATAATTAAACAACAACAAAAAAAGCAAAGTTGATATATGAAAGAACATATTTATGAAATTATACAGTTACAACTAAAGAATACTTTGGGATAAGAAAAGCAAAGAACAAGTAGGTTCCATTGTAGTTCTATTTCCTCTTTTTATATCTTCTTCCAGATATAAACTACCTCCTGCCATCCATCAAACCTTTCCCCATTTCTTTCCAAACAAAACTCTAACACCATATTGAATTGTATTAAAAGGAAATAGGTTTTCCTAATTGATATTCCACAATATTCTGAACTTTTTTGCCATTATGCAATTGATTACGATATTAAAAATAGAAAAAGTTCACCATGATATTGATATAAAATGATAATGATAACAAAGGTTATAATGATTATTTTATCATTTTTTGAGTTTTATTTATTTAAGGCAATGGGGTAAAGTGACTTACTCAAGGTCACACAGTTTATAAAGATTATTTTTAAAAATTTAATTAGGTATAGAAAAATCACCATCTTCATGACTTTCTGCCAGCAAAATTTCTTCTGTACATATAATTTAGTTATATGTTGTTGAAAAATATAAGAACAGAATCATCTTATCATTGCCCTTTAGTTATTAATGACAAATGAGATATAAAAAAGGAACAATTCTTGCCAAATTTAATTTTCATTGCCATTGAAGAGATTCAACACTTAATTCAAGAAAGAATGGATTCTTTTTGATGAATAGATCCTCTAGATCAAGAGTACATGTTTCAAGATAATTGATTTTCTATGTACTCATATTTTGTGTATAATAAAATGTTATTTTGGAAAAGGTCCATGACACATGCAAAAAACATTAAAAACTCATGCTCTGAATCTTATCTTTTGAAGATGATATTTACTGATTTATACCATATCTTGTAACACTGTAAATATTACAAATCTACTTAAGAGTTTAGCCTAATGATTCCTCAGGGAAATTTGAAATATTTTTCTAATGTTTAAATTATATATATGCATACATACATACATACATACACATATGCATATAAACAATACACACACACACACACACACACACACATATATATATATATATATATATATATATATACCACAGACATATCTATGGTATTTTTTGGCAAAGATACTGGATTGATTTGCCATTTCCTTTGATATATATATATATATATATATATATATATATATGCATATATATATATATATATATATATATATATATATATATATATACACACAGAGAGAGAGAGAGAGAGATTACCTCTTGGTTAGACTAATTTACAGTGGAATGAATAGATGACAAAGTGTTTGATATACAGAATAAAAGTACAATAGTGTTTACATAGTATTTAAAAAGAAGAAAAATAAAAAATTATATGGTTTGCCTTTTAAAAATTTCAAAATTATTTTAATGGTCTCAAACTTAATCCCAAAACAAATATTCTATTTTAATATTATTATTCTCCTCCTGTTTTGTCAACTGGGTTAGGATTAAATTACCAATTCTATGAACACATAATAGCTTCCTGACAACTACTGGGAATTTAGAAAATTTTTTTCTTCCTTTACTAGAATTTAAATTCTTCCTTAAATGTACAAATATATTTATAATCATTTTGTTACATAAAAGAAATAAAGAAATGGATAAGATATTTCTCATAAATTGATAAAGATAAAGATATTTCCCACAAATCGGGAAAGAAATAAATTATGACATATAAATGTAATGGAACATTTCTCATTGTTCAGTCCTTTTACAGTTGTGTTTGTCTCTTTGTGGACCTTTTTGATATTTTCTTGACAAAGCAACAAGTTCATTTTGCAGATGAGGAAATAGATGATTTGCCCAGAGTCACACAGCTAGTGCATATCTGAGGCTGTATTTGAAACCAGAGCTTCCTGATTCCAATCTAGGGGCCATCATCTAGTTGCCCTTAATGAATTATTGTTATGCTGTAGAAATTACAAAAAGCACAACTTCAGAGAAATCTGGTGGGAAATAAATTAATTGTTATAAAGTAGGTAGACTTAGCAGGTAACAATAACAAATTTATATATAATTTTGACAATTTTAATAACTTAGATCAATGCAACAAACAAGTTTATTTCCCAGTGATGAAAAATGCCGCACACCTCTTGAAAGAATTGACACACTTAAGTTGTACATATAGACATATGTTTTTTTCATATTAGCAGGGTGAGTATTTTGTTTTGTTTAACTACATTGTTTTTGTCACAAAGATTTAATTTTTTTCAGTTGGAGGACAAGAAAAGAGAAAGATAATGGACTAGGAATAAGTTTGCTTTCTATAAAATAAGGAAAGGAAGGAAGAGAAGATCATTGAAATGTTTTTGAAAATTCACAGAAAACAATACAATGAACACCAAAAGAAACAGGATCAAGTAAGACAGCTCTGAAAATTAATATGGGGAACTTATTTAGAACTGAAAAAGAAAAATGAGTAATGAAATTTACAATTTTTGTATGAAACTCTTTTTGTCTTTTGAGCTTTCTAAATGGAAATGCTTATTCTATTTGTATTTGTTATGCTCGGAATAAAGTAAAATAAAATAAAATATTGAAAGCATTTTGAGGGCATGATCTGTTTTTCTCTTTGTATCTCCAATACTTAACACAATGCATGATATATAGTAAACATTTAAAGATTTTTATTTTATTTATTTGAAACAAATTTTAAATAGTACAATTTACACATAAACAAAGAAGCTCAAGTACTCAACATACTCTTTTTATATTGTGGCATATTCATGCTTTGCTTTGTATTTCTTGTTGGAATAATTTCTATCAAATTCCTATAGAGGGTCCATTCAAATGCTAATGGTTTTCCTCGATTTACATTGGCATTCAAAGATCATAAGTGGAGCATATAAAATGTCCACAATTTTTACCAAATGACTACAAAGATATAAGAATAGTATAAACTCTGGAATCATGAAAAGTTACTGACTTTGTAGTACTAAGTTGTTGTCCTTGTATAAATTGTTCTACTGATTCTTGTTTCATTATCCATCAGTTTATAAAACTTCTCAAGATTGTTCATTTGTGCAGTGTTGATTTTATTGCTTAAATTGTTCTTCTGGTTCTGCTCATTTCACTGTGTGGATCTTGTCTTGATATATATTTTATTGTTTCTTATAAAAAAATAACCTTCTATCATATTCATATGCCTTAAATTGTTCAGTCAATCCTCCATTTATAGATATCTTGTGAATTTAAACTTTTGTTTTTCACCATAAAAACATGTGCAACAAATATTTCATGAAAAATGCTAACCATAACAATTACTTGATGGATTTAGAATCCGGAATGCGAATTTGGTTCTTGTTTTTCTATTCCTCTCCCCAGTGGGGTAGGAAATAGGAAGTAGAGAAGAAAGAACTCAATTTATTTTTTTAATTTTTTTTGCAAGGAAATGGAGTGAAGTGGCTTTCCCAAGGCCACACAGCTAGGTAATTATTAAGTGTCGGAGGCTGGATCTGTACTCAGGTACTCCTGACTCCAGAGCCAATGCTCTATTCACTGTGCCACCTAGCCACCCTAAGAACTCAATTAAAAAAAAAATAATAATAAATATGAGGTCCAACAGATGCCATATGTTGCATGAAGTTTTAAATTAGGTCATGGTATGATCAGTTAACTTTTATTTTGCCACAAATCTGAAAATATATTTTAATTATTAAAACAAGACTTCAATTTAGAAGAAAAGTTAATTGAATTACAGGAAGGAATAGATAGCAAAACTATACTAGTAGCTTAGTATTAAAACTTCCCTTTTTCAGAATTAGATAAATCTTACTATAAAATATATGAGAAAAAAATTAAGAAGGTGAATAGAATTTTTTAAAAAGTCTGATGATGCATCTCTAGAGAAAACTGAACCAAGATACAAATTAGCAGTGTCAAAAATGCAAAGGATAGTTTCACCACCAGTGAAGAAGAAGCTTCAACAAGAATTTGGAGTTATTTTGTCCAACTTTATGCCAATAATTCTGACAATATAAGTGAAATGATGAATAGTTTCAAATTTAAAATTGCTCAGATTAACAAAAATAAAATAAAATATTTAAATTACTCCTTTTAGAAAAATAAATTGAATAAACCACCAATGAATTCCCTAAGAAAAAAGTTTTCAGGGTCAGATGGATTTACTAGGGATTTTGACCAGACATTGAAAAAACAATTAATTCCCATATTATCTAAACTAAGAAAAAATAGGTGAAGAAAGTATCTTACTAAATTCTTTTTTTACAAAATTTCATGTTGATAACCTAAATTAAGAAGAGACAAAACTATAGAGCAATTTTTGTAATGTAAATTGATATAAAATTTTACAATAATATACTAGCAATTTATGATCAGGATAATAAACTATGACCATGTGAACTTATTGAAGGAATGAAGAACTGGTTCATTAATAGAAACTGGTTCATCATTAGCAAAACAATAGGTCTAATTGACTATGTAAATAGCAAAACTAGCAGAAATACTATGTTTATTTTAATAGATGCTGAAAAACCTTTTGACAAAATACAGCACCCATTCCTATAAAAAATAATAGAGAACATAGAAATAAATGGAACCTTCCTTAAAATACTAAGCAGTATTTCTATTAAATCATCCACAAACAGTATATGTAATGGCGATAGGTTAGAAGAATTCCCAGTGAGATTAGAACTCCTACAACGATGCCCATTATCACCATTAATATTCATTTTTGTCCTAGAAATATTAATTTTAGC
This sequence comes from Macrotis lagotis, assembly GCF_037893015.1. Lineage (NCBI taxonomy): Eukaryota > Metazoa > Chordata > Mammalia > Peramelemorphia > Peramelidae > Macrotis > Macrotis lagotis. The sequence continues at coordinate 348,402,861 of NC_133666.1, forward strand.
AATAAGAGAAGAAAAATAAATTAAACTAGAATAGGCAATGAGGAAAGAAAACTATTACTTTTGCATATAATATGATGGGATATTTACTGAATCCTAGAGAACAAACTAAAAGGCTACTTGAAAAAATACAACTTTAGCAAAGTTTCAGGATGAAAATAATGCCCACATAAATCATCAGCATTTTCTATATATTATCTGCAAAGCTGGCAAGAAGTAGAGAACTTCATTTCAAAACAATATAAAATATTTGGGAGTCTTCTTTCCAAGATAGACCTAGAAAGTATATGTAAACAATTGCAAAACTCTTTCCCCAGAAATAAAGTCAGATTTAAACAGCTTTAAGACTTTCAATTCCTCATGGATAGGTAGAATTTATGTAATAAATGACAATTTCGGCTAAATTCAATTATTTATTAAGTGCCATAATAATCACACTACCAAACAATTATTTTATAGAAATAGAAATGAATAGTGAAATTCATCTGGAAGAACAAAAGGTCAAGAATATTATGGTAATTTATAAGTAAAAATGCAAAAGAAGGAATCCTAGCTAAATCATATTTAAACCTACATAAAAAAATGTCATCCAAAAAAACTGTCTGACCAAGAAATAGAGTGATAGATCAGTGAAATAAATTAGGTACAAACAAAACAGTAGTAAAAAGAAACTATAGCTATCTACTGCTTGATAAACCCAAGGACCCAGTTTATGGAATAAGATTTCATTATTTGACAAAAAAAAACAAACTGCTGGGAACACTAGAGTCATAGACAAATATCTCACAGCCTTTACCAAATTAAAGTCAAAATTGGTACAATATTTACACATAAGAGGTGATACTATAAATCAGTTAGGAGATTAAGGCTGAGTTTATCTATCAGATTTATGGAGAGGGAAGGGATTTGTGACTAAACAAGTCCTAGAGAACATTACAAAATATAAAAGGGAAATTTTTGATTACATCAAATTAGAAATTATTTGCACAATCAAAATAATTGCAACCAAAATTAGAAGAACCTCAGAATGGGAAACAATTCTTATAGTTAGTGTTTCTGATCAAGGTGTTGTGTGACCTTAATCAAATCATTTCTTTCTATAGATCTCAATTTCCTTAAATATAGAAGTAAGGCAAACTAGGACCTGAGCATTTCTCCCCTGATCAATAAAGTTTTTAATTTTTTTTATTTTTTCCACTTTGCAGGAGATGGAATTTGGAGAGATTCTGGGGCTTGAATTTAGAGATGAATAAATACTTTTAACTATATTTTTCCCTCCTTCAGATATTTTTCTTAGTGTTACTTATTTATACACCATTATTTCCCCCCTCCAAAAAAGGATTTGTGGTGGTCTCATGAAAATGAGTCACAATTGTTATGTTCTTATTACACCTCTTCTTGTTTTTAAGGTTAGACATTAAGTTTTTCCTCTTGTATTTACCATGAAACTTAAAGGTGGAGGTCATTATGATCAAGATCATCTGGAACAGGGAGATAGGGATGTGTATGTATGAGCAAGGATAAACAAAATATCAAATTTCCCTGGATGTTATTCTATTAGGTTGTCTGAAGTCTCATTAAAGAGTATTGTCCTTATACAATTCTAACTTATCTAAAGGAGAATGCATTTTTTCCTGAATTAAAGTCTATGGAGGGTAGGACAAAAATATTCTTTTCTAAGTCTAAGTGCAGACATATTCTATTCCACACAATAGCTAAGAAATCAGCTTTTGACCAGGAATATAGTTTTGAAAAACTTATTATATTTTGACATTCCACCCCATCTTTATCAAAGATGATATCATTACAATATCTACAGATTAACTAAAGAGAAAGAGAAATGAGGGGCATCTTGGAGGGGCAAAAAAAGCTTATCTTGGAAACCTATGGTTTCTAGGAATAAGGTCTGGGGAACACAAGGATAGAGGACTCATTTACAAGAGTCAAAAAATTTGCCACAAGGAACCAGGACATATGAAAGGAAAGCTTTCCTTTTTATTTAAATGTCATTTTCTAGGTAAGAGGTTATATAGGAGACCAAGTGCTTTGAGCCAGGTTAAGCAAGTTAGGTGAATCCATCATCAAAACCTGCTAAACAGTCATTGCCCCAATAAAGGCATAAATACAAACTTTTGTTTTAGGATCCTTTTAAACAATAAGAACATCTTAGGTGACTTTAAAATAATTATAGTGTAGCTGTTTCTAATTCCAAATGAAACAAAACAATCATAAGAAAATCAGATTTCCAAGTAGGATAATATGAATTTTATTAAACATAATGTTTTCATACCCAAATCTTATTTCTCAGTACAACAGAAACAATATAGAGTTTTTCTTAACTTTAACCTCATGAACATAATCGATTTTGCATATTTTGTTTTATGTTTATACACTTTTACCCAAATATACTCATGCCATTCTCAAAATGAAAGCAAGATTCATTAGGTATTTAACTGATATACATACACACACACATATGTGTGCATGTGTGTGTATATATATATATATATATATATATATATATATATATATATGAAAAGTTCAAAACACTAATCTAATTCTTCTCTATACCATGGAGAGGGCAACAAATTTATACCAAAAACAACAAAATTCTTTCTAGTCACAGTAATTTAGATGCTTTTATCTATTACTAAATCTTTTAATATTGCAAATGGAAAATTTCTACATTTGCTGCCTTGCAAAAAAAAACAGACTATTTTTCTATTTGAGTTTATAAGCAGGGACATGGTTAATCAGGTGGACAAGTTTTTGGGAAATATAAGTCCAGGGAAACATTCAAAGTATCACTTCACTACAGTAGTTCGAATCAAAAGAGAATTTGAAGTTGTTTTTGAGTCAGTTCATTGAGAGCAGGACAATTACCAACAATTAACTACAGCTGAGGCCCTCTTCCCTACTGACCTAGGTTTTCAGTTACTGCTAAAAGATCTTTACTAAAATAGAGATCTCAACTAAGTGGAAGTTGAGGAGACCCTGAAGCAAGATTAATCCTTTCAATAGGTAACAACTTGTTACACCTAGATTCAAAATAAAATCTGCATTAAAACAGCAACACAATGAAAATATTCAACATCACCTGATTTCATTAATCATAGTAGGTTGGACACAATTGTTAATTAACTTACGTAAAAAATTTCACAGAAAGAGACTTAATAGCTTTTCTCTAATTATTAAAGTTTCTATGGAGGTTCAGTTTTCTAAGCCTGAAAAACATAACTAATTAAATTATCATATTAAATTATAAGAAATATTTACCATACCATTAAAATTTACTTAATATATTTTTATCTTTAGCTATATCACTAGAAATAATCTTTCATAATTCATTTGAAAAGCACTAATTTGCTGTTTATCGTCTATCTTCACTTATATAAATATATCCTTAGATGAAACAAGCTTGACAGTTATAATTGCACAATTACAGCCCCATTTTGTTCAAGCATTTCTTTCAGACATCTATAACAGTAATACTCTTGCAACAAGGTTAGATTTTCTTTTACAGTCCCCATGTAAAACACTCAAAGTAACTCCAATAATTCAGGTCAGAAATGAGGTAATTACATCTATGTTGATGGGTTCAGTAACTCAAAAGAGCAGAGATGATATAATTAAGGGCATGTAGATGAGGGGAAGTAACTCAAAGATTTAAAACTTTCAGGCTAGGGCAAAGATTCATTGTTTTGAGATAGGACGTGCCTTTTGCCTGGTGATAGTCCTTGTCATGGCAGAACAAAGTATCTCACCTCATCTCAGTAACTGGAAAAAATGTGTTGGGAGTAGGGGTAGATATTGACTTGATCAATGGAAAATACATGGTCAATAGAGAGGGAACGAACCTATTTCCTGTCCAATATGTCCCCTACTATGTTTCCCAATAACTCAGTTAACAATTTCACAATTTTATTAATAGTCAAATAAACTTGTCAAATTCCTTTAAAATATAGACTTTAGAGGGTTACAGCATGTGATAAATCTATTCATTGCCAATAAAATGGATTTAAATTACACAATCAGAAGGCTTAAATTTTGTGATATGCACAGTCAAAAAAATATCCTATGATTTCCCTCAGTTTTCAAATCTATACTCACACTGTTGCATTAAACTTATGAATTTTACTTTGTGAGTGCTGATTATGAAACAGCTAAATTTTTTAGACTCATTGTTCAAATTGGATACTGCTTTGCTAAACATTCAACAGGACAAATGTGATGAAAATCTCAGCACAAAATTAACTTAAAGCTATGTCTATCTGTTAATGTGCTTGTTATATATAAACCTTAAATGGTAAGTCTAAAGGCAGAAATTTGCTGGGCTTTGATTCCAAAAACCAAAAATAAAGCAAAACAATTCCATTCTTTGCGCTATATGGCATGGTGTTTGAAAGGTTTTTGTAAGAAAAAATATATTTTAAAGATTTCATATGATCACCATGCAACTATTAGCTTTATTGAGAGCCTAATTATACATGTAATGTCATTTTTGAATATTATCTAGCAGTATTTACTAATAATTAGCACTGGTACCCAGTGCTAATACAGGAAGCTTTTGTAAGCCTTTTCTTTGACCATTTACCAGGTCCCATTACCAGTTCTTGCTTGAAAGTTCCTGAAGCTACAATTGTTGCTGTTACTACCTCCAAGGTCCTTAGCTAATGATGTCACCAATTATCCTGCATGGAATGTCCCAGATCTCTCCTTTCTACATTTGAAATTGTCTTGGACTGAAATAATTTCTCACTTGAACCTTAGATTAACTCTGCCACTCCAGAATTTGTTTTGAGGAATTATTTTAATGGAGTTTGATAGGGAATATTGAAAGAGCTTAACTGTTTCCTATATTGTTTCCTCTTGACCCTGGCACCTATGAGTAGTCATGTAAATCTTGAAACAGCATAAAGGTCAGCTATTATTAAATGTGAATTCAATATGATTATTGAAAATGCAGCAGATCATAAAAAGAAAATGAAGTAGATCTGGAAGAATGTAGAGAAGAGAATATTTTAATTATCTTATAGAAATGTAGTGCTTTTACAATCATTATTGAAATAAGTTCCTGTAGCAGTTCTATTTGTAATTCAAGGACCATAAGTATTGGATTTAGGATTTTAAAGTGGTAGAAATTAAAAAGATTTCAGTGTTTTACACAAATTGAACACACATACAAAGAAGATACATTTTTTCACTATCTTCAGCAAATATTTTAATATTTGCTCAGGATGGTATTAAAATATGATCTAATTATTTAACAGATAATTCTCTACAAATTTGCTCATTTCTAAAATCAGCCAATAATATAGTTTTAATATTTTTAAGACAACTCTTTAAAGGTGAGAGAGGTTTTATATATATTTCATTATTCTCCTATTTAAATCAACCCTGTGATTACATTGGTCTGGGGAAATCTAGTAAGGGAACTCCTTTTGCCAGTGTAGGTTATTATTCATTTTAAATAACTGTAGGAATACTGAGATGTTAAGTAAATTATTTAATGATAATGCTCTTTAAAATTCTTTTTGTGTCAGGAATTGTGATGTATATATATATATATACTCTCCCCACCCGTATAGAAATTTCATTTTAATGGAAGGAAATATATAAAAAGGGAAGATATATATATATATGTGTGTGTGTGTGTGTGTGTGTGTGTGTGTACACACATGTATATATGGGCATATGTATAATACATAATATATATATATATATATATATATAACATATCTGTATATTTATTATTTATACATACACAAGGGTAACTAGTGGCACAGTGGATAGAGCACAAGGCCTGGAGTCAAGAGATCCTGAGTTAAAATCTGACCTCATACACTTGACACTAACTGTGTGATTTGAGCAAGTCACTTATCTTGGTTGCCTTTATACCATGGGCAAATTCCAGTCATCTCGTTTTTTTTATTTGACCACTGGATCCACATGGTTCTGGAGGAAAAGGTGAGACTGGTGACTTAGTTCATCATCCCCTCACTCAAATTCAATTCACTTGCTTGTCATTGGCATCACCTCCCTGATATTATGGTCTTCTTCTAGAACAAATGACAAAAATCATCAACATAAATATACAAATATTCATATATGCACACACACCCACAGAAAAGTCTGAGAGGGCATATGGCATGATATACAGGAGGGAAATTCTTTTAAAATCCCTGAAAAGTAAAATAGAAGGACTAATTCCAAACCAAATAAGATTAGCTTTTACCTAAATCCAGAAAATCAAGGGTTAGAGTTCATTTGATTTCAATTAGGAGTAGTTAAAGATTGTCAGAAGGGAAACAACATGTTCTAGAATTTGGGTCCACTCCAGTTATAATATTTAACATCTATATTTGCATCTATAATTTCTGCTTTTAGAAGATGCTAAGACTGATGAATTGCTTGTATTCTGTAATTCTGAGCTACGGTGGGTATAAGATATTCAGGAGTTCACACTAAGTCATTCAAAAATATACTCATCTGAGTACCCAAGGAAGAGCAAATAGTGTCAGAATAGAGAAATGGAGCAGATCAAAACTTCCATTTTGAGTTTGGGTTCCTATACACCATACTTCTATCTTGTATGAAAAAGGGAGACTCAATTCAACAACAACAACCAAATTAAAGGTTTGCATAACCACTATTTGTTAGAAATAAACTTGAATATTGAGCTCTGGACTTTGAGTCTAGTCTATCTACAAGGTTATGATGTCTCTCTTCAACAGTTTACAAATGAGGCAATTAGAAGTTAGTTCATGCTAAACTCTTTCTGATACTAGTATGATTTGTAAGCAGAAGAATTGTGTTTTCTTTACTGAAAGCACTTAAACAAATATAATCTATATGGACCTCAGTTTCCTTATCTGTAAAATGAGTGTATGGGGCTAGGAGTTCTTAACTTGGAGTAAATTAATTTTATTTTTTAAATTCTTAATTGTACTTTGCTGCAATTGGTTTCCTTTTCATATTACTTTATTTTATACATTAAAAAATTTCTTTGAGAGAAAATATATAGGTTTCCCCATATGGTTAACAAAGTTCTTAACAACAACAACAACAACAAGATTAAAAACCCTGAACTAGATAATCTCAAGATCTTTTGAAAGGAACATCTCTGCCTATTTGTCCAAATAGTTTTCAGTTTAAATAGTTCTATGGATCAAATATAATGCTAAATATTACCTATGTACAAATTCTATCTACCTTCCAAGGAACTTACAATCAGAAATTTGTTTATAAGGGGGAAAAATGAGCAGAGAGCGACACAGAAATATATGAAAGCAATCTATTAATGTGCAATGGGTTTTTTATCATATGCTGGCAAAGTAAAACAAAATCATAGGTGTTTGAAATATTGAAAATTTCTTTAATTTGTCTTTTACTTAGTTTATCTCCTTTTTTTTCTGTTTGTATATTTTTGGGGTTTTTTTTTGTTTTTTGTTTTTACTAATTTCCTTTATTTCCTTTTTCATTTCTGATATAATCAAAATCATTTTCCTCTCTATTTTAAAAATTCAGATGTGTTATTTTATTCCTTCCCACCCCTCTAAATTATCAGCTCCTCTTTTATCAATTCAATGCTATTTTTAATTTTTATTAATCTTTTATTTTCAGATTTTTTTTAGAGCTCTGATTTCTTCAAGTTTTCTAAACATTTAAACATTTTATTTGTTTTCCAATTATATATAATAGTAATATGTACCCATCACTTTTTGCAGGGCTCTGAAATCTACAATTCCCCCCTCCCCTCCCCACAGAAGGCTGACAGTCTCTCTACATTGCTTCCATGCCATACATTGATGTAAATTGAATGTTATAAGAGTAAACATAATTCCCCCCTCCCAAGAAGATGGGGAAACCTCAAGAATAGAGAGAGAGAAAAAAATGTACTTCAGTCTGTGTTCAGATATCAATGGTTCTGTCTCTGGGGTGAGTTACTTTCTTTATCATAAGTCCACCAGAGAAATTGTTTCAATATTTTCCCCACAGTTTCTATTACTACTTGTATTTCCCTCCATTCTATTTCTCCCCACTCTCATTTATTCTATTCTCTCTCTCCTTTCAGTCTGACCCTGTCCAAAAGTGTGTTGCATCTGAGTACCCTCTCCCTTGATCTTCCCTCTCTTCTCTCACCTATTTCCTCCCTTTCCTCCCCCCATTCCTCCTTATCCTGTCCCTTTCCTCCCATCCTTCTCCAGGGCATGACAGATTTCCTGGCCCTATTAAGTGTGTATGTCATTTCCTCCTTGAGCCATTTCTGATGAGAATGAAGGCTTACTCATTCCCCCTTGCCTTCCCCTCCTCCACTCCATTGTGTGAAATCTCTCAGTTTCTTCTTCATCACCTTTTCCTTCCTCCCAGTACTTTCCCCCATCACGCATTGAATCCATCCCTTTACCACACCATACCATTATATTGTGCTCCTTCCTATATCCTGTCTATATATGCTCCTTCTAACAGCTCTTGTACATGAGAAAGTTCATGTGAGTTATCAATATCATCTTCCTGTGCAGGAATGCAATCTATTCAACATCATCAATGTCCTCATATTTATTTCCTCTCTTCCACTGCCTTTATGGTTCACCAGTGCCCTATACTTGGAGATCAAACTTTTTGTTCAGCTTTGGTTGTCTCCATAGGAAAAATCTGAAAGTCCTGTTTCCTTGAAAGTCCATCTTTTCCCCTGAAAGAGGATGTTCAGTCTTGCTGAGTAGTTGATTCTTGGTTGTAAACCAAGATCTTTTGCTTCAAGAATATCATATTCCAATCCCTAGGACCCCTTAATGTAGATGCTGCCAGATCCTGTATAATCCTGACTATTGAAGCCTAAGTAGTTGAATTGTCTGTTTCTGTCACCTTTTAGAATTTTCTCTGTGATTTGGGAGTTTTGGAATTTGCCTATAATATTCCTGGAAGTTTTTATTTTGGGATCCCTTTCAGGGGGTGACTGGTGAGTGCTCTTGATTTCTATTTTACCCTCAAATTCTCAGATCTCAGGGCAATTTTGCTGTATTATTTCTTGAAAAATGAAGTCTAGGCTCTTCTCCTGGTCGTGGCTTTCAGATAGTCCAATAATTTTTAAATTATTTTTTTCTGGATCTGCTTTCAAGGTCAGTTGTTTGTCCAATGAGATATTTCACATCTTCTTCTAATTTTTGGCTTTTTTGGAAGAGTCTTATTTCTTCCTCCTTTCTTGGAAAGTCATCAGTTTACTTTAGTTCCATTGTGCATGTGAAGGACTTATTTTCTTCAGAAAACTTTTTATCTCATTTTCCAGCTGGCCAATTCTGCTTTTTAAGACATTCTTCTTCTCCTCATTTGCCTTTTGTTTTGCTTTTCCATTAGATCTAAACTGGTTTTTAACATATTATTTTCTTCAGTATTTTTTTGTGTATCTTTCACCAAGCTTTTGATTTGATTTTCATGATTTTTCTGCATTGCTCTCATTTCTCCTCCCAAATTTTCCTCCAGCTCCCTTAACTACTTTTCAATGTCTTTTCTGAGCTCATCCATAGTCTGAGCCCATTTTCTATTTCTCTTGGAGGTTTTGGATACAGCAGCTTCTATTTTGTCATCATCTGAGTATGTGTATTTTTTTGTTTGTTTTTTTAGTTTTTTTGCAAGACAATTGGGGTTAAGTGGCTTGTACAAGGCCACACAGCTAGCTAATTATTATATGTCTGAGGCTGGATTTGAACTCAGGTACTACTAGCTCCAGGGGCAGTACTCTATCCTCTGTACCACCTAGCTACCCCTGAGTATTTGTTTTGAAATTCCATGGGACTGAAGTAATTCTATATGGTCAGATCCTTCTTTTTTCTGTTGTTTACTCCTTTCCTCAGCCTAAATCTAATTTACTGCACTTCCAAGGCTTTAGGGTTGTTGTTGTTGTTGTTTTGGGACAGCCCACCAGGACCTTTATTGTTCCAAGGTCTTATGCTCTCTAGTCTGTATTCTGATATGTAGATGGCCCAGTACTTCCTTTTGCCCTGAGGCTTTAAGGCAGGATCCAGGTATCTTAGTATGGAAGCCCAAACTGCAGTTATGTGAGTGTAGGCAAAGAGCAGAGAAATCTCTGCAGACTTCCCTTACTGTCTCTGGGGGTGCAGGCTGATTTCTCCTGATTCTTGTTGCAGATTCTGTGACCATGCTCCTCAGTCTACACTCACCCAGGTGCAGCAGAGTTCTCTCACCAGCCCTTCAAGCTGTTACCAGTGATTTCTGGGCTGGACTAGGATGTTCTGTGGTTTTTTTTTTTTCCCGCAATCCCCAGTCCTGGGGAAAAACACCTTTCCCACAGAAGTTCTAGGTTATCTTGGACTGGGACAATGTATCACTCAGTGTTTCCTGTGGATTCTACCCTGCTAAAGTTTGGCTAGAGTCATCCTTTGTTTTTTGGGAGTTTGTGGGGTCAGACTTGTTGGGAAATGCTGCCTTCATGCTGCCATCTTGGCTCTGCCACCTGTTTTTTTGTTTTTGAAAGGCAATGGGGTTAAGTGATTTGCCCAAGATCACACAGCTGGGTAAGTATTAAGTATCTGAAGTCAAATTTGAACTCAGGTACTCCTGACTCCAGGGTTGGTATTCTATCCACTGAGCCTCCTAGCTGCCCCTTAGTTTTGTCTTCTTAACTAAACTATAACCTACTTGAAGGAATGGGAAATGTCATCAAGAATAACCTATAAATGAAGTGAAGAATTCACTGCTTCCATGACATTATTTCAGGTAATAAGTTCTAAAATGTACTATTCCTTGACATGCTGCTACCATTAGGATCCTTTATTCTAAAATTTTCAAGTATATAAAACAAAGATGTCTAGGCAAGTAATAATAATTTTAACTGTTTTTAGTCCATTCTACCTCATTGTGAAGAGAAAACAAAAGAATTTACAAAAAAATGTACATAGGAGATGATAATTCCTTTCCTTCTCATAGATTAAGCAAAGAATTTGATCAGGCAATCAATGAATGTTTCTTGCCCAAGTATATATATATATATATATATATACATATATATATATATATATATATGTATGTATGTATAGATATATATTTATATATGAAATAGAGAACCATAATATGAACCCTGACACCATAGTTCCAAATTCAATACTCTTTCCCATGAGAAGCCAGGGAAACCTTCCTGGTCAAGGGTTCAAAAAAAATTGGAAGGGAAGAGAACACTGAATCCAAAAGAATGGCTAAGATTATGCCTGTAGTTAATCTTATGTATTCTCTGTTTCTTTTGTTTCCATGCCACAGACCTTAGTAGTTAGTGAATATTTAATTAAGACTAAAACAGAATTAAGCATAATTTAATCTTTGATCATACAAAAGGCCTTTCAGTATCTGCTAGTGTCTCAGTATCATCACACATCTTTGTGCTGGGGAAGCTTGAGAGTGTTGTGTATTAGGGTGCAGGTAAATAGGATGCCAGGAAGCAGAAAGTTTATTGTCCAACTTATGTTTTTCTTGATTCTTGTTACATATAAAATGTTTTATGTCTTTGAGTCATTTTTGTAGTGGCAGAAGCAATAGAAAAAGGATGTCTTTTTCTTTTAAAAAACCCAATAAACTCCTGGTTCATGAAGAGTACTAAAATAAAGAAACGAGCATCTTGATATGTGAACATAGTTCCCAGGGAGACTAAATGTGTGACAAGATTTTTCTCCAGGAGTCACATACAGTAATTATCTGTCTCATATGTATATTCATATGGCAGAAGTCCCATATGCAGCTGTAGAAACGAACACTGTGTTAACACTAACACATGATAATATTCTGAAGCAGGCATATAGTGAAGAAACTCATTGTCTCTTGACTGTGAAAACCAAAGCATGGTTTAAAATACAGACCTCAGATTCTGAGCAATCTGTACTAACATCAGAAGATCTAAAAGGGGAAAAAACACACTTTGTTAACAATATAAGATTAGTATCATCATCATTATCAAAACATTTATATAGAGCTTTCAGATTTGAAAAACACTTTACACATTTTAACTCATTTGATTCTCAGAATAACTCTGGAAGGTAAATAATAATATACTCGATATTTTACTCCTGATGAGACTGGGGGCTGAGATATATTAAATGACTGTCCTAGAGTCACATAGGAGTACATAAGAGAATGAGGCTAAATTTGAACTCAGGTCTTTCTGACTCTTGAACAGATTTGTACACACTGAAACACCTAGATGCGTTTGTATCTTTTTGTTTTTGTTTTTGGCTAGGCAGTGAAGTTAAGTGAGTTGCCCAAGGTCATACAGCCAAGTAATTAATAAGTGTCAGCTCAAATTTGAACTCAGGTCTTCCTGAATCCAGGGTTGGTGCTCTATCCACTGTGCCATGGAGCTGCCCATTTATGTATCTTTTTAAAGGAAGAATGGATGAGATGACAAAAACCTGTGATTCAAAGAGTTAAGGGATATAATTGAGATTATAAACACAGTTCTAGTTCAGCCTAATTCAATTCAATAATCCCCTACTCCAGTCAAGAACTCCCTCTGTGCTTAGTGCTGGTGATGCAAAGACAAAACAGGAGATGCTCCTGTCTTAAGGGAGATTGCATTCTCCTGGCACCCTATCATGTACACATTTGCACACATTCTCACACACACACACACACACACACACACACACACACATACACACAATAGAGATGTATGAACAACCAGTGTTTGGTTATAGTGATTATCTTCACTATTAAAAGACTGCTTTCCTAGGGTAGTCTTTCTATGCAACTATATTTCTAGAAAAATTATCTGTCTCAAAGGTAATCTAGGCAGTCACTATAATATGTTTAATCTTTGACCCTTGCATTCCATTGAAGTGGCATAACCATCACATACCTTTATATTTTAAATCAGTTTGTTATAACTTCTTTTATATTTAAACATAGTGGCTGATTTTTAAGATGAGGTGGTTAGGTGCTTTAATAGATAGAATATAGGCCCTGGAGTCAGGGAAATTTGAATTCAAATTCAGGCTCAGACAATCACTAGCTTTGTGACCTTGAGTAAGCAACTTAACCTCTGTATTTCTCAATTTCCTCTTTTGTGAAATGGAGATAATAACAACATCTATCCTTCCTAGGTGTAACTATCAAATAAGATTATTGTGAAGCACTTAGGATAGCACACTAGCACAGAAAGGACTATATAAATGTGAGCTATTTTTTTAGGTTTTTTTTTTTTTGCAAGGCAAATGGGGTTAAGTGGCTTGCCCAAGGCCACACAGCTATGAAGTGTCTGAGAGCAGATTTGAACCCAGGTAGTTCTGACTCCAGGGCCAGTGCTTTATCCACTACTCCACCTAGCTGTCCCAAATGTGAGCTATTCTTATTAAACTAAGGAACATTCCAAATATGTTATAATGATTGTTTTGATGATGCAGATACTCAGTTTTCAGTTAAAATCAAACCAAGGCTGGTACCACTTTCAATGTGTGAAAGAAGTTGAGTCATGATCAACAATAAAAACAGCAAGAGAAAGCATACTTTATCATTTAGTTGAGATCAATTCAAAATCATCAGTCAGCTCATAATTTCACCTGTAATACTCAAAAAAGAGGTTAAATACTTTTAATTATCTAGAGGTCCTTATCAGACTAAAATGAGACTTTGATAATTAAAATAGAAAGCAAGCCTAAATTCTCTCTCATCAAAATTAATAAGTTATTATAATCCAACCCATTGAAATAACATAGTCTTAGCATTTAGTATTGTTTTTTTTTTTTTCCTTCCACTGGTGCAGCTAAAAAAAGTCACACTAATCCTGCGTTTATGGATAAAAGATTTGGAAACTGGCATAGGCTTAATGGGTGTTTTTAAACCATCCACTGGCAATATTTCTATGTTAAACTGTTCTTCATGATTAAGATTTCATGAAGGTAAATTTTTTGATGTATGAGGGCAAGTTGGCTTACAATATCTGTTTAAAGAAGAAGAATGGACTCAGAATTTAAGCATAATAAAGTAACTTATTGGTATTGCTTTGTATTTGATGGAAAGTGGCAGATGATTCAGGGGTCACAATAAAAAAAGTTGAAAATTTTGGGAAAAGTTTATTTCTTAATCAGATTGATAGTCTATAAAATTATGATCCCATAATGCCTAATGCCACATGACTCTCCTAAAATTCTGAGTATCCAAAATAATTTGTGATCTTATTCAATGTTGGATAGTATTACTATTTTCTGTAAATGTAAAAATAAAAGATCTCAATAATTACAGGTGACACTACTGCCTGGAATCCACAAATATATGTATATGGTGTTGGTGCATTTCCTCTGAGACTGTCTTCCATTTTTCACTGGGTATATCTTACATGACTACTGTTGATCTCATTTCCTGAATGTCCAATATGTTACATCTCATCAGTCCCTTCCAGGGTTCTCCTGTACCATTAAGCAGTTTTGAGGATGTCAAGTTTCTCTATTATTTGCCCCAATTCTATTTGTTCAGGCTCCATGCCCCAATTACATTTAGCTACTAATAGATTATTTTTTGCAAAGGAATATTTACTTCTAAGGTACATTAAGAGATATACAAACATCTGTCCCCATCTCAACTTCCCCTACAGCCTCAAAGTATGAGGATAAGAATGGAATGAGGTTCATAGTTTGGCTCACTTCCTTTATAATCCAGTCCCAGTTCTAACTCCAAAATCTCACTCTGAGTTCAAATTCCAGGCATCCTGGTTTCTGAAAGCTTTCCTTCCTGTATTTCTGTCTGCAATATCCTGCACGGAATTCTAACCCTAAGGTTGCCATAGTTGAATCTGTGTTCAGTGAGGATCACAATTTGCACCTAAAACTGAGGACAAAGAAATCATAACAAGAACAATAACATTCAAGACTCTAAAGGCTTAACAGAAAGGTGGTATAGGGAAGACATTCTCCTTCCTAGTTCAATTCTTAGAGCCCAGAATGTGCTTAAACTGTGTATGATCTTCCACCCTCTGAATGCAGTAGAAAAGAACCACCCAAACAAAGAAAGCTTGTGCAATTCTGAAACATTTTAAAACATTCTGGTTATACTGCCAAATTATAAGAAGCCACCCAGTGGTACAGAAATGCAAAGAAGTAAGACACTTCATGACAAAATATTCAGGGATGCTCCAAGCTCCAATTACAATATTTTTAAAAAATTAATTCCTGCATTAGAATGTGAGCTACTTGAAGGCAAATCATGTTTTAACTCTAGTGTAGAGCATAGTATCTAGCACATGTTGAGTAATTAAAAGTTAGGACATGGCTCTATTGAGAAACTATTAAAATTGATAAAAATGTAAATTTTGGTCACTAAAATGATATCTTTGGTATTTTTAAAATCAAGCATCAATGGATAATATCTTTTCATTTGAATGGTATATTAATTATGTCTGTGAAGACTATGGGTGTTCAAAACAAAACTCTGGTTATATTTTGTGTATCCTTATGTAAATATTTTTTGGAACCTTTTTCTAGTAGATGCAAATGTTTCAAGCAAATATTAAGAACTACTGTTTATTATTTTGGCATTATTTATTAGATCATGCCTTGATGGAAGGGTATTCTGTTCAACATATAATAATGGAGAACATTCACAAGAAATAAGATCCCAGTTTGAAGGTGCCATCGAATACAAGGTAGGCTTATAGAGCAGGAGCAGGGATTTCCATAACACAAAACTACATGAATATTTCACAATTGTTATATTACTAATATAACTTTCCTTGCTCACAATAAAGTAAGAATTTGGGAACTTTTCCATGACTATATACACATATAAATTATAGATTGCATATACATGCATACTTGTATTATACACAAAACACATACACACATATACATATATAATGCATACATATACATGCACACATTTATCTATCTATCTGTCTATCTAAATATATATACACACACACACTCACAAATAACCCTTTCTAGTGTTATGCCCTATTCTCCAGATAGTGGTAAAAGTAAGAAAGGTTTGAATTCCAATTCTTCATTTGCTACAATGACAGGTGCAAAGATCATATAACTCTTTTTCCGCAGTGAGAAGTGGCCTAGAATATTTTCTGTTCCTTTTAATGACAATGAAAAAATGTGTATAGAGAGTGATATATCAATTTACCAATTTAAGAAGAAAAAATATTGATTTATCAATGACATATTTGAGTCTCAGCATTCCCTTGGTGCAAAAAAAAAAAGCAGGATAAAATAACTTCATTTTATGCTCTTTTGAACTCTGTGTATACTAACATTGATCAATGACTTGAGCAAAGGACTTTTCAAATTTTGATGAGAATGGTATAACTACTGAACTCAGACATGTGAGGGATGATATGAGAATCATTGCTAGCATATTGATGAAGATGGATGAGATGAAAGCTGATGTCAGAATATTTGGGGATTATGATGGATCTGCTCCTGAGGAACAGTATCTCCAGTATCTCAAATGCAATTAGATGAGTCTTCCATGTTGCAGGTCACATGAATCTATTTAGTGTTTTTTTATCTTACCTGCTATTTGATGATTATGTGAAAGATATATCAAAAATAGAAAATAAATCATTAAGCATAGTGTATTCAAAGTACCTTGATGGACTAATAATTTTGTACATTTAAATGTGATTGATTTTGTCAGGTAATTGTAAAGATATTTCTGAAGCAGTTCTGGCTATGCTACCTGGTAAGCAATATCTCATTCTCTGGAACAAAAATATAAGTTAAATTTTTTTTCAGACTTAGTCAATATTTGGGTTAACTCATTAAGATAAAGATTAATTTATTATTTTAGTTTCTATTGTTTCTATTATAAGAACAAAAAAAATCTTATTTTATTTTGCAAAAAAACCTATTTTAAAGTGGTTAGTGTCAACTTGAAAGAAACAACCATTTAGTTTAACAGAATTTGAGATTCTGAAGGGTCCTAAGCAGCCATCCTGTCTAATTCCCATATGAAAAGAATCCCTATTATGAAATATCTGATGAGTTTTCAGTTAACCTCCACTTAAAGACTCTAAGGAGGTAGAACTACCACCTCCTAAGGCAGTCCATTTTACTTTTAGACAAATGTAAATGTAATAAAGTATACATCAAATTGTAAATTTTTTTGCAACTTGTGCCCATTACTCTGCTAACTCAACCCACAAGATAATTATTGTATAATTATTCCATTTGAAAGTCCTTCACATAATTGAAGAGACAAATATAACCCATTCTTTTTTTCTCTAAGCTCAACATGAATAGTTTTTTCAATTGATATTTATATGACAAGGAATTAAATCCCTTTTCCTTGTTCTCATCCTCTAGATTGTCCACAGTTCATTAGTTTTTATTTTTTAAATTATGGTGCCCAAAATGGAAAATGATAACCCAGATTAATTTTGACCAAAAAAGAGAACAATACCCCTTTTCTATTCATTGAAACTTACTTCTTTTAATGAAGTCAAAGATTACTGCTAAATCAAACTACTGATTTAAACTGAATTTCTTCTCTTACATCTTTTTCTTTAGTTGGTTATTTAACTATCATTTTTGCTACAATGTGAAATTATATTTTGTACCCAAATGCAAAATTTTATATTTATCTCTATTAAAATTCAATTTATTATACTTTTTTATACTTTTAAGAGTTTTTTTTAGATTCTAAACTTTCATCTTTGCAACATCTACAAATTTAACAAGCAAACAATTTTTGCCCTTATGCAAATTATTGATGCAAATATTTAATAGGAAAGAGTTAATTACTGTTCTTTGGAGCACTCTAATAGGAACCTCTTGCCACATTAATATTATATCTTTAACTATGACTCTGAACTTGTGAAACAACCAAACAATTGAAAAGAGGATAATGTCAGATAGGCATTGAGGTTAATCTTACATCTCAAATTCTGTTCTTCTGAGCCTTATATTGTCTCCAAGATCCCTTCTGACCAAAATTTATAACCTCAAATTTTTTGTCTTTATAAACTAAAAATTTTCTTTTTCCTTTGTCCAAACTCCTTTTCCATAAACTGAAGGTATTGACATTTCAGTTCTGAAGAAAATATATGTAATATGATCACACTACAATTCCCTTAGTTTAGGCATCCATTGCCTCCAAATTAAGACAATGGCAATTGTTGCATTACTGGTCCCTAAGTTTCAATCTTTCCTTTCTATACCTTATATAAAGAGCAAATTGCTATACTTACATTACAGGTTTAGGGATGTCTCTCCTCAGGAAACATCTCCCACTTTTCATATCTTCAAAATTAAAATACCAACTCCTATGTTTAAAAGTTAAAACCTTTCACCTTTTGACTCCATCTCATCCTTCCCTGATGAATACTCTTTATACCCCATCAAGCTGCCCACATGCCTCAAACTTAACTGCTAGATTATTCATAATACATGAGATTCAATTTTCTGCTTCCATTCCTTCTTTTAGTCTTTCCTCTCTGCCTATGATGTTTTCCCTTGTCTCCTTTGCTTCTTGGAATATCTAGCTTTCTTCAGTTCTAAGGCTATATCCTGTAAGAGACCTTTCCTGTTTCCCCAATTGTTTCCCCTGCCTCCATTAATTGTGCATTCAATTTGTATATATACCTTACCTGTATTATCTTGTATCCAATAGAATACAAACTACTTTAGGGCAAGACCAGGTCAGTTTTCTATTTGTATTCCCAAACCATAGCACAATTCTGGTACATAGTAGGTGCTTGAATAATACTTATTGATTGGAGATTAGTCCACCAGCAGACTGAAGTAGTGAGAGACACTGAGATTAGAGAGAAGATGAGAGAAGAAGCTGAAGCCAGCACCATGACCTCACTTCAAACCTAGGTGGAGGTTGCCCAAGATCTTCTGTCCAAAAGCTCTTTGAATAGCAGTGTCTCTCAGACCAGCAGTCTTACTTCCAACATCATTCAAGAGAGTTCTATTGAGGAAGACATGACCAAAAACCTAACTGCCTCAAAGGACTGATAACCTCCATTTTTATCAGAAGCCATAGCTACTAAAGGATCCCAAAAGAAAGATTATGCTACAGAGATTTCAGATTAAAGTCATAAAAATTTATAGATCTTTCAATTGAAATATAATTAAGTAAGATTTACTTGTACATATGACTCCTCTCTTATTTTGTTGTAATGTTTCAGTCATATTCCATTCTTCATGAACTCATTTAGGGGTGTGTCTTCATGAACTCATTTAGGGGTGTGTTTTGTTTTTCAGCAAAACTGCTGGAGTGGCTTATCATTTCCTACTCCATTCATTTTATAAATTGATTGACTTTTGTCCTTTCTAATTGAAGAAAACAATGGCATGTGCTATGACATGCACATTATGCTGATTATAGTAAAGGGAACATTGTGAAAAGAAATCTTTCTTAATTGTCTTTTTTTTAGTTGTTTTTTTTTTTTGCAAGGCAATGGGGTTAAGTGGCTTGCCCAAGGCCACACAGCTAGGTAATTATTAAGTGTCTGAGACCAGATTTGAACCCAGGTAATCCTGACTCCAAGGCCGGTGCTTTATCCACTATGCCATCTAGCCACCCCTTCTTAATTGTCTTTTCCAGAATTGTTATCACTCATAAGCTGATCTAGTAGGAAGCAGAACTTCTGGATGCAGCAGAAGTCCTTGACCATCAGCATATGGGATTGACCCACCATCTTTCAGCAAATCCTAGCAGAATACCAGTACTGTGATGTTTTTGGCAACAGTTTTGTAACAATATAGTATAGCTAACCTGTTTCTCAGGGGTCTAGATGACTTAATTGTTGAGTTGTTACATACTTCTTAGCAGATTTCAACTTCCATGCAGTAGTTCTTTTATCTATATTTACGGACTCTTTTTTCTAACATCTCATGAGCATTGGATTTGAGCACCTAAAATGGGGATCTGTTCATCCCACAGCACCATTTCTGCTCACCAAAAGTGACCCAGTAATCACACCACACCTTCCAGTGAGTTGGGCTTCTTATCCATTTAAAATTTAAGAATAGGATGAAATCATTTTGGCCTCAAGACTTTTATTCATTTGACTGACTAGATAAGACTGCTTGGTGGTCTTGCCACTTATGACTTGGCCAGGTGCTAGGTTACTGAGGGAAACCAGAGAGGACCAGCTACTAGGTACTGTCATTAGTCTTTTGCCCCTGTACCCAAGTTGGATAACTGATTTGTACTTCAGGACCCTGAAGATCTCCACCAGACTTTCCTCTGGTTTCATCCTTCCTAGGCATAATTTACCATCTTTCTTGTCCTAGTACATACCTACCTTCTCCCTCTCCCTAGCAGGTCCTGCCAGACAGAAAGGGAAGGACAAAGGTCTTGGCATCCCAACTTGACTGGTGGGTGTGCTGACATGATACCCCTGAATTTTCAATGGTCAGTGAGATTTCACTAGACACTGCCTGAAAATAAGAAAACTAAAACAAATAAGTTAAAGTAAGTTGTCCAGGGTTGCACAGCTAATAAATAGTGTCTGGGGATGGACTTGAACTTGTATCCCCCTGACTACAGGTATATCTCTATTCACTGTGCCACCTTGCTGTACTTATCTTCCCTTCACATTTTAGCTAATGTAGCCCATCATCTTGAACTGAGGTGTTTGACATAGAAGACCTACCCCAGCCAGATTTATATATAATAGAAAATATTGAATAAAATAAATAAAACTTTAATAGAATAGAGATAATGTTAATATATGGGTTTCTGAGACAACATACCTTTCACAGGGATATTTATATATGGCTTTGGGACCTTATGGTATTTGAGTTTGATAACACTGTTCTGGAAAATGGGATCTTAACAGAAACCCTGCACCAGAACCCTCCTCTCTTTATGATCTGTACTAAGAGTATCTTAGCATCTAAGTGCAGCAGCTACCTTCATTTTCTCCATGTGTTCTACAACTTAGCACAGTGTTTGACACAATGTAATTATTTAGAAAAAGATTATGAGGATTTACCTTCTGATGTCATTGGTATTGGACATTTCCACCATGAGATAATTCCTTCTACCAATTCCGATCAGCACTTTCTCTTCAATTAATAATTTTTTTTCTTTATTTGGGGGGTGATGGTTTGCAAGGCTATGGAGTTAAGTGACTTGTTCAAGGAGACACAGATAGTAAATATTGAGATAGTAAGTATCAGGTGTTGATGCTGAATTTGAACTCAGGTCCTCCTAATTCCAGGGCTAATGCTCTATCTACTGTGCTTCCTATCTGATCCTCAGCTAAGAGTTTTCAAGAATTTCTTAGTGTATTTTGTCATAAAGTGATGCCCTGCCCCAGGGTTCTGTGGTTGGTATTTGTCAGAAGTAGGATTTAAACCTGGATCTTTCTCCCAATAAAACCAACTTTCATTCCTCTATACAATGATTTTTCTAATAAATACTTAACACATACTCATTCATTCACTTTAAAGATGAGAGTGTAGGTCCAGAGAGGTGAATTGTCTTGACCAAATTCTTAAACCTAGAAGTGGAACTAAGTTCTCTTAATTTTTTGATAGCACACTTTCAATTTCTTTTCTTTTTTCTACTTAGGGTTGTCCATAAGATTCTTTTTTTTTTAGATTTTTCAAGGAAATGGGGTTCAGTGGCTTGCCCAATGCCACACAGCTAGGTGATTATTAAGTGTCTGAGGTCAGATTTGAACCCAGGTAGTCCTGACTCCAAGGCCGGTGCTCTATCCACTGTGCCACCTAGCTGCCCCTGTCTGTAAGATTCTAATAATGTTATTAAGTATAAAAAATTACTAATGCCTCTACATGCCACTTATGACTAAGCAGTGTTAGGTGTATTTGAATTCTAGATTATTATCAAATATAAATTGATACCATCAAATACCTTAGAATGCCAAACACTTTTGCCTCGGATTGGAGGACTTCCACAACTTATCCCCAAACTCCCTTTCTAGACAGTTTCATACTATTCTCTATCCATATCCTTCCTAAAACTTTAGTGTATCTCATTTATCAGAATATCATCAAAAACAAAAATAGTGTATAAGAAATTCTCTCAATAGGGTCTGGCTTTCTTTTTTTCTTCTTTATTTTATTCCCCCCATTCCCAGTTACTCATTAAAAAACAACTTTTAACATTCATTTTTTAAACTTTGAATACCAAATTCTCTCCCTTCTTCCCTCCCTTCATTGAGAAAGCAAGCTATTTGATGTAGTTTAAAAATGTGTAGTTCATAAAAAAATTACCATAGTAGTCAAAAGAGAAACCTCAAAAAAAATAAAAAAAAGTATGCTAGCTGAGCAAAGGGAGCAGAACCAAGAGAACAATGTATACATCAACAACAGTGTTTTAAGATGAACAACCTTGATGGAAGCAGTTCCTCTCAGCAGTTCAGAGAGCTAAGAAAACTGAATTAGGACTGGCTAAGGAATATTTTATACCCATCCAGAGGAAGAAAAACAAAACAAAACAAAACAAAACAAAACACACACACACACACACACACACAACCATTCAGAATATGGTAAACACTTCATAAAAAGATCTCATATGTATCTCTTTCCCTTAATCCTAATTCCTCATACCAAAAATAACTAATCTGTATACATGTTTATCAAATTATGTTTGTACAATACTAATCTACCAGTCCCTGAGGGGAGAGGGTTGGGAAGGCAAGGGGTTGAAGGAAACTTTTTAATTTAAAAATATGCATGTGCATATGGATGAAAATAATCTTTTAAAAAGTATGCTTCAACTCTCAGCAAAGATGGCAGAGAGAAGACAGACACTGTGTTAAGTGCTCCAGGTTCCCCTCAAAAATAACATGAAAGAAACCTCTTAACAGAAATTCTATCAAAAAAACTCTGAAAGAGAAGCTAGGAGAAGAACACCTACCAACAAGGTCTTTCTCGGGGGACCATGGGTGAACTGGAGAGCAGAGGTCCAGTGCAGGGACAGCAGCAGGGTGAAGCTGGAGGACCAGCCTCAGCCACAGAAACTTTGGTAAGTGACTGGTCTGAGAACCAACTTTAGTCACAGAATCTTTGGCTGGGAGGGAGAGGAGGACTGGTGAGCCCCAATCAATGGAAGGGTGAATTCCAACCTAGAGAATTGCAGGGCACACCTGGACAATGACCAGCTGGGCAAGTGACCTGAGTTTCATACTTTTAGCGGAGCCCTCTTTCCAGAAGGAACTGTAACTCCCGCATCCTCCATCCCCTCAAGTTCAGGGGTGGGCAAAAGGGTTCACTGAGGTGAAAGGGAGATTAACTCCCTCCCTCAGGACCAAACCCAATGTTCAAGGTCAACTCAGACCCTGCTGCTGAGGACCTCAAGCACTCCTGAGTAAGCAACCAGCACCCCCTACTGGCGGGCCCATTGAATTATTAAGGCAAGTGAACAAAGCCCCTAGGGTTTTCAAAAATAAACCTTCAAGAGCCAGCCCTCTCCACCACCCCCAACAAAAGATTCTACAAAGATGAAGAAAAGTCAGCGTAAAGGAGGCCCTTGGAGAATTACTTAGAACAAATAGAACTTAAACCCAGAGAAATCTAGCACTTCTGCTGAAAATATGAATTGGTCTTCAGCTCAGAAAGACTTCACTGAAGACATCAGGAAGGAGTTTAAAAATCAATTGAAAAAATTGGGAAAAGAAACTCAAGAGAAAATTAACACATTGCAATAGAAAATTAACATCTTACAACAAGAAAACAAATCCTTGGAAAATAAAATTGGACAAATACAAAATGAGAATAATTCTTTCAGATCCTCAATTGGGAAAACACAAAGAGAAAATATTTTTCTCAAATACTCAAGTGGTCTAATGCAATAGAAAATAATGCTGTCAAAACTATATTTGGGCAAATGGAAATGTGGGAAATAGAAAAATAGAATTGACCACCTGGAAAAGATGTTGCAAGAAGTACATGAAAATTCTACTCTTTAGAAGCAAGAATGGAATCGGTGGAAACTAATGACTTCATGAAGCAACAAGATTGTGTTGAACAAAATCAAAAGACCAAAAAAATGGAAGAAAATGTACAATACCTCATCAGCAAAACCACTGACTTCCAGAATAGATCAAAAAGGGAGAACCTGAGAATTATATACCTTCCTGAAAACATTAAAGAGAAAAACAAAGCCTGGACTTAATATTACTGATTTAGTGATGGAAAATTGACCTGATATCATGGGACCAGAGGGCAAATTAATTGAAAACATAAATTGATCCCATCCTGAAAGGGATCCCAAAATGAAAAAAAACAAACAAGGAATAATAAAATAGATATTGAAAGAATACATTGAGGGGTGACTATATAGAGCAGCAGCCCTGGAGTCAGGAAGACCTGAGTTCAAATCTGCTCTTAAACACTTACTAATTGCCTATTTGCATGGCCTTGGGCAAGTCACTTAACCCCATTGCCTTGCCAAAATAAAAGAATGCATCAATCTCCTCTTGAAAGAAATCCTAAAGTGAAAACACCAAGGAATGTTGTGGCCAAATTCTAGACCTATAAGATAAAAGACAAAATCCTGCAAACAGCCAGAGTTGAACAATTTAAACACCAAGGAGACACAGTAAGATTTATGCTGGACCTGATTACATGAACACTAAGCGATCAAATGGCCTGGAATGAGATATTCTGAAGGGCACGGGAGTTTGTAATGCAGCCAGGTATCCACTATGCAGCAAATCTGAACCTTCCCTTCCAGGGATAAAGATGAACATTTAACAAAATGGGAGACTTCCAACATTTCCTGATGAAAAGACCAGAGTTAAATAGAAAATTTGGACATCAAACAGCAGGCTCAAGAGACACATGAAAAGGGAAAAAAAAGGTAAAGAAAAAACCACTATCCAATAAGATGAAACTGGCTATATCCCCACCTGGGAAAAAGATTTTCATAACTCTTGAGAATCGTAACTCTTTTACAGAGAATATATTTAGCCAGAAGTGATGGACACTCATGACATTTTTGTTCACAGAATGATTTAAAAACAATACCTCCTTAAAAAGAAGGAAAGAAGGAGATGGGAGGATGGAGGAGATTTAATGGGGCAAACCTCATCACATTAAGAGGTACAAAAAACCTATTGTAATAGAGGGGAAGAAGGGAGGAGGTGAAAAACCACCTGAATCTTCATCTCATAAGACTTGGCTTAACGTAAACTTAGATACAGTCAAATAAGTTAAGAAACTTATCTTACCTTTCAAGTATTAAAAAGGGCAAAGGGCAGGGGAGGGGGAGGAGGAGAAAAAGGGGAACTAACAAAAGCAAGGGAAGGAAGAAGGGGAAAAGAAAAGGGGAAAGAAAGAGGAGGGGGTTGATATAGGAGGGCAAACACACAGAAAGATGGTGGCATTCAGAAACAAAATACTACAGAATATAGATAAAGGTAAAAAAGGGGAAAAATACAAACAGAGGGAAGAGGGCATGGAGGGCAATTATGACTAATTTGGAATTATTTTGCTCAACTCTTTGCCAATAAATTTGACAATCTAAGTGAAATGGACAAATATTCATAAAAATATGCTACCCGGATAAAATGAAGAGGAAATTAAAAACCTAAATAACCCTCTCTCAGAAAAAGAAATTCAGCTAACCATTCTTGAACTCCCTAAGAAAAAATCTCCAGGTCCAGATAGATTCACAAGTGAACTCTATCAAACATTTAAGGAACAATTAGTTCCAGTTCTATATAAACTCTTTGGAAAAATACATGAAGACAGAACTCTACCTAATGCTTTCTATGACACAAATAGGGTGCTTATACTTAAACCAGGAAGAGTTAAAACAGAGAAAGAAAATTATAGACCTCTCACCCTGATGAATATAGAGGAAAAAATCTTAAAGGAAATCTTAGCACAATGATCACAACAAATTATCACTAGGATAATATTTTATGACCAAGTTGTATTTTTCCCAGAAATGCATGGTTGATTCAACATTAAAAAAACAGCTCTTATAATTAATTATATCAATAACAACATTATAAAATTATATGATTATATCATTAGATGTTCAAAAAGCTTTCAACAAAATACAGCACCCATTCCTACTAAAAACAACAGAGAGTATAGGAATAAATGGATTTTTCCTTAGAATAATAAACTGCATTACACAAGCATTATATGCAATGTGGATAAACTAGAGGAATTCCCAATAAGACTGGGGTGAAACAAGGATGTCCATTATCACCACTGCTATTCAATAAAAATGTTAGCTTCACCAATAAGAGAATAAAAAGTAATTGAAGGAATTAGAATTAGTAAGGAAGAGTCAATACTCTCATTCTTTGCAGATCACATGATGCTATACCTACAGAATCCTAAAAAAATCATCTTAAAAACCACAAAAAATAATTAACAACTTTAGCAAAGTTGCAGGATATAAAATAAACCCTCATAAATCCTCAACATTTCTATATATGACTAGCAAGATACAGCAGAAAAAGCTAGAAAGGGAAATCCCATTCAAAGTAACCTCAGGCAATATAAAATACCTGGGAGTCTACCTGCCAAGGCTGACTCAAAAACTTTTTGAAAACAATTACAAACCACTTCTCTCACAAATAAAATAAGATTAAATAACTGGGTAAACAACTGCTCATAGATAGGTCGAGCTAATATAATAAAAATGACAATTCTACCTAAACTGAACAATGCGTTTAATACCTTACCAATCAAAATTCCAAAAAAATTGTTTAATGAGTAAAAAAAATTGTAAGTAAATTCATATGGAGAAATAAAAAGTCAAGAAATTCTAGGGAATCAATTTTTAAAAAGTACAAAAGAAGGAAGCTTAGCCTTACCAGATCTAAAATTTAATTATAAAGTATCAGTCATCAAAATTGTTGGGTATTGGGTAAGAAATAGAGTGGTGGATCAGTGGAATAGACTAGGTGCAAAAGAGATACCAGAAAATGATTATAATAACCTGCTGTTTGATAAATTCAAAGAGTCCAGCTATTAGGATAAAAACTCTCTTCAATAAAAACTGTTGGGAAAATTGGAAGTTATTACAGAAGAAACTTGGGTTAGAACATCACCTCACCCCCTACAGCAAGATAAGATCAAAATGGTTACAGGATCTTGACATAAAAAATAATTTTATAATCAAAATAGAAGATCAAGGAGTAGTATATGTGTCAGACCTATGGGAAGGGAAGTAGTTTATGACCAAAGAAGAGTTGGAGAACATCATTAAAAACAAACCAGACAAATTTGATTACATTAAATTAAAATGCTTTTGTACAGACAAAGCCACTCTAACCAAGATCAAAAGAAATGTACTAAATTGGGAAACAATTTTTACAACTAGTATTTCTGACAAAGGAATCATTTCTAAAATATATGGAAAACTGAGTTGACTTTTCAAAAGGATAAAAAAACAAGCCATGCCCCAATTGATAAATGGTCAAAAGATATGCAAAGGTAATTTAGAGATGAGGAAATCAAAATGACACATAGCCATATGAAAAATTGCTCTAAATCACTACTTATTAGAGAATGCATATTAAAGCATCTCTGAATTATCACCTCACATCTCTCAGAATGGCCAACATGACCAGAAAGGACAATGATTAATGTTTGAAGGGATGTGGGAAATCTGGGACACTAATGCATTGTTGACGGCGTTGTTAACTCATTCAGCATTTTTGAAAAACAATCTGAAATTATGCTCAAAGGGCATGGAAAATATGCATACCCTTTGATCCAGCAATACCACTACTATTCTATACCCTGAAGAGATGATGAAAAAGGGTAAAAACCTCACTTGTAGAAAAATATTCATAGCAGTCCTGTTTGTGGTGGTAAAGAATTGGAAATTAAGTAAATGTCCTTCAATTTGGGAATGGCTTAACAAACTGTGGTATAGGTATGTGATAGAAATCTATTGTTGTCTTAGAAACCAGGACAGTTGAGAATTCAGCAACCCATGGAAGTATTTGCATGAAATGATGCTGAGCGAAATGAGCAGAACCAGAAAAAACTCTAACAGCAACATGGGGTGATGATCAACCTTGATGGATTGCTCATTGCATCCATGCAACAATAAGGGACAATTTTGGGCTATCTGTGATGGAGAATACTGTCTTTATCCAGAGGAAAGAGTTGTGGAGTTTGAACAAAGACCAAAGACTATTACTTTTAATTTAGAAAAAAAAATTAACATGTTATATTATTATGTAATTTTGCTATCTCTTATACTTTACTTTTCTTCCTTAATGATATGATTCCTCTCTCATCTCATACAACTTAGATCAATGTATACCATGGAAAGAATGTAAAGACTAATATACTGTCTTCTGTGGAGGGTCAGGGGAGGGAAGTAAGAATAGGGGAAAAATTGTAAAGTTCAAAATAAATAAAATCTTTCTTTAAAAAAATAGTATGCTTCAAACTGTATTGATACCTTGAGTTCTGCTTTTGGGGGATGGATAATATTCTTTATCCAAAGTACTTCCTGGAGCAGCTAAGTGGTGGAGTGGATAGAGCACTGGACCTGGATTCAAGAGGACCTGAGACCAAATCTGGCCTCAAACACTTAATAATTACCTATCTGTGTGATCTTGGGCTAGCCACTTAAACCCATTGCCTTGCAAAGCAAAGCAAAGCAAAACAAACAAAAGACAAATAAAAAGTACTTCAAAGTTATCTTGGGTCCTAGTATTGCTGAGAAAAGATTAAGTCATTCATAGTTGATCATCCTACACTATTGTTACTAGGTTGTATATAGTATATTTTCCATTGTATCTGCTCACATGAATATTTCCAGATTTTACTAAGAGCATCCTATTCATCATTCTAAGAACAGAATGGTATTCCATCAGAATCACATACCATAATTTGTTCAGCCATTCCCCAACTGATGTCATCCCCTTGATTCACAATTCCTTGACACCAGAAAAGATCTGCTATAAATATCTTTATACATATAGGTCCTTTTTCTTCTTCTCTTTCCTTTCCTTCATGTCTTCTGGAATATAAACCTGATAAAGCAATTGCTAGGCCAAAGGGAATAAGTAGTTTTATAGCCCTTTAGACATATTTTCAAATTGCTCTACAGAATTGTTGGTTCATTTCACATCTCCTCCAACAGTGCTTTAATGTCTCATATTCCATACCTCCCCTACAAAATTTGTCATTTTCTCTTTCTTTCTTTTTAGTCTATTTAATAGGTATAATGGATATAATTGTTCTAATATTCATTTTTTCCTATCAATAGTTAGGACATTTTTTAAATATGGCCATAGATAGTACCTCTAACCTCATCTGAAAAGTGTTCATACCTTTTAATTGAGAAATGTCTGTTATTTGTTATAAATTTGACTCAATTCTCTACATTTGGGAAATGAGGTCTTTATCAGGGGAAACTTTTTTCAATATTTTCCCACATTTATTATTGTTAACTGTATTTATATTATAGTAACTCCCATATCTATTTATTCTATTCTCTCCCTCCTTTCACTCAATCCATCCTCAAAAGTATTTTGCATCTGACTTCTCCTTCCCTCAAATTTCCCACCATTCTATCATCTCCCCTTTTTTTCTACCATTTCCTACTCCTACTTTTCTCTAGGGTAAGCTATGTTTCTAAATCCAATTGATTGTGGATGTTATTCCCTCTCTAAGCTAATTTCATTGAGAATTCATCTCCTCTCAAGTCCCCCTTCTCTGACTCCACTGCAAAAGCTTTTTTTAAACCTCTTATTTGAAATAAATTAGACTGTTCTACTTCCTCCTTTCATTTTTCTCGTAACACATTCCTATGTCAGCCCTTGACTCCATATTTTAATGTCCCTTCATATTCAACTCTCACCAGTGCCTTTTCTCTATATATTCCTTCTAAATGTTCATATGTTATCAGTGTCATCTTCTTATGCAAGAATATAAGCAGTTCAACATCAAGTCCCTTATTATCTGCCTTTCCCATTTATCTTTTTGTGCTTTACTTGAGACTCATATTTGAAAATCAAATTTTCTATTCAGTTCTAGTCTTTCTACCAGGAAAGTTTTAAAGCGTCCACTTTTCATAGAATGTCCATGATTTACTCTGAAAGTGTATGTTCAATTTTGCTTGGCAACTGATTCTTTTTTCCTTGATTACATAAAACAAATTTTAACATTCACTTCCAAAAGTTTGAGTTCCAAATACTCTCCCTTCCTCCCACCCCACTTCCCTTTATTGAAAAAAAAGCAAGTAAATTCATGAAAGTAAAAATGTGTAATCATGAAAAACATTATGACAATAGGTACATTGTAAAAATAAACATAACTTCCCCCAACCCCCCAAAAGAGAAACTTCAAGAAAAATGAACTGAAAAAATATGGCTTAATTTTTATTGAGACAGTATTGTTCATTATGAATCCTTCAGAGTTCAATTGTGTCATCACATTCCTGAGAAAAGCTACATTCCCAGCTTATCATTTTGAAATATTGATTTTACTTTATATACTATACATTACTTTATACACTATACATTTCCCATTGAATCTATTTTTTATCTAAATATATTTATATATTTTTACTGAGAGAGACTTCTGGGGCAGAGGAAAGATGACAATGTGAAGCTAACATGCTCCTGGAGCTTTTCCCTACCAAAGATAAATGAAACCTGTACTCTGACATTCCCACTACAGATCCCACCAAGCAAAAGAGAAGATACAAAGAAGTTTTCAACTGAAGACATCATGAAGGATCTTCAGTGAAGGTCTTCCACTTTGGGGGAAAAGGAGAAGTAAAGTCTAGGTGGCAGGAGAGTGGGGAAAGCCAGCAGGAGACTTTTAGCTGCAGTGCAATCCAAATCTTGGCAGCTTAACAATAGCAGCGGTCCCAGCAGCTAGATAGCAAAGCATCAGGGAGGATCTCAACCCCAAACAAATCTGAACCCTGAAAATGCCCAGGTAAAAGGCAGTACTGGGTAAAGAACAAACCACTGTTAAGTCAGAACCTGGACATAAAGGGGGTAAAAAACCTCTGCAAAGGCAAGATCTGGACTGCATAGGCAACATCTTGGCCAACAACAAGCTTGGGATCAGACCCCATTTCCCAGCAAAAAAAAGGCTACATTCCAGGAGCAGAACTAAAACAACAAAGATGAACAAAAAAGCTAAAAGAGCACTCTTTATAGGAAACAACTTTAAAGACAAAGATGACAACAATGCCATGTCTAAAGAAGAAAGCAGTGAAAAATCAGTCACAGGGGAAGTATCAAAACAGTATAATTTGAACTCAAATAAAAAAGCTCATAATTTAAAAACCAAAGAAGAGAGGAAGAATAAAAATGGAAAGAAGAAATGAAAGCCATGCAGGAAAATTATGAAAAATTAATCAAAGAAATCAAATCCATTATAAGTAAAA
This sequence comes from Macrotis lagotis, assembly GCF_037893015.1. Taxonomy (NCBI): domain Eukaryota; kingdom Metazoa; phylum Chordata; class Mammalia; order Peramelemorphia; family Peramelidae; genus Macrotis; species Macrotis lagotis. The sequence goes on from NC_133666.1 coordinate 348,434,172, forward strand.
AGAACCATCTGGAATAGGGAATACAGAAAATAATTGAAGAAAATAAAGCCCTAAAAATAGAATAGAGCAAATAGAAAGCAATGAATCTACAAGACTAAAAGATTCCGTCAAACAAAATAAAAAGGCTGAAAATATTGAAGAAAATGTAAAGTATCTTTAAGGGAAAACAAATGATCTGGAAAATGGATCCAGGAGAGACAATCTATGAATCACTGGAATACTAGAAAACCTGTATCAAAAAAAGAACCTGGAAAACATCATGGAGGAAATTAAAAGGGAAAACTGTCCAAATCTACTAGAACAAGGTAACAATATAACCACTGAAAGAATCCTCAGAACCCCTCCAGAAAGAAAAAAAGCACCAAAGGCTGTAATAACCAAATTCCAGAACTCTCAAATAAAAGAGAGAATATTTCAAGCAGCAAAAGAAAAGTAATGCAAATACAAAAGAAACACAATCAGACTCATACAGGACCTATCAGCCTTAACACTGAAGGATCAGAAGAACTGGGTTTTTTGAAGAGCAAAGGACCTGGGATTGCAAATCACAATGTACTACCCTACAAATTTCAGCATATACTGTCAGGGAAAAAGATGTATATTCAACAAAATAGATGACTTCCAGAATTCCTTGAAATAAATGCCAGAATAGGATGGAAGAATTGCATAAAAAAGGTAAATGAAAAGGGGAAGAAAAAATAAAACAAAACAAAATAAATGTTGGTCAAGACCATCAAATTGTATAACACCCTAAAAGCAAAGATAAAACACTTCTAATTCTTTAGAACTTTAATTCTCTTAGGATAATTAAAGGGTAGAATGTACTTGAAGAGAATGAACCTAAAGGATATGGGTACAATTGTCTCTTTTCTCTCCACTGAAGTGATCCAAGATGACCTCACTATGTTCGAGACAAAAAGCCCTGAAGAAAAGAAGGGGTGTTAACTTTAAAATTAAGTGTCTCATTGACTTTCTTTAATCCTGCTGGACTCAGCACCTTGTCTAATGAGGGCATCATAAACTGCAAGGACCTATGTCAATGTCTTCGTTACACCCGATTGTAAAGTTCTCAAGTGAGACCTCCTGAGCCTCCCAGGACTTAGAAGTCTTTAAGATTCATAACCTGGGAGGACATAAGTCTCTATAACTTATATAATTTTTAATGTTCTCAGGTGAGACTTTAAGAAACTCCTAGTACTTAGAGATCTTTAAGATTCTTTCAGTTAATTAGATCTGGGTTTGACTTGCTTCACTTCAGAAGGTGTATGTGTGTGTGGGGGTGGTTAAAGTGGAAGAGAGAATAGATCTTGTTTCTATTAATAAAGGGTTAAATACCCTGATCTGGGGTGGGAGGGGGAGGGGGGCAGTAATGTATGAGAAAAAAATAGGTCTGGGGGGAGGTGTTCAAATATTTCAGGAAATGATATGGCTTTGGATCATACTTTGGTTCATGAGGAGGACTGTGTGTACTTAAAAGTACTTAAAAAGGGGGTAAGGTAAAAAATGGATATAATTATAATTTGATGCAATTTGAGTCAATGCTACTTATCAAGCAATCAAACAATCTGTGATGACACCTTGATAACAATATGAGTTTATCAAGTAATCAAATAATCATACTGTGATTAATAATACCCGATTAATGATATTGGAGTGATAAATCACAACAATGGAAAAGGGACAAAGATTTCAAATTTTAGAGGGAAAGAAAGGACACTGTGAATGCTAAGTAAATTCTATTCCCACTTGGGTTTAAAAATCTAAAGTAATCTACAGGGAAGGGAGGGGCTGGGAAAGGGAAAGATAAGGGAAGAAGGGACTTATAAAACCGAAGGCCAATGTATAAAGGAAAATAAACTGAAAGCCAAAGTTTTAAAAGCAAATTCAAAGGGACAGGTAATAAAATTTTGGTGAGGAGGAATAAGAGATGATGAAAGAGACAAATATAAATTATGAAAGATAGCATAGAAGGAAATACAGAATTGTTAATCTAAACTATAAATGTGAATGGAATAAACTATCCCACAAAATGGAAGTGGATAGCAGAATCCTACAACAGGTTGTTTACAAGAAATACATTTAAAGTAGAGAGATACACACGGGGTAAAGGCAAAAGTGTTTTTAATCTCAGATAAAATAAAAGGAAAAATATCAATTTCATTAAAAGGAAGGAAACCATATATTTTTTTTTGCAAGGCAATGGGATTAAGTGGCTTGCCCAAGGGCCACACAGCTAGGTAATTATTAAGTGTCTGAAGCTGGATTTGAACTCAGGCAATCCTGACGCCAGGGCCAGTGCTCTATCCACTGTGCCACCTAGCTGCCCCCATGAAATCCTATGTTCTTAAAATACACCAATATTAATGAAGCTGTATAATTTCTAAACATTTCAGAACCTAGTGGTATAGTATCCAAATGCTTATAGGAAAATCTGAGTGAATTACAAGGAGACAGACAGCAAAACTTTCAGAATGAGAGAACTCAGTCTCCCTCTCTCAGAACTAGATAAACCTAACAACAAAATAAACAAGAAAGAGGTTAAGAAGGGAAATGAAATCTTTGAAAACTTAGAAATGATAGACCTCTAGAGAAAACTTACTGGGTATAGAAAAGAATATATCTTTTCATTGGCAGTACATGGCACCTTCACCAAAATTGACCATGGGCACAAAACCTTAAAATCAAATGCAGAAAGGCAGAAGTAATAAGTACACACCTCTCAGACCATGATGCAATAAAAATTATATGTAATAAATGGTCATGGAAAAAATCTAGAACTATTGGAAATTAAATAACTTTATCTTAAATAATGGGTGGACCTAAGAGAAAATAATGGAAATAATCAATAATTATATCCAAGAGAATGATAATAATGAGACATCATAGCAAAAATTTTGGGATGCAGGCAAAGCAATTTTGAGAGACAACTTTATAACTCTAAATGCCTATATCAATAAATTATAAAAAGAGGAGATCAATGAATTGAGTGTGCAATTAAAAATGTTAGAAAAGGGCAAATGAAAGATCCTAAATTAAATGCCAAGATTGAAATTCTGAAAATCAAGGCAGGTATTAATATAATTGAAAGCAAGAAAATCATTGATCTCAACAGAGTTTATGAAAAAGTCAATAAAATAGACAAACCTTTGTTTAATCTGATAAAAAAAGAAAGAGAATAACCAAATTACCAATATCAATCTAACCAGCAATGAGGAGGAAATTAAAGAGATTATTTGGAGCTACTTTTCTGAACTGTATTGGATAACATGAGTGAAATGGATGAATATTCACAAAAATGCAAACTGCCCAGATTAACAGAAAATGAAATAAATTACTGAACCCCATTTCAGAAAAAGAGATTGAAGAAATCATCAATAAGCTCTCTAAGAAAAAGTCTCCAGGTTCAAATGAATTTTCAAGTGAATCATACCAAACATTTAAGGAACAATTAATTCCTATTCTAGATAAACTATTTAAAAAATAGGAGAGGAAGAACTGCTGAACTCCTTTTATGGCCCCAACATGTTGCATCAACCAGGAAGAATCAAAACAAAGAAAGTTATAGACCAATCTCCCAATTGAATATTGATGCAAAAATCTTAAATAAAATGTTAGCAATGAGATTGCAGCAAGTTATTACTAGAATTAAAAAAAAAACCATGATCAGGTAAGCTTAATACCAGGTTGGCTTGGATGGTTCAATATTAGAATACAACATAATTAAACAAATTAATAACAAAATCATTAGAAGTCATATGACTCTCTCAATAGATGCTGAAAAAGCCTTTGATTAAATATATCTACTCCTATTAAAAAATACTAGAAAGTTTAGGAATAAATGAGGTTTTCCTTAAAATAATAATATCTATCTAAAAACCATCAAAATGATTATATGTAATGGGAATAAACTTGGAGAATTTTCAGTAAAATCAGGGATGAAACAAGGATCTTCATTATCACCATCACTATTCAAAATAGTATTAGAAATGCCAGCAGTAGCAATAAAAGAAGAAAAAGAAATTGAAGGAATCACCACTATCAATAAGGATGCAAAACCTTCATTCTTTGCAGATGATATGATGGTATACCTAGAGAACCTGAGAAAATATTTAAAATAACTCCTTACAACAATTCAGAAATTCAGCAAATAGTAGGTTATAAAATAAACCCTCACAAATTACCAGCATTTCTATATATTAACATCAAAGTTCAAGATCAAGTGATAGAAAGAAACATTCCATTTTAAATAACTATAGACAACATTAAATACTTGGGAATGTACCTCCCAAGACAAACCCAGAAACTTCATGAGCACAATTATAAATCACTTCTCACCCAAATAAAGTCAGATGTAAATAATTGGAAAAAATGTCAAATGCTCATGGTTAGGTCAAGCTAATAAATTAGAAATGCCAATTGAATTGAATGACTTACTTAGTGCCTTACCAATCAAACTATTAAATAACTGCTTTACCAAGCTAGAAAAAGTCATAAGAAAATTCATCTGGATCAACAAAAGGGCAAGAATAGCAAGGGAACTGATGAAAAAAAAATCTAAAGGAAGGTGGCCTAGCTCTACCAGACATAAAATTATACTATAAAGAGGCAGTCATCAAAACTACTTGGTGTTGGTTAAGAAATAGAGTAATGGTGGTGGCTAGGTGGAGCAGTGGATAAAGCCCAGGCCCTGGAGTCAGGAGTATCTGGATTCAAATCAGGTCTCAAACACTTAATAATTACCTAGCTGTGTAGCCTTGGGCAAGCCACTTAATCCCATTTGCCTTGCAAAAACCTAAAAAAAGAAAGAAAGAAATAGAGTAATGGATCAGTGGATCAGGCTAAGTTATAAAGAAATCACAGTAAATAATTACAGCAATCTACTATTTGACAAACCCAAAGACAACAGCTTCTGTGATAAGAATTCACTACTTGACAAAAATTGTTGGGACTACTGGAAATAGTTCTGCAAAAACTAGACATAGATCCATATCTCACACCCTATTCCAAAATAAGGTCAAAATGGGTACAGGATTTAGACATAAAGAATGATATCATAGATAAATTAATAGACCAAAAAATACTCATCTATCAGATTTATGGAAAAGGGATACATTTATAACCAAATAATTAGAGCACATTATAAACTACAAAATGAATGATTTTCACTATATTAAATTTAAAAAGGTTTTGCACTAAGAAAAGCAATGCTGGCAGAATTAGAAGCAAAACAGAAAACTGGGAAACAATCTTCATAACCAGGAGTTAAAGGTCTCATTTCTAAAATATATAGACAATTGCATCAAATTTATAAGTTCACAAGTCATTCCTTATTTGATAATTGATAAATGGTCAAAGGATATGAACAATTTTCAAATAAAAAAAGTAAAGCTATATACAATCAATGAGAAAATGCTCCAAATCATTATTGATTAGAGAAATGCAAATTAAAGCAACATTGAGGCATCATCAGATTGACCAAGATGAGAAAAAGGGCAAATGATCAATGTTGAGGAGGTTGTGGAAGGATTGGGAGATTGATACATGGCTTGTGGGGTTGTGAATAGATCCAGCCTTTCTGGTGAGCAATATGGAAATATACCCAAAGAGGAATAATATTGTTCATATCTTTTGACCCAGAAATTCCAATTCTAGGTCTATATCCAGAAGAAATTGTAGAAAAAAAAGTCCTACATGTTCCCAAATATTCATAGCAACTCTTTTTGTAGTGGCAAAGATTCGGAAATCGAGGGTCTGCCCATCAATTGGAGAATGGCTATATAAGTTATGGTACATGAATATTATGGAATACTATTTTTCTATAAGAAGCATAGAATGACATATGGGATCTGATGCTGAGTAAAAAAGAGTAAAACCTAGAGAACAATGTACATGTCAAAAACGTTGTGAGATGAACAACCCTGTTGGAAGCAGTTCCTTTCAGCTGTCCATTGAGTTAGAACAACTGTATTAGACTGGCTATGGATTATATTATCCCCATCCAGAGGAAGAAAAAGAAAACAAATCAAAACTTAAAAGAATTCTTCAGAGTCTGATGAACACTTTATAAAAACTATCTTTTATGCATCTCTTTCCCTTAATCTTCATTCCTTATATCTAAAATTCCTAATCTGCAAACATGTTTACCAAAATACGTATGTACTATGCTAACCTGAATTTTTGCCACTGTGTGGAGGAGGGAGGGAAGGTAGGGTGGAAGGAAATTTTGTAACTTAAAAATATGCAAGTTCACATCAATGAAAATACATAAATAAACTTAAAAAAAGCATTAACCAAAATATAACCTGGAATTTCACGTCAAGATTTTAAGATTCAGGAAATAAAAATGAATTGAGAAGGAAAAAATATTTTTATTGAGAGCCTCCTGTTCATCCCCTAATAGAACAGCATTCTATCCCAATCACATTCCCCAATCTATAAGCATCCTCTCAATCTCCAGTTTACCACTACCAGAAAAGAGCTGCTATAAATATACCCATACATATTACATTCTTTTCTTCTCCTATTTCATCTGTTCTGGAATAGAGATGTGGTAGTGGCACTGCTAAAGCAAATGGTAAGCATGGTTTTAGAGCCCTATGGTCACAGTTCTAAATTGCTTTGCAAAATTTTTGAATCATTTCACAAATCCTTCAACAATACATCAGTGTCTCAATTTTCCTACATCCCTTCCAACATTTGTCATTTTCTAGATATAAGGTAGTGCTTCAGAATTGTTCCAACCCCTATTTCTTCTATCAATAGTGAGTTAGGTCATTTTAAAAAATGATTCAAATAGATTCCATTGATAACCTTATCTGAAACTTTTTCATATCTCCTTCTCATTTATCAATTGAGAAATAGTTCATTTTTTAATAAATTGGATTCAGTTCTCTGTGTTTGAGAAATGAGAGTTTTATCACAGCAACCATTTGAAAATTATCCCCACAATTCCTATTGTTAAGTCTATTTATCTCCATCCTATTTTCCTTCCCCTCCTTTATTCTATTCTCTCTCTCCTTTTTACCCTGACACTCCTCATAAGTGTTTTGCATCTCCTCCTCCCGTAACCTTCCCTTCCTTACATCTCCCATACACATCAGCCCCTTTCTCCTATCCCTTTCCTCTCCTACTTTCCTTTAGGGTAAGATAGATTTCTATGCCCAATACTTCCCCCACTTCCACTCCATTGCAAAAACTTTTTTATTGCCTCTTTTAAATAAAACACATACTCCATTCTACCTCTCCTTTCCCTTACTCCCAGTGTATTCTCTCTCACCTATTTTCTGCATATTTTAAATATACTTTCAAATTCAACTTCCACCTGTGTCTTGTTAATATATTCTCCTTCAACAGCATTAATAAATGAAATCATCTTTTTATGTGCAAGAATATAAGCAGGTCAATACCTATTTTATACTAACTTGAGTCTTATATCTGAGTATCAAATTTTCTGTTAGTTCTGGTCATTTCATTAGGAAGGCTTGAAAGTCTGCTATTTATTGAATATCCATCTTTTCCCCTAAAACAATGTGTCCAGTTTTGCTGAGTAGTTGAGTCTTGGTGTTATTCATGTTTTGTCTTCCAGAATATCATTTTCTAAACCCTATGAATTCTTAATTTGGAAGTTAATAATCTTATGTCTTCTTGACTGTGGGTCTACAAAAATTGAGTTATTTTCTTTTGACTGTTTGAAATATTTTCTCCTTGACCTAGGAGCTCTAAAATTTAGCTATAATATTCCTGTGAGTTTTCATTTTAGGATTTCTTTCAGGAGGTAATTGGTGGATTCTTTCAATTTCTATTTTTACTCTCTGCTTCTCGAATAGCAGGACTATTTTCCTTGATCATTTTTTTTAGGTTTTTGCAAGGCAAACAGAGTTAAGTGGCTTGCCCAAGGCCACACAGCTAGGTAATTATTAAGTGTCTGAAACCGGATTTGAACCCAGGTACTCCTGACTCCAGGGCTGGTGCTTTATCCACTGTGCCAAATAGCTGCCATTCCTTGATCATTCTTAAAAATGATGTCTAGACTTTTTATTTAATCTTAGTTTTTCAGGTAGTTCAATAATTTTTTAATTATTCTGGATCTGTTTTCCCAGTTAATTGTTTTTCCAATGAGATATTTTACATTATCTTCTACTTTTTCCATTCTTCTGGTTTTCTTTTATTGTATCTTGTTTTCTCACAAAGTTGTCAGTTTCCCTTTGCTCAATTCCATATTTGATGAAATTATTTTCTTCAGGAAGTTTTTGTATTTCCTTTTTCATTTGGCCAATTCTGTTTTTTTAAAGTATTTTATATTTCTCTTCCTCTTTTTTCCTCTACATCCCTTGCTTGATTTTAAAAATCCTTTTTGACTTCTCCCATATTTTTCTTGAAGGGTTTGGATGTAGAAGCTTTGACTGTTATTTTGTTCTCAGTGTGCATTTTGATCTTCTTTATCACCAAAGAAATAGTCTATGTCAGATGTTTTTCCATTGTTTGCTCTTTTCCCCAGCCTATGACTTCATTTTAAAATGTTATTAAGAAAGGGTTCTGCTTCCAAAACTATCCAGTACTATCACAAGCTGTAAGGAAATTTTTATAGCTATTTTAAGAGATATTTCGAGGGGCCTTAAAGTTTTTGGTGTTTCCAAGGTCTTATGATCTAAGGAGAGATTTGTACCATTCTCCTGGCCTGTGCTATGGTCTGTTGTTGACTAGAAGTCATCCTTTCTGCCCTGTAATTGTACGGAGAGTCCCTGTTTCACTGCAGTAGTAAGTTCTGTTGAACTTCTATTCCACTTCCTGGGTCTGGTACCCCATACAGTGACCCAGATTCGCGTATGGGCAAAACAATACAGTCCTGATTCAAGGATATCAAAGAGACCCCTGTGATATTCCAATCCCCTTAACATCTATGGACTGAGAGCTCTGGAAGTACCTGCCTCTACTGATTAAGTGACTCCCTAGGCCTGCTCTTGTCTGCTGGGGTTCAGTCCGGAATGCTGATATGTTTTTTTTTTTATTTTTTTGAATGTATTTTTATTAAAGATATTATTTGAGTTTTAAAATAGCCCCCCCCAAAAAAATCTTACTTCCCTCCTTCACCCCACCCCCACTGAAAGCAATCCATCAGTCTTTACTTTGTTTTCATGTTGTCCCTTGATCCAAATTGAGTGTGATGAGAGAGCAATAATATTCTTAAAGAAGAGATAAGAAGTCTAAGAGGTAACAAGGTCAGACATCAAGATATCTGTGTTTTTCTAAATTAAAGGGAATAGTCCTTGAACTTTGTTCAAACTCCACAACTCCTTATCTGGATTCAGATGGCACTCTCCTTTGCAGACAACCCAAACTTGTTGCCAAGTGTTGCACTGATGGAATGAGTGAGTCCTTCAAGCTTGAACATCACTCCCATGTTGCTGTTAGGGTGTACAGTGTTTTTCTGGTTCTTCTCATCTCACTCAGCATCAGTTCATGCAAATCTCTCCAGGCTTACCTGAAATCCCATCCCTCCTGTTTTCTAATAGAACAATAGTGTTCCATTACATACATATACCACAGTTTGCTAAGCAATTCCACAATTGAAGGACATTTACTTGATTTCAAATTTTTTGCCACCACAAACAGGGCTGCTAAAAATATTTTTGTACAAGTGATGTTTTTACCCTTTTTCATCATCTCTTCAGGATATAGACCCAATAGTGGTATTGCTGAGTCAAAGGGTATGCACATTTTTGTTGCCCTTTGGGCTTAGTTCCAAATAGCACTCCAGAAATGTTGGATGAGTTCACAGATCCACCAACAGTATAATAGTGTCCCAGATTTCCCACAGCCCTTCCAACAATGATCAGTATCCTTTCTGGTCATATTGGCCAATCTGAGAGGTGTGAGGTGGTACCTCAGAGAAGCTTTAATTTGCATTTCTCTAATAATTAATGATTTAGAGAATTTTTTCATATGGCTATGGATTGCTTTGATCTCATCTGTAAATTGCCTTGGCATATCCTTTGACCATTTGTCAATTGGGGAATGGCTTTTTGTTTTAAAAATATGATTCTGTTCTCTGTATATCTTAGAAAAGAGTCCTTTGTCAGAATCATTACTTGTAAAGATTGTTTCCCAATTTACTAAATTTCTTTTGATCTTGGTTACAGTGGTTTTATCTGTGCAAAAGCTTTTTAATTTAATGTAATTGAAATCATCTTATCAGTTTTTGGTGATGTTCTCCAACTCTTCCATAGTCACAAACTGCTTCCCTTTCCATAGATCTGACAGGTAAACTAGTCCTTGATCTTCTAATTTGCTTATAGTATTGTTTTTTATGTCTAAGTCCTGTAGCCATTTAGATCTTGGTAAAGGGTGTGAGGTGTTGGTCTAATCTAAGTTTCTTTCATATCAACTTCCAATTATCCTAGCAGTTTTTATCAAAGAGGGAGTTTTTATCCCAATGGCTGGACTCTTTGGGTTTATCAAACAGCAGATTACTATAATCATCTCCTAATTTTAAACCTAGTTTATTCCACTCATCCACCACTCTATTTCTTAGCCAATGCCAAACAGTTTTGATGACTGATGCTTTATAATATAATTTCAGATCAGGTAGGGCTAAGCCACCTTCTTCTGCACTTTTTTTCATTAAGCTCCTGGAAATTCTTTTTTCTCCATATGAATTTACTTACAATTTTTTCTAACCCATTAAAGTATTTTTTTTAGAATTTTGATTGGTAGGGCACTAAACAGATAGTTTAGTTTTGGTAGAATTGTCATTTTTATTATATTAGCTCTACCTATCATGAGCAGTTGATATATGCCAAGTTATTTAAATCTGATTTAATTTGTGTGAGAAGCATTTTATAACTGTTTTCAAAAAAAGATTCTGAGTCTGCCTTGGCAAATAGATTCTCAAGTATTTTATATTGTCTGAGGTTACTTTGAATGGGATTTCTCTTTCTAGCTCTTCCTGATGTATCTTGCTAGACACATATAGAAAAGTTGAGGATTTATGAGGGTTTATTTTATAACCTGCAACTTTGCTAAAATTGCTAATTGTTTCCAATAGTTTTTTAATGATTTCTTGGGATTCTCTAGGTAGACCCTCATGTCATCTGCAAAGATTGAGAGTTTTGTCTCTTCCTTCCGAATTCTGTTTCCTTCCATTTCTTTTTCTTCTCTAATTGCTGAAGCTAACATTTCTAATAGAATATTGAATAGTAGTGCTGATAATGGGCACCCTGGTTTCACCACTGATTTTATTGAGAATGCCTCTAGCCTCTCCCCATTGAATATAATGCTTGTTGATGGTTTCAGATAGATACTGCTAATTATTCTAAGGGACAGTCCATTTATTCCTACACTCTGTAGTATTTTTAGTAGGAATGGATGCTGTATTTTGTCAAAAAGCATTTTCAGCATCTATTGATATTATCATATAATTTCTGATAGGTTTGTTGTTGATATAATTGAGTATACTAACAGTTTTCCTAATATTGAACCAACCCTGCATTTCTGGAATAAATCCTACTTGATCATAATGTATTATCCTAGTGAAAACTTGTTGAATACTGATGTGTTGAACAGCACTCCACTCTCAGCCAGGTGCAACAGAATTTTCCTGCTGATCTTCCAAATTGTCCTTGTTAGCCTCTGTACTGAGAAGTCTGGAAATTGTCACCACTACCACTGACCCAGTTACTCAGTGGTCCTAGATTTCTGGAACTGGTTTGGTACAGCACCAGTTCCTGTCTTTCTTGATTCTCTATTTTGACTCACACCTGTTGCTCTATCCCTCCTTTCCACTTGTTGCAACCCTACTCATCTTTTAAATTCCAGTTCAAGTACTATGCCTTCTTGAAACTTTCTCTAATCCATCATTCAGAAGATATTTAATTTTGCTTTGAAATAATATAGCACTTAGCATTGTTTTAGAAGCAATTTTATTATAGGTTGCATCATAATCATCTGTGTACATATATGCATATGTATATATATATGTATATGTGAGAATTTATTGGATTGTAAACTGCTTGAAGGCAAACAAACTAGAGTTATATTTGTCCTTGCATTTTTCCTCCAAGAATATCACAGTCTATGTCATATATTAATTTCCTAATAAATATCTATTGAAAACTAGGTACTTAAGTACACAGAACATCTGTAATTAAGTTGACTATAAGCAGAGACAAGGAAATAGAATTTATTTTAATTAAGTGATAAGGATGCTTTTTAAAAAAATTTATTTAAGGCAATGGTGTCAAGTGACTTGCTCAAGGTCATACAACTAGACAATTATTAAGTGTCCGAGTCCGGATTTGAGCTCAAGTCCTCCTGACTCCAAGGTCAGTGCTCTATCCACTGTTTCACCTAGCTGCCCTGATAACGATGATTTTTAATTAGTGCTAGTTTTCCCACTCATTTAGTATATCAAAATTAGTGTATTAGTGTATCAAAATACCCCTTTACTTATCTAACTCCTGCAGTCTATGTATGATATTTAAAATGTGCTTTTAGAGATTTCCCTTTTAAGAAAGTAAATATTCTTCTGTTTACATTGTAAATTGATTTAGTAAGCTCTTTCCCTTTAAATAAGGAATTGTTGCTCATGATAATAAGTATATGACATGAAACATATTTTTAAGTTTAAAATGCCTAAAACTTTAAGATGATTTAAGAATATTCTTTAGTATTACTCTTCTATAACTAGGCATTATCAGAGTATCCTTGTTTATAACTGAAAATTAAGAGTTAAGGAAACTTTAAATAGGATGTTCAGTGCTAAACAGAGACTAACATTTTCATTGCATTAAAAATAATTTTATGTTATACAATTATTCATTTTATGGATTTCAATTGGGTAAAATATGATTCTTTTTGTTTTCTGTGAATGTTGAATAACAAGACTTTAGGCAGAAGTAACAGTTAATAATAAGCATATAGATATTTCTAATATATCATAGTTGCATACTAAAAAGGAATAATTTAAAATTGTTCTTTTCATATAAAAAAATAAATGATGAAGGACCAAAAAACAGTCCATATAAAAGGTGTAAAATTTTGAAAAGTGTCAATAAAGTAAGTTTACTTTGAAACATAGACAGCACACATCTAAGTAAGTGTGCATTTTATATGCTATGCTAAAAAGTACTTATCATTTGTTAAACACTATAGATAGAAATAAAGGTAAACAGAAAGACTATTTTAATTTTCAAGGAGCTTACACTCTAATGGAGGAAGACAACTACATTAACACCCACTCAATGAAACATTTTGGCAAAACTTTTGAGATTTAGAATCATAGCTGGCAGGAGAATTAAGCATAACCAAACTTGAACTTTCCCTCAAATTGAGGTTCCCAGGAGATATTCACCAATGAGAGAAAAGTGGTGACATGGCATAAGGATTTTCCAGGGTGTGAATGCCTTCATTGAGGAGAAATCCAGAGAACATTTCATGGAAGTGAAATGCCAAGAGTGAAGAGCAATGGAAGGATTGATTTATGTTTATCTTAGACAAGGTAAGATACTAGGAAAGTAGGGAACCAAAAGGGTGCTGCCTTAAAGTATTGATTGGATGTGAAGACTTTTGCTAAGAATAATATACTAATAGAAGTTGGAAAGAGTCATATTTCACCATTTTTATTAGAGATATCTGGAAATGGAATGGACTGTTTCAAGGAGGATTGGGGTCCACATTTGGGAAGGACCCATGTCAGGGATGCTGTAGAAAAAAGATCTTTTTCAAGTCATGGATTCACAAAAATCACTACGAATAATCTCTTTGCACTCTTGAATTCATGGATTCTAGCCTCATCCAGATCAGTGTAAGCATGATTGACAGGTGAGATAACATGACAGAAATGTTTTGAGGGAATCCACAAGTCAGAAGTATAAAACATTAGACAGAATCATAGTTTAAAATATCCAAATACCAATCAGTATCATAAAAGAATCAAAGAAACATACACATATCAGGTAATAAATGCCGTTGGTGAAGGGTATTACAACAAACTCAAATTCAAATGTGAAGTAAATGCAATAATATTTAGGATAGGATCACAGGATGAACTTTTTTTGATGATGAGATTCAACTGCTATGGCTGATAACCTGATCCCTTATATTTCTTAATGAGAAACCTGCAGAAAAATGCATTATCACCAAATTCTAAAATGTCATGTTTTTACCAATTGACAAGTAACTAGTATATGTATATCAGTGTCATTTATTATGTAATGAATTAATGTGTCATTACCCCTACTCTCAACAATTTGCAATATGTTTTGGAGACAAAACTGATAGACATGAATTAATTAGAAAATACTATTGCAGCATATTGTCTAGTGATAAGTGATGTGATGAAAATTTATAGAAGGGAGAGATCAAGTGGAATTTGAGATGGATCTCGAAGGAAGAATACAATTTGGATAGACAAAGACTGAATTGATTTCTCTATTGCAGGACAATGAAACCTACTAAAACTCAACAGACAACAGAAAGTTTTGAACTCCTCAGAAATTTATTTGTGAAAAATATATTAAAAACAGACAATGCATAGAAGGCAAAGAGATTTTTTCTTATTTAAAAAAGGTAAATAGTGGAATTTCTCTAAGCACTGTTCCCATTTTTCAAAGTATAGCCTTGTACTTTTATGAACTTCAGAGAAAATATCTACAATGAAAATTAAAATATTCTGTAGGGTTTGGGTCATATTAAGGAATAAAAAAGAGAACTAATTCCCAGTACCTTTTGCTTTATAAGTATCTCTGTAGGTGATGTCACTTACAAATTAATTTGCTAATGTTGTGCTTTATATAACTGGAAATCAAGCTTGCTCACCTTTTCAACAATATGCAGAGACCTCGATCAATGATTTTTTTTCCAATGGTAGAAATTTTTGGTTTAAGCAAAACATTTGCAGAAAACTTGGTAGCAAATAAAATCTAATTATTTTTACAACATTGACCTAGATGTGAAAAGATGAAAGAGCCATACATACCTAAGTTCTTTACTAAAAGGGAATCCAAATGAAAGACTTTCCACAAAATAAAGAGTGGAATCTACATCCAATTATGAATAAAACTTGACAAAAGGTCCTACTGAAAGTCAGTGGCATTCTTTTTTTCCTTACCATTTCAAATCTAACTCTTACTGTTGTTCCACAATCAGTCAAAAAGCATTCACTAATTACTAGACAATGGAATTACAAAACCAAAAACTCTGCTAGTCAGTGGGGATAGAAAAATAAAAAGAGTTGGCATCTATGATGGGAAAGAACATTATCTTTTCACACTTAAATGTATATACAAAGTGATTTCAGGGTATTTTCACTAGAACCTGTGTTCAGGAAAATTCAAGATAGAATATGATTCAGGACACAAATTGTACAGGACTTAAAGATTTTGGGTCGTAAGGATGATGACTGATTGGGGAATGAATTCAAACTGCTTTTGATGAGGCTATAAATGAGAGGTCTGAAGAAAATGAAGTTCAGTTTGTCTGGGCTATAAAGTTCTTGGAGAAAAGTAGTATGTAAGTAAAGGCAAAATGGGTCCAGTTTTTGAAATGCTTTAAATGTCAAAAAGGGAATTATATGTTCATTTGATCTTAGAAGCAATAGGGAAACCAGCTATAGTGGTCCAGGCATATTATCCCTTTTTTGGTGGGAGGCTGAGGCTGGTGGATCACTTGCTGAACCAAGCCAAAAGATTGCTTTAGGAGGGGTTATTCTCAGAGAGAGAGAGACAACTGCACCCATCCAAGGATATCAGCAAAATTGCTGGAACTGGGATGGGGAGATACAGCTGTGATTCACTTTAGTGAAGAACTTGCCTATATCTGACCCAGGGAAGTTTAGACTTTAATTCATAGGTTGCAGAAATGGTATACACAAAAAGTCCACAAACCACTACAAAATGTTCACAAGTTAGGTTCTTTGGAGAAAGAGTTTCTTAAAAGAGAGTCTGATTAGCAGAAGATGATGAAAAGAAAGAATAAAGTGAAGACAGGATACTACTGGAACCTATTGAGGGAGAGTTTTCATGTGGGAATCAAATTAAGGGACTTTGACGAAGATGGCTGGGAAGAGTAGCAAAGAGCATAGCCAAGTTCAAAAGGGTGAGATTCTAAGAAGGCAATAAAGTTAATCAAAAAGAGACAATTATAAGCTGGGAAAGGAGATGAATTTCTAAAGAGATAGTCAAAGAAATGATTATAAACTGAGAAAGGAGGTGAGTTTCTAAGGGACTGGAGCACATAGATACATTTTAGAGAATAAAAAAAGGAGAGAAGAATTCAGAGCAGTAGCAGCCTGACCAATACAGTGTTGCAAAGAAGGCAAACCCAGGGCAGAACTTTGCTTAAATAGATTTCTATGGTGTGTGGAACAAGGGCATTGCTTAAGACGTGGCCTAACACCTGGTGTAAGTGTGGTTTTCCATAAGGATGGTTCCTCCCACTATACAGAAAAGCTTCCAAGGCAGGAAGATTATAGCATTTTTCTGTTTCCAGAGCTCCTCTATTTCAGGATGAACTGGCTAAGAAACAGGACTATCACTTTGACAAATTATTTTAGAGTATAGAATAAACAACTGGACAGATAAGGATAGAAGATCAATAAGAAAAAAGGCCATTTTGAGTTTATTAGCCCTATATTCACAGTATTTTATTTTCTATACTGGCACTAACTAAGAACAGACAGATTTTTGGAAGCTTTAAAGGACTTCTTGGTTGATGCTGATTTCCAAGCCAGATGTTTATTAAAGGAATATTTTTTTAAGTTAGTTATCAAGCATTGCCTGAAGTGTTTGGTAGAGATAGACCCATTGCTAAGCCCTGTAGATATTAAGGGGGGGGGGGGGGGAGAAAGAGCCTGATCTCTAGGAATTTATATTCTAATGACAGAGCTGAAGAGGAATTTTAATCCTATTCATTATCCTTTATAAAAATAACAATGAAGGTATAATATGCATGTGGTACTGTAGTTGTTCAGTTTTTTTTTTTAGTTGCGTCTGTCAATGGTCTCATTTGGGGTTTTCTTGGCAAAGATACTGAAGTGGTTAACCATATAATTTTCCAGTTCATTTTACAGATGATAAACTGACTAACAGCAGATATCTAGCAGTGTCTGAGGTCAGATTTGTACTAAGGAAAATGAGTCTTCTTAACTTCAGACCCTTCACTCTATCCACTGTGCCACCCAGCTGAATCTTATCTATCTATCTATCTATCTATCATCTATCCATCATCTATTTATTTATCTTGAAATTCTTGACTTTTTATTTCTCCATATGAATTTGCTTACAATTTTTATTAACTCATTAAAGTAATTTTTTGGAATTTTGATTGTTAGGGCACTAAACACATAGTTTAGTTTTGGTAGAATTGTCATTTTTATTACACTAGCTCAACCTATTCATGAACAAGTGATGTTTGCCTAGTTATTTAAATCTGATTTTATTTTTTGAGAAATATTTTGTAATTTTTTTTTCAAAATGTTTTTGAGTCTCCCTTGGCAGGTAGACTCCCAGGTATTTTATATTATCTGATGTTACTATGAATAGGATTTCTCTTTCTAGATCTTTCTGCTGTATCTTGCTAATTATATATAGAAATGTTGAGGATTTATGAGAGTTTATTTTGTATCCTGCTACATTGCTAAAGTTGCTAATTATTTCTAGTAGTTTTTAGATGAATTTTGGCATTCTCCAGGCAGACCATCATCTGCAAAGAATGAAAGCTTTGTCTCTTCCTTCCTAATTCTAATTCCTTCAATTTCTTTTTCTTCAATTATTGCTGAAACTAATATTTATAATATGATATTGAATAGTAGTGGTGATGATAGGCATCCTTTTTTCACCACTGAATCTTATTTGGGATGCCTCTAGCATATCCCAGCTACTTATAATGCTTGTTGATTTCAGATAGATACTGTTTATTATTCTAAAGAACAATCCATTAATTCCTATACATTCTAGTGTTCTGAGTAGGAAGGGTTGCTGCATTTTTTCAAAAGCTTTTATAGCATATGATTTATTATAGTTTAGTTATTGATAGAATTAATTATGCTAACAGTTTTCTTAATATTTGATCCAACCATGCATTTCTGAGAAAAAATCCTACTAGGTCATAATGTATTATTGTAGTGATAACTTGCTGTAAATGTTTTGCTAAGATATCATTTAAGATTTTGGCCTCTATATTCATCAGTGAGATAGATCTATAATTTTCTTTCTCTTTTTTAACTCTTCATGGTTTAGGTATCAGCACCATATTGGTATCATAGAAAGAGTTAGTTTCTTTATTTTTTTTTAGGTTTTTGCAAGGCAAATAGGGTTAAGTGGCTTGCCCAATGCCATACAGCTAGGTAATTATTAAATGTCTGAGACTGGATTTGAACCCAGGTACTCCTGACTCCAGGGCTAGTGCTTTATCCACTGTGCCACCTAGCTGCCCCTCTTTATTCTTTTTTAACCTTTTGATATGTCTCTTGAGCCTCCTGTTTGATATCTAAATTTTTTATTTAGCTATGGTCCTTTTATCAGGAAATGTTGAAAGTCTCCCATTTCATTAAATGTCCATCTTTTTCCCTGGAAGAGAAGGTTCAGTTTTGCTGTATAGTGTGTTCTTGGCTGCATTCCAAGTTCCTTTGCTCTTTGGAATATATCTTTCCAGGCCCTTTGAACCCTCAGTGTTGATACAGCCAGGTCATGTGTAATCCTTACTGTGGCTTAAATTGTTTCTTTCTGGCTGCTTGCAGGAGTTTTCCTTTTATCTGTTAGTTCTGGAATTTGCCCACAACATTCCTTGGTGTTTTCATTTTAGGATCTCTTTCCAGAGGGGATTGATGTATTCTTTCAATAACTATTTTGCCCTCTGGTTCCATGATATCAGGGCAATTTTTTATCACTAATAATTCTAAGTCCATGTTTTTTTTTCTCTTCAATGTTTTCAGGAAGGCTTATAAATCTCATGTTGTTCCTTCTTGAGGTCAGTGGTTTTGAAGTCATTAGTTTTCACCAATTCCATTCTTTTTTTTTAGAGAAGAATTTTCTTCGTTTATTTTTTGCTACTCCTTTTCCAGTTGGTCATTGCTATTTTTGAAGGAGTTTTCCATTTGTTTAAGTGTAGTTTTGAGAGAATCATTTTCTTTTTGCATCTGCCCAATTGAATATCTGAGTTTTCATTTTGTATTTGTCCAATTGTATTTTCCAAGGATTTATTTTCTTGTTGCAAGGTGATAATTTTCTCTTGAGTTTCTTTTCCTAACTTTTCCAATTGATTTTTAACACCCTCCTGATTTGTTCAAAGAAGTCTTTCTGGGCTGGATACCAATTCATATTCTCCTCAGAAATGCTAGCTCTCCCTGGGTTAGAATCTATTTCTTCTAAGTATTTCTCCATGTGCCCCATTTTTTGCTGGTTTTTCTTCATGTTTCTAGGATCTTGTCTTGGGGGGGAGGGCTGATACTCAGAGGTTTGTTTTTGAAGATCCTAGAAGCTTTGTTCATTTGGTTTAGTAATTCCAAGGGCCTGCCAGTAGGGGGTGCCAGTTGCTTTCTTTTGGGGTCCTCAGCAGTAGGGTCTAAGTTGACCTTGTGCTGATGCCTGGGTTAAGGAGTTAATCTCTTGTCATTGAGTGAACTCTGTTGCTCATACCTTAGCCTGACAGGGTGGGGGTTTGTTTGTTTCTTCTGGGCAAAGGGCTCTGCTGAAAGTATGGAGCTCAGGTCCCAGGCCCAGCTGGTTGTTCTCTGAAACACTGTGCTGGGACTCACCCTCCTGTAGCTCCTCTGCCCTTGGTGAAAGACTCTGCAGCTAAATTTGAATCTTGCACCTGCCATTCACCAAAGTCTCTATGGCTGAGTCTGGCCCTCTGCTTTCCCCCAGCTGCACTCCCAATGCTGACCATATGCTCTCATCTCCCATTTCACCCAAGGTCCCCTGAGACAGACCTTGTTAGTAGGTGTTCTTCTCCTAGCTTCTCTCTCTCTGTGTTTTGTCAATCAAATTTCTATTAAAAGGTTTCTTTCATGTTTTTTTTTGAGGGGAAAGAGGAGCACTTAACACAGTGCCTTTCTTCTCTCTGCCATCTTGGTTATAAGTCCTAGAGGTTATTACTAATTCTCTTAATTTCTTGAGAAGAAGCTAGTAAGGTAGAACTATGAATCAATGTTCTCATCTGCTCAAGGGGAGTGGGAAAGGATGAGGGATTGATACATTTTTGAGGCATTTATGACTTTTCCGATGTATTTATAAATTAAAGGTAAGGGAGAAACAATAAATTGGGAAGTGGAGTCTAGATGTTTGCTTTTCTCTTTGAGCTGGACCAAACTGATTTCATCAATTGGTATCATAGTTCAGCTGAAATTTCCTTTACAAAGGTTCACTAATATATTAAGCAGTTCTGGTTATCAGATGTCCTCCTGATTGTGCAACTCCATTGTCTGAGTTTCCTATGACAAAGGGAAGTTTTAGCACATTTAATTAGTTAGTGCAAGCAATACAGTGCTCAAGTTCTCAGTAACAATCATATTCAAAAACCAGTATAGAGCGATATCATTATCATATTATTTTCCAGATGAGAAAGATAAACAGGTTAAGTGACTTGCTTAAGGTCAGACATCTAATGCAGTTCTTAGACTGTATTTTAACTCAGGTTTTACTGATCTATAGAGTTTCCAAGCATATTCCCAAAGCCCAAATGGAAAATGCATTTTACATTAAATTCTGATTTACCACAATTGTTCTAAAAGGAGAACACATGTCACTTTAAATAAGACCTCAATTCACATATATGTCTAATTTTCTCTTCTCTCTCTTCTGTTTCTACCCTCCCCATTCTCTGTTTTTAGGTAAAATCATTCTAAACTCCTCACATGTAATTGGAAAATTAATACAAGAAAGCAGAATAATTGTAACTATAGGTAGTCAAACAAAGTAAGTCATAATAATGTTCATGAATGAAAATATATTAATATTTCTGGACCTTGAATTTATTACTTCTCTTTCATGAGATGAATACAATATTATTATTTCCTGTGATTGATTACTATATTTTTATACTTATTATTATTATTATTATTATTATTCATTGTTGATAAGTTAATATGTGGTACAATAAACAGGAAAAATAGTGTTTGAAATTTTATTCATTTCATTGTCAATTTGAGGAATAATACAAGCATTTATAAAACAATAGAATTTAAATAAAGTACATATGAAACTGAAAATCCATTATATGTGGCTTACTATTCCTTTTAAATGTATAATAAAGCTATTATTTAAGTTTTTTTCTTTTTGTCTTCCCCTCTTCTCAGAGATGGCTACCATTAGATATAAATACTTTATATGAGTTTACATGTATGTACAAATAGAGGTAAAAACAATTATCTATATTTTCTATTTATTAGTTTTTTGTCTGGATATAGATAGCATCTTCCTTCATAGGTACTTTGTAGTATATTGTGCATTTTTAAAAGTTAAAATGTTTAAGTTGCTTGGTTATTCTTAAAACAATTGTTGCTACATTATACAATGTTTTATAGGTTCTGTTCATTTTGCTCTTCATTATTTTAAGTAAGTCTATCCATATTTTTTCTAAAACAATGAGTTTCAACATTTCTTATGACATAATATTATTCCATCACAATAGTACATCACAGCTAGTTTTGTCCTTTTCCAAATGATGGACATTTTCATAATTTCCATTTCTTTGACATCACAAACAGAGTTGTTATAAATATTTTAGGATTTATAGATTCTGTTTCTTTAATCATCCTTGGAAATATATCTAGTAGTTGATTTGCTGGGTCAAAGGGTATAGGCAATTTAGTATATCTTGGAACCTAAATCCCAACAAAATATCAGATCACTTGCTGTCTTGCGGAGGGGAGAAAAGAAGGGAATTAGAAAAATGTGGAACTTGAAATTTTACAAAAATGTGTGTTGAAAATTATCTTCAAGTGTACTTAATGGTATTTTTATTACTATTTGCTAAATAATATATAAAAGGGGAAAGGATAGATTGATCTACTAAACCCAAAAACAATAACAGGGAAAATCCTGATTTGGTTTTCATCATTCCATGAATATATTTCAATTAAAGGTAGCAACTTTCTATATTCATGCCTCTGTATTTTACATAGAAGTTGAGGGAAAAATGGTATTTATTCTTTATAATGTTTAGATTTTCCCATGTTCAGTTTGAGTCTGCAAGCAAACATATCTGAGGGAAGGTAAGGAATTCACAGCTTCAACTTCTCGATGGAGGAACTATGTTGTGTTCATCTTTTTTTTTCCCCCAACAGCACCTTGAGAAAAAGCACTGAATAGATATTTGTTGGCTGAGAATAAATGAGTGAATGGGGGAGGGAGTTCAAGAGAAAGAAACTAAAACCATTTTCATTGGGTTGGGGGTAGTGGGAGTGAGATTTAAGAATGAAACCCTAGAGGAGATAATATGGAAGATGGAAAGAAAATTAAAAAAAAAATAGGTCTCAGAATTTAGTTAGGAATAGGATAGCATATGTGGACCCTTACTCAATATTCTTTTAGATTTTGTTGAAGAGATATTATTTCCTGTAGTTAATGTAAAAATCTCAAAACAAATTCACCTCTGACAGAACACCATGCCCTTAGTGCATTAGGGAGTAACAAAGAATATAAAGCAGCTTTGTTATGTCTTGGACAACACTGTAACAATTCATCAGTATAATGGTTAATGCAGTTTAGCTGGAATTGTTGAGACTAAAGCTTTCCTTTTATTATTGAAAGTGTCAGTTCAGTGGGATGGATAGGACATAAAAAACAGGATTTAGAGGTAAAGAGAATCCTAGTCCAATCCCTTTTTTATTGCTGATGAAGAAATTGAGGCACAGAGAAACAAACGAACAATATATTGCAAGATCATGAGAAAAGTAAGAAACCACTATTCAAACTTACATATTCTTACTGAAATTAATACTCTTTCCATTAATTCATACAATGGTCTACAGAAGGAAGCCAATAGAAAAGCCAGTGTGGAGGTACTTAAGGGAAAATGGGCATAAAAATTTTTCAAAAGCAGGGAATATAAAAATACAACTAAGATTATATTTTAAGTACTAGAATAAGTTGAATTAAGCTCTTTTGCTATTTTTTTACCTTGAATAAAGACAAATAGACAAATTCTCAAACAATTACAGTTAATATATGAGCAAAGAAAGGAAGTTTATTTCCAAAAAGCTGCTCTGTGCAGTTTAGAATGTAGACTAAAAGACAGGCCTGTTTGGAGAATATGCTGACAAAACTGCTCAGCTGTCTGGTTTTGCCTTCTATTTTGCTCATTAGTTTGCTCCTATAATATAACAAGATATACTCAGCTGTACCTATTAATTCATAAGAGAACTGATTTCATTTTCATGTTTTGTGCTATCAGCTGTATGTTTGTTTCTCACAAGAAAAAAAAAACACATTTCAGTTGATGCATTGTTTTTTTTCCTTTGAGTGAAAATAGCTCACCCTTTAAAAAAAGAGTTTTAAACTTGATATTCTATTCAGCAAAGTAGAGTAATTTCCACACGGTCATTCTCATCCTTTCATTTGGTTCACACAGGAAACAAAGACCTTTCATTTGACAAAGTGAGCCAATTATTTTCTGAACATTCTTGAATTGCTCTTGGAGCCCAACTAGTAGGCTATGTATATACCTGATCATCATTAGAAATAGATAGAAATGTTTAGTAATAAGAGAAAAAACTGATATTTAAATTTGACAGATATATCATTTGTAAATTTAACATTTCTTCTAATATTTAAAAAAGGCTTGTTTTAGTTTATACTGTCATCATTTTCATTTGCTTGCTATATGTTTGAGCTATAATAGATACAAGGGTTCCAATGGCTATGAAAATTTCTAAAATTTAAAGCTCTTCTTATCTACATTGGTGAAAGATGGGCTCAGGTAAATGAAATAACAGGATCTTTGAAACAATTGAAATATATTGAGTGCCTCTATGTGATTGCTAGGATTAGCTGGCTGTTTAACAGGAAGATAAATTTATATTGTTTGCAGACATTATTTATCAATTTTACATTACAGAATAACAATCCCTGTATCTGAATAAGCATACCAATGTTTTCTATAATATGAAGTCAGCATTATATCTCTTGAACAAAATCGAAGAGAATATTGAGCAAGGGTCCACACATTGTTTTTCTTGGCCTAAACTATTTTTCCTGGAATAAAGTATTTTATTTGCATCTACTTTATTTATTTGATGACCTAAATTACCTTTCAGTTCTATATTAATGATAGATTGTTTCTGTGGCAAAGGTAAGTAGAATACTTTCCAAGAAGTTGGATATTTACCATTGCTAACTTTCTGCTGGACATCTACCCAGTCTTCTGACTAAAGACATGAGAAGTTCAGCCTCTCAGAATTGGTCTTTTTTGTCTCCACAAATTGTAATGTAGAAAAGATTATTATGGTCTAATCTAGGGGGGGGGAATTTTCCATTTAGTACACGGGTAAAGAATGACAATTTCTTCCTCTTTCCTTCTTTTAATAATATTGAGACTTTGCTTGCTGTTCCTTAGACTTCCAGGAGAGTGTGGTTTGTATTTGTGTGTGTGTGTGTGTGTGTGTGTGTGTGTGTGTGTGTGTGTGTGTGAGAGAGAGAGAGAGAGAGAGAGAGAGAGAGAGAGAGAGAGAGAGAATGAAGCATACACAGAAAGACAGTTAAGAGTCATAGAGGTAGAGAGAGATGGAGATTGTTCTCTCTTTCTTGTGCTCCTGCAGCAAACAGATATTCTAGTTTTTGCCTATAAGGGCAGCTAGGTGGTACAGTGGATAGAGCAGTCTCCTTGGAGTCAGAAGGAGAAGGAGTTCAAATTTGACCTCAGACACTTGACACTTACTAGCTGTGTGACATTGGGAAAGTCACTTAACCCTGATTAGCTTGCTTCCAGGGCTATCTCCAGTCATCCTGGTTCATATCTGGCCACTGTACCCAGGACTTCTAGAGGAGAAAGTGAGGCAGGTGACTTCGCACAATCCCTCCTCACTCAATTCCAATTCAGGTCCTTGCATGGCATTACCTCCATGATAGCATGGTCTTCTTCAATAGAGGACAAACCTCTTTTGCATATGACTGAAAGAAAATCTTATTGTCTAGGTAAAACTAAATCAGTTGTTTTCTTTTATCTTTTACTTTTACTTTTTACTTTTTATTTAAATTTTTTGAAATTGTTGAGTTTTTATTTTATTTTATTCAGAACTGAAATATAGATTGAGGCACTGTAATAGACACCAGGAATATAAAGATGAGTTGGAACAATCTCTGACTTTCAAGAAAGCCCTCCTTCCCCCTATTTTTGCTGTCCATGTCATTCCTATGATGGCAAATTTCTTTCTTTTTTAAAGACTGTTTGTTTGTTTATTTATTTTGCTAGCCACATGTAGTTTTCAGCAATTATTTTTTAATTATTTTTAAAAATTTATTTATTCATTTTTATCCATTTGTACATGTATATTTTTAACTTACAAAGTTTCATGCAACCCTTCTTTCCCATCCCTCCCCTCTCAGTGGCCAACAGTCAGGTTAGCATTGTACAAACATATTTGTATAAACATGTTTACAACTTAGTATTAGTTATTTTCGATATGAGGAATTACAATTATGGGAAAGAGATACATAATAGATCATTATTTAAAGTATTCTTCAGATTCTGGAGGGTTATTTTCTGTGTGTGTGTGTGTGTGTGTGTGTGTGTGTGTGTGTGTGTGTGTGTGTGTTTGAGATTTGCTTTGTTTTGTATTCTTCCTCTGGATGATATAACATATTCCATAGCTGGTCTAATAGAGTTGTTCCACCTCTCTGAGCTGCAGAGAGAAGTTGCTTCTATCAAGTCATTCTATGCTTCTCTAGAGTCCATCTATTTATGGTTTCTTATAGAAAAATAATATTCCATAGTATTCATTTACCATAACTTGTTTAGTCGCTCCCCAATTGATGGACCTCCCCTCAATTTCCAATTCTTTGCCAATACAAAAGGTCAGCAATCATATTTGATAGGGTTTTGAGCTTCATAGTTTTCCTTCCTCTTTTCCTTCTTTCTCCCTTGACAGAGAGTAATCTAATATAGTTTATACATGTTTAGCTATGTTAAACATATTTCAAAATTAATCGTGTTATAAAAGAAGAATCAGAAGAAAAAGAAAAACCATGAGAGGGGAAAAACATAATACATAAATCAAAATTTTAAAATTGAAAATAGTAAGCTTTAGTCTACATTCAGATTCTAAAGTCACCATTCTGGAGATGGATGGTATTTTCTCTAGCAAGTTCTTTTGAATAGTCTTTGATTATGGTATTTCTGAGATGAGCAAGTCCATCATAGTTGATCATCAAGAAATATTGCTCTTAATGAAATCAGTATTCTGGTTCTGCTCATTTCACTCAGCACGAGTTTATGCAAGATTTCCCACTTTTCTGACCTCCCATATCTCATGATTTCTTATAGGACATTACTCTATCACATTCATACACTGCAATATTGCTTTTGCTTTTAACCATCATTGCCTAGTTAGAGGTACAGACTTAATTAGAAAGCATATTTTTTTTTGTCATAAGCTTAAAGTGTGGGCTGCCATTGCTTCTTTGAAAAGAAGTGAAAGATACCTCCATCTCAACCAAAAAATATTGCTCTTGTTCTCAGATTATTTATTGTTTGTGCCTTTTTTGACTTAGTGTATAGTACGTCAGATTTCTGAATTTGTGTTTCTTGATTTTGCCCCATGTGTTTTTTTAAAATCTCTTTAATGATGATTAATATGTTCAATTAACCTTGGTTTTTTGAGGTTGCCTCCCCTACTGATTGATCCTCTTCCACTTTTCAACAGACAATAGGACGTATTAACCAAAGCCTATTTGTGTTCACTACATAATGGATCAACACGGATTAATTGAATGACTATGAGGTTCCATTTATGAAACTAAGAATACAAATATAAAAGTAAAAGAGATACCATCATCAAAGGGCTCATAGTATAACACACATATGAAAGAATGAGTTTTGGTTTAGAGTAATCAGAATTTTGAGTGGAGTCTAAAGGTAGAAGATTATCTTAGCTAAAATAATATTAAATAGAAAATAATAAATATAGATATCCTCTATTCCTCAAGTCTGATATGATATGAATTTCTGTATTTTGATGCTTCATTTGAATTGTATAGAAAAAATAAATTAAGCCATGGTAAAAAGCTCAAAATATGACCTAGAAAAACAAGACAGACTAAAAGGTCATGTGATCACTACAGCTCTATGCATATAAAGTATTTAAATCTATGAAAAAGATAAATGAGACAAAAGTCCAAAGTATGATCAATTTATTAGCAAAGTTAGCAATTGCCAATAAATGGGATCCATAGTCCTCAGTAATCAAGGAAACTCCTTGAGGCATAACAAAACATTTTTATACTCCTCATTGAGAAACATAGAATGTTGACATAATCTCAAATAATAAATATATATATGTATGAGTAATTTATATAAGAGTTTTAGATAGATAGATAGACAGATAGATATAGATAGATATAAAATGCATCTTTCAGATTGGCTGATTGATCATTACAGGAAAACTGAAGATAGAATAGAATATTTTAGAACATAGGCATAGGCTAAAGGGAATTGTGGTTGGAACCTTTGTGGCTGTGATATTCAGGGGAGAGAAAACTTTGTGATTTATGCTCCATCATTTACTGGCATAAATTACAAAGAAATGACCATTAATTTTCTTTCTTTTTTTTTAGGTTTTTTTGGCAAGGCAAATGGGGTTAAGTGGCTTGCCCAAGTTCACACAGCTAGGTATTTATTAAGTGTCTGAGGCCAGATTTGAACCTAGGTAGTTCTGACTTCAGGGCTTGTGCTCTACCCATTGTGCCACCCAGTTTCCCCGACCATTAATTTTTCATTTACTATTTTTTTTCAAGACAAATGGGGTTAAGTGGCTTGCCCAAGGCCACACAGCTAGGTAATTATTAAATGTCTTAGATTGGATTTGAACCCAGGTACTCCTGACTCCAGGGCCGGTGCTTTATCCACTGCACCACCTAGCCACCCCCTGACCATTAATTTTCAATGAATTTAGCACATACATGGAGTTCAATTATAATTAAAATTCATAGTTTCTCCCTTATAAGACTTGTCTTTTATGGATCACTTCATTTTAAGTTTAAAACATTGTTAATAAAAACAGAATAGCAAGTTTAAAATAAAATGAATTGTCTTCTAAAATCCAATTTTACATAGTCATATTTTGAACTAAAGACTTGATTATTCAAAATGAAATTTGAGTAAACTTTGGTGCACCCAGTAATATAACAGGTAATATGAAAAAGTGCAAAAAACAATTGTGTTAATCAGGATGAGGAAACCCTATTTGATTATGATTCCTCTTCCTGAGAGTCTGAAGAATGGTAGTGAATAGAGCAATGAACTTAGAATCACAAGGATGTGAGTTCAAATCCTACCTCAGGCACTTCACACTACTAGCTGTGTGACTTGGGCAAGTCACTTAACCCTGATTGTCTCCCATCCAGGGTCTTCTCCAATCATACTAATTCACATCTGGACACTGAATCTAGATAGCTCTGGAGAAGAAATTGAGGCTGGTGACTTAACACAGCATCCCCTCACTCAAATCCAATTCATATGGTTGCCATGACATCACCTCCCTGATGTTGTGTTCTTCTTCAAGAAAGAAGGACAAAAAAAAAATTTAAAAATTTAAAAACCAGCACAAACAACAAGAATAGCTAGGAAAAATCAGAAGAGAGGTCTCATATGGGATATAGCAAATCATTGTCCCCATTGGACTTTCCCCAGTTCAACATTCCCATAGTTATGAAAGTATAATTACAGAAGAAAAGTAAGCTGACTTAAGTAATCAAAGGAGTTCATTAGGAGCAGCTAGGTGGCTAAGTGGATAGAGCACCAACCTTGGAATCAGGAGGACCTGAGTTAAAATCTGATTCTGACACATAATTACTTAGCTCTATGCCCTTGGGCAAGTCACTTAACCCCACTGCTTTGCAAAAATTAAAAAAGGAAAAAAAGTTCATTAAAATGAAGAGTTTGGTATAATTCTTTAAGGAAGGATGATGATCAACTTCGTGAAGATTTTGAATTCTAAAGAATGCTAGAAATTCTACATTAGTGATATTTGTTAGATTTTTTATCAGATTTTGATCAATGTTTTTATTCTGTTCTGTGAATGAGGCTTGAGTTATGCAATTTATTAAGATATAGAAAATGTAATTGTTAAAAACTTATTCTGGTTTGATGAAATTTCTCAAAGAAAATCTACGTTTTCAGTACATCTTATAATCCATTATAAGAAAATCATTACAATAACAAACATATGGTAGTTTATTTTTTTTCTAGAAGTTGAAATAAACCTTTTCTTTGAAAAAAGTTCTTATTTTAAATTGGATTCTACTCATATTTACTAAGATTCTATAAGTACAGAAGTTTTAGATTAAACCACATTTAGATTACAAGGAGATGAAATAGTATAACCTCAATTAATATCAAACATCAATTATTTATCAATCAATTAAAATTACATCAATTCCCAACTCCCCTATTCCCAATGTTCATTTAATCAATATTTTTGCTCTTGTGTACCAGATGTTTCATGTAGTCAACTGGTCCTTGGAAACATTTCCCCTTCGATGTTCTAGAAGAGATCTCATTGTCATGACATCTCTGAAGGGGTTTTTCCCCCAGTAGTTCTGTTTCTCTGAGTTTCATTATAGTTGCAGAATTACTTAGGAATTTCTACTAATATTTGCTAATAGTTAATTCAATTTAATGCAATTTCCTAAATTTGTTTTTTATAATAAAAGTATAATTTTATATGCCTTCCTTTCATCTAATTTTGAGAAGTATGTCTATATATACACTGCATATGTATATATGTACACATGTATATGCATATATGTGCACATATGCATGTATGTTTATATAATATGTATTTATTAGAAGAATTTTATGCTTGCCTTAATGTCCAAATTATCTTGGAAGACCAGCAATATATTATGTAACTTTAAAGAGCTCAAGTCTTAATACTTTATGTAAAAGATATAGAGCTTCACCTAAAAGTTAGAACATAAATAAGAGTCTTATCTCTTTAAATTATGGGTGATAAAAATGAAAATATTTTGAGCTTGATTATTTCTATTAAATCTGGATATTGTGGGTATCAGAAAAATTGAACAGTTTTTTTTAAGGTGTGCTATTCTGTTTTTATTATATGACAATGAGGTAGTAGATAGCAGGAACAATAACCCATTCACTGTATTTTTTATGAGTAAATTCTATTATAATGACTCAAAAATGTTTCATCATTAGTAAATAAAGTAAATAGATACGGTTTTACAAAAAACCTTTCAGTTTATCTGCCATGATTATATAAATTTATTCTGAAAGGAAAGAAGGAGAAACATGATTATGGTGATATCAAGACTGTACCCTCAAGGGCACAGACTGACTTGGACATAAGCCTAATTAGGGAAAAATACTTAATTCTGTTTGCTTTCAAGAACAAGTCTTATTTGCTAAACAATTAGGTTGTAAAATCCATTGTATTCATAGTACATAAACCTGGCTCACAATTAAACAAATGGGAAAATTTCCTGTTCAGAAAAAAAAAAATTTGCACAATTGGGAAACTAAGTTGAATGAATACTTCCTTTGCCTCAAATTTTCTCTGTTGCCAGACATTCACAGCAATTCGCAAGATTCTACTGACTTTTGGCAGCAGATAACATTTTCCTTTAAAGATGGATAATTGCTTCAAGACAATTCAGACAATCATATCTGAATTCAAACCTCAAAATTATATCAAATTGCAGTCCTAAGAGAATTTACCTCAAATAGCAAAATTTTTCTATTCACTTCTTAAGGATAATGATTGTTATTTCCTTCATGTCTTATTGAATATAGGAATGTTTTATTGATTACTCATGAAAGAATAACTTTCTATTCTGGAGTTTTGTACATAAACAGTGAAAACTGGTACACATATACACTGAGTATCAATTCATTATATCAATTATTAACAGATAATCTTTCTAAATTTTCTTAGATGATATTGAATCTTGTTTTTAAGTTAAGCATAATTTTTGCCCACATTGTCTGGGAGAGGTCCTAGTTCCTCAAATTGCAACACTACAGAGTATTACAACATCTTGACAACAGACCTGAAAATTTTTATGAACCCTTAAGGGAAAATACATGAATTAAATGAGAAAAAATTATTCAGGACTATTGTCATCATTTCTGCTCAGCTTTTTTTTTTAAATTATGTCCGACTCTTTCTAACTCCATTAAGGGTTTTCTTAGGAAAGATTCTGGAGTGGTTTGTCACTTTCTTTTCCAGTTTATTTTATATGTGAGGAAACTGAGGTAAACCGGGTGAAGTGACTTGCTAGTTAGTGACTGATATTGAATGTGAAATTAAATCTTCATATCAGACCTGATGCGCAATCTACTGTGCCATGGAACTTCACTTTTTTAAATTCAGCATATAATATACTCCATTAAATACTTCACAGTTTTCAGACATTTAGCAGCAATTGTTTAATAGCCTAATTAAAAATCTAGCATCACCTGGATGTAAAAGAAAAAAAGTTATTTTTTCCAACAGCATGTTTCACAATAGAAGAAAAATCTCACATACATATCATGCACTTTAATTATGAAAATATTACAAGGGGCGGCTAGGTGGTGCAGTGGATAGAGCACTGACCCTGGAGTCAGGAGTACCTGAGTTCAAATCTGGTCTCAAACACTTAATAATTACCTAGCTGTGTGGCCTTGGACAAGCCACCTAACCCCATTGCCTTGAAAAACACTAAAAAAAAATTACGAGACAGGTAATAATTAATTGAATGCATTTACAAATTAATTATCAAATCATTTATCACTTTTGGTATTCTATATTGATTGCATTCAATAATAATAATATAGAGAACATATATTAACATTTTTAGAGTGCTTACCACCTGCCTGACTTTTTCTGGTTTTTAAAATTTAATTTAAAGAGTTTCAGAGTCCTGCCTTCTGTATTACTTTAAAATTTTCTCACTCAATTTTAATTTACTAAATGTATCTAAATACCAATTTGCCAATATAGACATTAAAATTAAAGTAGAAAAATTGTTTTCCTTTTATAAAGAAGTCAGTCTTTAAAAAGTTAGATAATGATGAAGTCAAAACATGACTTCTAAATTACAAAACATTACCAAAGAAATATTTTGCCCAATATAAATTTTATTAGGTGTGAATATTGCACACTTTGACCTAAGCTCAAACCAGGCCCTGTGTTAAGCCCCTTACAGTAACAATACTGTTACTATTCTCTTTATAATTAGCTAATGTAATGTATTAAATTCTGATTTATAATCTTGGAATTTATAATCTCAAATGGTAAAATTTAGATCCTCTAATTTCACCAAGATCCATTTACTGATAATATTTCACATTTTGGTACCAACTTGTCATTGACATTATTAGCTCAAATCACTCAGGGAAGCAAATCATTTCCTTTAATTTTTTTTTTTAATTTAGTCAGTCTCACACTTTAAATGTTGAGGGGGTAAAGTACACTTATTATGTTTTCCCTGGGGCATCTATTGAATTTTTCTTTTTTCAATTTAATATGTTTTTATTAAACAAAATAAATTAATTTCAATTGTCAGATTTATGAATCTTAAAGGATTTTGAATGCATAGTTTATTCCAATTTCTTTAGTTTGGTAATCATGTTACATTATTCAAGGTCCCTAATTGTTTATGCAGATTTAAATATTATTCCAATTTAAATTTACTTATTTTTAGTTCTGATTTAAAGAAGTTTCTCTCTTTTCACTTTGGAACTTCACTGCTGCTACTTTTAATTTCTCTTTCTTGATTTCTTGTAAAGACAAAATAAAAAATTCATTTATTTGGGAATTTCAGTTCCTCATCAATGAAAACATCATTCTCCCTTACATTTATAATCCCACATTTTCCCCCTTAAATATATTCACTAAGGTATTTTAGTATTTATCAAATTTGGAAAATTATAGTTATGAATTAAGATTTATATCACAAATTTAGTTTCCAATTCATAATATTAATAGTTTTTATAAATTGGGATCAAAGACTTTGCTTCTTCTTTGTTTCTTCTTTGGTTGAGTTATTTATTTGTTTTCTAAATTGGCCAGAGTTAGAAAGGCAGAGGATGAGAGAAAGATTGACATTCGGAAAAGGTTTTAAAAATTTCTCAATATATGAACCAAAAAATCTGCTCTTGTTCCTTTGGCTTATCATCTAAAGAAAGAAGCGAACAAAAAACATAGGCAGTATTATATGACAAATTCGTAGATGTACTTGCTGGCAAAGTTTTTCCTTCTAGATGGAATTAAAAAAAAGATACTGTGCACAATTTTGAAATCTTTTTCTTGGATCAGGCTAGGGCTTCTCTTTTTTTTTAACTCAGTATATCTTATTTTTTCTTAAAGCCTCTCCTGTCTAACCGACCCTGTTTGTTGCAATGAAGACATTATAATGAGTCTCAATTTTCTCAACATATAGCAACTTCAATCGACAAATTTAGGGCAGAACAATCTATCAATTGAATCTCTTTAATTTTAGACCAGACTTCTCTTAATTTAACAACACATTTTTTGTCATTCTTGGTTTAATGGAGAGTGTCCTTGAATTCCATACCTAAGTAACTTTTGCAAAAGAACGTACCATGTAATACTACTATATTGATCCATTGTCTCTATGAGGTTTTCGCTACTAGGACTCTCCCATCCTTTTTTTTTTAATTCCCAAAGGAATTAGGATTCTCCTAAGAGATTATCCCTTGAGAAATTCTCCTCAGGAGGTCAAGATTTCCTCAAGGGAAATTTTCCTGAAGATAATCAATAAAAACAGAATAAATATTGAATAAAAACTGAAAAATGGGTAACATTTTTTTATCATAAGTCCTTCAGAATTGTTGAGTCATTGTACAGTAAAATGTAGTTAAGTCCTACAGTTGATCATCATACAATATTGATGTTACTATATACATTGTTCTCTTGGTTCTTCTCATTTCATTTCACATCTGGTCATATATGTATTTCCATAATTTTCGTAAGATCATCTTGCCCATAATTTCTTATATTAATAATATTTCATCACAACCATATAGTACAAATTGTTCAGTCATTCCCCAATTGATGAACATTAATTTCAAATTTTTTTCAATTTTTTCATTTTTATTTAAGGCAATAGGGTTAAGTGACTTGACCAAGATCACACAGCTAGGCGATTATAAAGTATCTGAGGTCGGATTTGAACTCAAGTCCTCCTGACTCCAGGGCCAGTGTTCTATCCACTGTGCCACTTAAACACTCCAAGTTTCCAATTCTTTACCATCATTTAAGAGCTGCTATAAATATTTTATGCTTTTCCTTTTTTTCTATCTTTGGAATACAAACCTAGTAGTGGTATTTCTTTGTCATAGTGTATGCATAGTTTCAATAAAGATGAATTCTAAGTAAATGTTGAAAGTATGATGAAAGCCTATGTGAATAACCCAAAAGTGGAGGACAAATTGTAATGTAGGCAATATAAAGCTTAGGGGAGACTCATTTTAAAGATTCTTTTGGTATAATATTCTCTGGTCTATTGGATTAAGAAAGAGGGGTATATTTAAGACTATTCCAAGATGATGACTGCTGAATCCTAATGAGGTTATATAGGGTTTGACATGATTAGTAAATGGTTCAGAAAACCTTATTTCTCTACAGACATCTTAAATTTGATGCAGGGAATAATCCATAGAATAGCACATAAATGATTTGGGATTTGGGGTTTGTGAGGTAGTCGTATGTAAATAGGCAAAAAAATGTCTTCTGTTAGGTGAGACTGAGACTCAGGACAGACTAGAAAAAGGGAATTCCCATTCATAAGAGTAAAAAGAGAACTTCAAGTTTTGAAATGGTACATTTAGGTCAATTAATGATCCTACCAATTTTCCATGACTGAAAAAATTTATGAACTCACTGCTGCCACATATAGGGCCTGCAGTAAAAGGATAAAAACATATATTTAATTTCTCTTTGTAAGGGAAAGCTGAGGAGAACAGCATAGACAACAAAGTATGAACCGAATCCTGGTTTAAAATTATTATGGAAATCACATAAGGAGAAAAGCTGGTGAAATATCCAATATTAAATTTAAGGTTGTGAGGAGGATTATACCTCAACTGCATTCTCATAATGTCATACTCATCTGAAGATCATTGGAGGCTACCTAGTTTCCTGTATACTGGATGGATGCCTTCTAAAACATACATAACAAGTAACAG
Source organism: Macrotis lagotis (assembly GCF_037893015.1). Classification (NCBI taxonomy): domain Eukaryota; kingdom Metazoa; phylum Chordata; class Mammalia; order Peramelemorphia; family Peramelidae; genus Macrotis; species Macrotis lagotis. Next base: position 348,469,536 of record NC_133666.1, read on the forward strand.
ACCTTTCTTGAACTCTCTCTTACTAAGGAGATTTTCACTTTTTTTAAAAATTGTTTTGTAACTATTTTGTTAAATACTAAATAATTACAACCTTTAAAATAAAAAAAATAATTCATATTTTACTATATTTTCTCAATTATATATAACAGTATATTTTTATATTCATTTTTATATTTTTTGATGGGAAAATTCATTTTCTCACTGTTCTCCCCCCTTCCTTTTGAGAAAGCAATCAGTTTGATATAGATTATGCCTGTGCAGCCATGCAAAATATATATATATATATATATATATATATATATATATATATATTACTTATGTTGAGAACAGACAAAAAGCAAGAAAAATAAAATTTAAAATATGCACAAGACACTTTAAGACACAATTAGACTCTTAAGACTCAATTTGTTTTCTTTTTATGTAGAGGTGAATAAGAAATGTCTTATATTGCACTGTATTTCTGAAAATAGGTAAGTTTTTCACAATTCATTATTGAACAATATTATTCTGTGTGCAAATTATCTCATAGCTTTGTTCTTTTCACTTTGCATTAGTTCATACATGTCTTTTCTGATTTTTCTAAAACCATATTCTTCATGTTTTCTCACAGAACAATAGTATTCCATCAAATCCATATATCAACAAATAGCCATCACACAATCTTTCATTCTTTGCTCTCACGAAAGAATACATGTGTGTTTGTATGTGTTTATGGGAATTTTTTCCTTTTTTGATCTCTTTAGAATATAGATATCAGAATTATCTTGCTGAGTCAAAGTGTATGCACAATTTTATAGTCCTTAGAGTATAGTTCCAAACTGATTAAGAATAGATGAAGTAATTCCCAAGTCCACCAACAAAGAATGAGATTCCAAATTTTCCCACATATTTTTCAGAATTTGCCATTTTTAAAACTTCTGTCTTGTTAGCCAATCTGCTATGTTTGAGGTGGCACCTCAGAGCTGTTTCAATTTGCATTTTTCCAATCAATTGTGATCTAGAGCATTTTTCTCCTAATACTATAAAGAACTTTGATTTTTTCTTGTGAGAACTGCTTTATTCATACCCTTTGATTATTTATTCATTTGGGAATGGTTCTTATTGTTATAAATTTTACTCATCCAGAAATAAAGCTTTTGTCAGAGAACTTTCTTTAAAATCTTAAAATAATCATTCTTTGTCTATAGTGCCTTTTTGTAAAATGTAGTTTTGCTGATTATCTCTTGTAATTAGGTCTATTTTTGCTTTTCTTTCATCTGAGATCAGGACGGCTACCTCCACTCTTTTTAAAATGTCATCTCTAGCAAAATGGATTCTGATCTAACCCTTTATTATAACTATGGGTATATCTTTCTGCTTCAAGTGTGTCTCTTGTAAACAGAATATTTTTGAATGCTGATTCCTAATCAATTATTGGTAAATGCATCCAATTAAATTCACAGTTAGTATTGTTAAATATGTATTTCCATCCATTACATTTTTTCTATTCATTCTCTCTCTCTCTCTCTCTCTCTCTCTCTCTCTCTCTCGCTCACTCTCAACCCTTCTGAAAAATTGTTTTGCTTCTGTTCATTGCCTCCCTAATCCATTTTCTTTGTAACAACCCCTACTCTTGGTATCTTTGTTCCCTTTCCTCTTATTTCTATATTGACTAAGAGAGATATGTACTAATGTATGATCACACAGACATATATATTTTCTTTCCTCTTTAAAAGAATTCTGATGACAATGATTTCTATGCACTACTCACCTGTATGCCTCTTTTTAGTGACAATATTTTCCTGCATTCTCTCTTTTCTTCTTCCACTCTTATGCATCTGTCTCACAAATTCATTTTTGGCAGTTATTACAATATAATCACCATGTTGATAACCTCAATCTTTTAGATTTCTTCTGTCTTAATAATGATCATGTTTTTAGGAGTAATATGTGTCATGTTCCCATATAGGAATATAGAGAGTTTAACTTAAGTGAATCTTTCATATTTATCTTTTTATTCTCTTGATTTTTATATTTCAATGCAAAACTTTCTTTCACCTATTCTTTTCATCAAAAATTCTTGAAGGTTCTCTTTTTTTCATTAAATGTCCATTCATCCTCCAAAAGATTACATTTAGAATTGCTAAATAGATTATTCTTGATTGTAATCCTAGTTCCTTTTTCTTCTAGAAATGTTACACTAAGCTTTACCCTACATTCATTTGGAAGTTGATAAATATTGTGTGATCCTGATTGTGGCTCCATGATATTTGAATTTTTATTTCTGATTGTAAAATGTTTCTCTTTGACGTGGGAACTCTGGAAATTGGAAATAGTATTTCTATTACTTTTCATTTTGCATCTCTCTGGTGATCAATGGGTTCTTTCAATTTCTAACAGCCTACTGAATCTTAATGAGGAGATAGTCCTTGTTGGTTTGATGTTTGCTGGATAATAGAAGTTACATGAGACTAAGAAAGGAGTTTGCCCTGAGGGATCTAACTTTTTTATGGTTGTAAACTTGGTTTTCTTACATTATTAGATAGAGTTGTCATTCCATTATACAATTAGCAAGCAACACAAGAATTCTCCATGAAATGGGAAACATGAAATTTTCTCCTAAAACTATGTATCTGGCATGGTGACTAAGTAAACCTCTTTCCCAATCTTGAAACTCTGCAGTTATCCCTGTCAAAACCCTGGGTGATTAGCAATACAACATGAAAGTTTAACAAGGCCATTTTACATTTTTTTGCCTGTGAGGAATTTACCTTTTCTTAAAACTATGAATGAAGGGCCATATTAACCACATGAAACCAGCGTTCATTCAGTTTTCAAAGCAATTAATCTACACAAAGTTAAGAAACCTCTTCCTAGTTAGAGGGAAAGATTTCTCCATTTTCATTAGGAGTCCTGTGTTTGATTCATATAACAATGCTAAAAACAAGTGATAATTAAAAATCAAGAAGTAATTCTGATTTGATAAATTAGTATTTTCTTAGGAATGGTCAAAGGCTTCTCTTGTGCTTTCCTAGATTTAATACTAAGTTCATTCATTAAATTTCTATATTATTTCTGTGCTATATCACTCTTTTGTAAACTTAGATCTACTAAAGTATCGATCATCTCCACTTGCAATGCAAATGCTCAACTTAACATGAACCAGAATATGAGTTACAGTATTACACCCTACAAATTGGACTTCTCCCTTTATGTGAAATAGTTCATGATATATACCTTCTAATATAAAATGACATAATGTATAATCATTAACTATATGTCTTATACTACTTTTCATGTGTAAATAATTAACATGTAGGCATAAAACAATAAATAATAGATAATCCATCATCTGTCAACATAAAACAATTTTTAATTATTTTTTTGTTTAATCATTGGATGCTTTGAGTTGCTGTTTGCCCTTCATTCTTTTTTATTGATATTTTATTTTATTTTTCCAATTACATTTCATCAAAGTTTTTCAACACTCATCCTCTTACATATTTATGTTATGTCTTTTACTACTACCCTCCCTTCCCATGCTGCTCCCCTCAGTGGTGATCAGTTTGGTAAAAGTTGCACATGTACATTTGTGTTTAATATGCTTATATAGTGCTAATTTTGTATATGAGGAAATAGAATTAAGGGAAAAGAAAGTAAATGATGTGATAGGAAAGAAAAATATGACAAGTTTTTAAAAAGTGAACACAGTATTCATTCAGATTCTCAGTTATTTTGATTTTCCTCCCTCTGGATGTGGATGACATTGTCTATAATTTGCCTCCCAGGGATTTCCTAGATCTCTAAACTACAGAGTAGAGTTACACCAATCATAGATGATCAACTGACAATGTTATTGTTAATGTGTACAATGTTCTCATTTACCTCCTTTCTCTGAATATCAGCTCGTATTATTTTTCCATATTTCTCTAAAGTCTGACCATTCATGAAACAATAGTACTCCTTAACATTCATATACCATAACTTTTACAGTCATTCCTCAATTGATGGACATTCCCTCAATTTGCAATTCTTTGTCACTATAAAAAGAGCTGTTATAAATATTGTTGGAGGTTATGGGAATTTTTAAATTTTTAAAGATTTCTTTTGGAAATAGGTCTAGTATTGATATGGCTGGGTCAAAGGATATGATTGGTTTTATTGTTTTTTGAACATAATTCCACATTGCTTTCCCAAATTGTTGGATTAGTTCACAACTCCACTACCAGCACATCAATGTCCAATCCTTCCACAACCTCTCAAAAATGATCATTTTCTCTTTTTTGTCAACTTAGTCAACCTGATAAGTATTAAGGGATTCCTCATAGTACTTTTAACTGCAGTTCTCTAATGAATAGAGATTTGAAGCATTTTTCTTATTATTAAATATAGCTTTCATTTCTTAATTTGAAAGCTGCTTACTCATATCCTTTGACATTTTCTTAATTAGGGGAATGACTTGTAACATTATAAATTTGACATAATTCTCCATATATTTTTTATTTTATTTTTTATTTATTTTATTTTATTTTATTTTTTTAGGTTTTTGCAAGGCAAATGGGGTTAAGTGGCTTGCCCAAGGCCATAGAGCTAGGTAATTATTAAGTGTCTGATACTGGATTTGAACCCAGGTACTCCTGACTTCAGGGCTGGTGCTTTATCCACTACACCACCTAGGTGCCCCGATTCTCCATATATTTTAGAAATGAGACCTTTGGGGGTGGCTAGGTGTTGCAGTGGATAGAGAACTGGACCTGGAGTCAGGAGTATCTGAGTTCAAATCCAACCTCAGACACTTAATAATTACCAAGCTATGTGGCCTTGGGCAAGCCACTTAACCCCATTGCCTTGCAAACATCTAAAAACAAAATAGGAAAAAAGAAGAAAAAAAAGAAATAAGACCTTTATCAGAACCCCTGTGAAAACTATTCCCCTGTTTTCTGTTTTCCTTCTAATCTTGGCAGCATTGGTTTTAATGGGTAAAACTTTTTCATTTTATGATATACTCTATTTGTTCTGTGGTCATATTCTTCCCCTTTCCATAGATGCAAGAGACACTATTTCTCCATCTTATCGTTTGTCTATGGTATCACTCTTCATGTTTAAATCTTTTACCTGTTTTAACCTTATTCTGGTATTGCTTGTGTGATGTGGATCTATGCCTAATTTTTGTCATACTATCTGAGCAGAAACAGGTTGTTGGTAAATTAAAGTGATAACTGAGCCAACACACAGTTGGCAACAGTTGAGCAGAAAAGGAATGGGCAGGTTTCAGAGATCTAGTGTATAGCACTGCACTTGCTCATCTGGATCAGAACATTCACAAATACCAAGACTGGTTTGATTTAAATGGTGAGGACAAGATGCTAACAGAAAAACGAGAACTCCATAGGGTGTACCAGCAGGGTAGTTCATCCATTTTTATGAAGGCAGTATTTAATTATATCAAAATTAAAATCTAATCAAAGCTTAGAGAAATGCAGATCTCTTGGCTCAGTAAGAAGGCAGATGAAATTCAATTTTATGAAGACGATAATAATCCAAAATGTTTTTATGATACTTTGAAGGCTATTTATGGGCCAAAGACAGATGTTTCATCTCAACTACTCAGTGTTGATGGATCCACATTGATTAACAATAGTGACATGACCCTAGAAAAATGGACTGAATGCTTCCATAGTGTTCTTAACAGATCATCAACAATCAATGCAGAAGCCACTGGCCCTTTACTTCAAGTTAAAGTTAATCAGTCCCTAGCGAAAGTTCCAACAGAAGAAGAGGTTTTGAATGTCATTAAGTTCCTTTCAAGTGGCAAAGCACCTGGTGCTGATTTTATTCCAGCTAAGATCTACAAGGTGGAGGGTCCATTGCTCATCCAAAAAACTGACTGAAATTTTCCAGGTTATATGGCATGAAGTTATCCCCCAGGTATGTAAAGACATCTCCAATTCCTATCTCTATAATGGTAAAGGAAATAGATTGTCCTATAGTAATTACAGGGGTGTTTCTCTTTTAGTCATTGTTGTTAATATTCTTGCCAGAATCTTTCTCAATAGCTTGATCCATCACCTGGAAGTTGGTCATCTTCCTGAGAGTCGGTTTGGCCTCAGAAAGGGTAGAGGAGAAGTCAATATATTGTTTGCTGTCCTACAACTCCAGGAAAAATTCCAGAAACAGAATAGAGGTTTGTAGGCAACATTTGTATATCTGAGCAAGGACTTTGATACCATCACTCACAAAGTGTTTATGGAAAATTATATCGAGATTTTGTTGCCCAGAAAAGTTCATCACTATTGTACATCAGCTTCCTGATGGTATGTGTACCCAGGTTCTGGATGGTCGACAATGCTCTTGATTTGTCCCTGGCACCAGTGGCTTAAAACAAGTATGTGTTCTTGCTCCCCTACTATTTAGCATGATGTTTTAAGCTATATTCTCAAATGTCTTCAGTAAGGATGAATATGGCTTCAAGGTCAGCTATTGCACTGATGCAAATTCTTTAACTTGAAAAGACTTCAAGCCAAGACCAAAGTGGATGGAATGCTGGTGCATGATCTTGTTTTCATATAACTGTGCACTTAATGCATCCTCTGAAGCTAAGATGCAACAAAATGTGAATTGATTTTCTGCAGCTTGAGCTAATTTTTGTCTAACAATAAACACCAAGAAAACAGGGATGCTCCATCAGCCAGCATCATACCATCCATATGTGGAACCATCGATTACAGCAAATGGAGAAGTTTTGAGTATTGTGGACAAATTCACTTATCTTGGCAGTGTCCTTTCCAAGGAGTTACACATTGAAAAAGAGGTTGACACTTGCTTTGCCAGAACCATTGTGCTGACTTTATTGCTATATGCCTGTGAAACCTGGGCAATATACCAGCATCATGTCAGGAATCTGAATCACTTCCATTTAACTTGTCTTAGGAAGATTCTTGAGATCACCTGGCAATAGAAGATGCCAGGTAATGAGAACATACCCCAAGCTAAAATGCCTAGCATTCCAACTTTGTCAGAGAGTGCAACTATGACGAGATAGATATGTTGTTAGAATGCTAATGCTTACCAAGAAAGCCCACATTCTATGGAGAATTCCCAGAGTACAAGAGGGTCAGAATAATCAATACCAACACATCCTGAAGGTCTCATTGAAAAACTTTAGAATTGATAGTACAGCATGGGAGACACTGGCATAGGACTGCCCAGTATAGCGTGACTCCATCAGTGAGGGTGATGCACTCTATAAGGAAGGTAGAATTGAAGCAACTCAAAGGAAATGTGACATAGAGTACCCACCCCCGGGGGTTCACATGGACTACTTGTACTCAACCTCTGGTAAAGCATTCCAAGCTCATATTGGTTTGATCAGCCACAGTCAGACACACTGTAATTTGTCTCAAATAGTGATGTCATTTTGGTTATTCTTCAATAATGAAGAACAAGAACCAACCAACCTTTAGCAAGCATTTATTTTTCTCTTTCCACCAACTCCTCTTTCCCTCTGAAAAAAAAATTCAGATTTTATAAGCAATCTCCAAAGTTAAGCAAAATAAATCCTGGTTCATGAAAGTAATGAAATTATTAGAATATTGACAAAAGGGATGATTTTAGGGAAATCTGAGAAAACATGTTATGAACTAATGCAAAGTGATGTGAGCAAAATTCGGAGAATAACATACTATAACAATAGTTTAAACCGAACAAATTTGAAAGATTTAAGAATTTTGATCAGTACAATGAAAAGCCATGATTCTCAAATGATCAAAAATGGAGGATATCAATTACTTCCTGGAAAAAAGGAAATGGATTAAATATGTGTAATGAAAAAAAACATTTTTGGAGGTGAGAATTAAATTTGCTTAATTTTTTAGAATAAATCTTTTTTTCTCCTCAAATAAGTCACATTATATTGAAGCAAGCATTGTGAATATAGAAAGATGCCATACCTGGTTATAAAAATTTGCTCATTGTAAGACTAGTGGCACTGTAATGTCTCTTAAGGTATACCTGATGATCTCCTTTTAGGTTCATAGATATTGTTGCTTTTGTTCTTTTTTTAATAGATATTTTATTTTTCCAAATATATGTTATGAAAGTTTTCAGCATTCATATGTACATTTTTAGACTACATAATTTCCTTCACTCTCCTTCCCACCCTCCTCCCCTCAACTCAGTCAGGTGAATATTGTACAATCACATTTGTGTTAAACATGTCTAGAAATTAGTCATTTTCAGTAGGAGGAATTAGGGTTAAGGGAAGAATTACAAAAGAAATTAAAAAAAAAAGTGAATGTAGAGTTCACCAGAATCTGAAGGGTGTTTTGTTTTGTTTTGTTTGTTTTGTTTGTTTTTCTTCTTCTGGATAGGGATAGTTTTATCTATAGCCAGTCTAACAGGGTTGTCCTAGCTTTCTGAATTGCTGAGAGGAGCTTCATCCATCAAGGCTAATAAACTCATAATGTTGTTGTTAATTTGTAGAATGTTCTCTTGGTTCTGCTCCCTTCACTAAGCATCAGGGTCTGTAACTCATTCCATGCTTCTATAGAATATGACCATTTATGGTTTCTTATAGAACAATAATATTCCATGGCATTTATGTTCTACAACTTGTTAAGCCAATCCCCAATTGATGGATGTCCCTTCAATTTCCAATTCTTTGCCACTTCAAAAAGAGCTGCTATGAATATTTTGGAACATGTGGGATCTTCCCATTTTTATGATTCTTTTTGGATATAGGCCTAGAATTGGAATTGCTGTGTCAAAGGAAATGAACAGTTTATTGCTCTTTGGGGCAATCTTCCATTTTACTCTCCAGAATGGTTGGATCCTTTCACAACTCCACAAGAAATTCATCAATGCCCCAGTTCTTCCAAAACCTCTCCAACATTTGTCATTGTCCCTTTTTATCATTTTGCCAAATCTGATAGGTGTGAGAAGATACCTCATTGTTGTTTTAATTTTCATTACTCTAATCAATAATGATTTATTGTCTTTTTTTTCAGATGATTTTATAGATCTTTAATTTCTTTCTTTGGAAACTGTCTATTCACATCCTTTGACCATTGATCAGTTGACTTAAAACCTAATAAGTTTGATGCAATTCTCTATATATTTTAGAAATGAGGTCTTTATCAGAACTCCTAGTTGTGAAGATTATTTCCTGGCTTTCTACTTTACTTCTAATTTTGGCAGCATTGATTTTATTAGTGAAAACTTTTATTTTACATTTAACATAGTCAAAATTATTCATTTTGCAGTTTATAATGTACTCTAATTATTGTTTGGTCATAAATTTATCCCCTTTCTACAGATCTGATAGATAATTTCTTGGTTTATTAATGTATCTATGGTATTGTACTTTATGTCTAAATCCTATACCCATTTTGATTTACTTTGATATAGGCTGTGAAATGTGGGTCTATACCTAAATTTTGTGATACTATTTTCTAACTTTCCCAGCAATTTTTGTTAAATAGTGAGTTCTTATTCCAGAGGTTTATATCTTTGGGTTTGTCAAATACTATATTGCTGTAGTCATTTTCTGTGGTTTCTTTTGAACCTATCCTAATCCACTGATCATAACTCTATTTCTTATCCTGTACCCGGAAGTTTTGATGACTACATTTTTATATAGTTTTGGATAGGGTAGATCTAGGCCATCTTCCTTTACATTTTTTTCATCCGTTCCCTTGCTATTCTTGACAAATAAATCTTGAAGAATACGTACCATAGTAGCTTAAAAAGTTGGTCTTAGAGTCAAGAAGATAGTTTTGAACTTTGTTGTGTTTGACACATTCTTCCTGTATTACCGTTGGCAAGTTATTAACTCTCACTGATCCATTAAAATTCTCTATGAATTTAATAAGTAAAACATTCTTCTAACTGTATCAGTCAAGGAAATTTCCTTATAAGGAGTTCCCCATATCAATGAACACATAGATGATGTAAAATAATTAATAAATCTTACAGATAACTTATTACCATAGCACTCTTACCAATAACCGCTTGTGAGAGGAATCTCCCTTTCCTTAAGAAAATAATGATAATTTGACATGTGGACCATATGCAATTGTTAAATTTCTATTTGAGTTCATCAGTTTCTTTAAGACATTGGACCTTAAATATTGTTACAACTAGGGTCAGAATATCATCCTATCCTGCCAAAGTGTGCTTATATGTCCTGAGGCATTTAAGTAAACTCCTCAGAGCTCTGAAAGAAATTTTTAAAAAATGAGGGAAACAGTGCTTCTTGAAAATTTGTAATAAGGTTTTTGGTTATTTATAGCTATGCCAGTAAATTATCAACTGTTTTATGACATCATATTTTTGAAGACCTAGATTTTTAGAAGTGGAATAAATAGGAAGTATAAATTAATTATTCTGGTTCAGAAAATGAAGATGGTGTTGTTCAATCAGACTCCAAAATTTGAAAAGTTGAACCGTGTCCTTCAGACACACATGCAAACATAATCACAGCACACATACATCATTATCAACTATAGTTCCTTAAGAATGAAATAAAAACATTTTTTTTATTTTGTACCTTATTAAGTTGTATATATACACAGTTCTTTGATCTATTTTTCCTGATTTTAATCGCAGTATTTAGAGAAGAAAATTTTCCTTAACAACTGCTTTGGCTGTTTCCATAAATTTTGGAATTTTGTCTCATTATTATCTTTATCCTTGGTGAAATTCTTATTGCTTCTATGATTTGTTGTAGTACTACTAGATTACTTATTTTCCAATTGATTTTTTTTTAAGTTTTTGCAAGGCAATGGGGTTAAGTGATTTGCCCAGGATCACACAGCTAGATAATTATAAAGTGTCTGAGGCTGGATTGAACTCAGGTCCTCCTGACTCCAGGGCCAGTGCTCTAGCTACTGTGCCACCTAGCAGCTCTCTTCATTGCCTTTTCAAGAAGATGTAGTTCCTTGTTTCTTTTAATAGGAGCTATTTTTGTTTTTGCTTTTCTGCGATCAGGACTGCTACTCCTGATTTCTTTTTATTTCTACTGAAGCATAATATAATTTCCTCTAGCTTTTACCTTTATTCTGTCTGTATCTCTAAGGTTCAAATGTGTTTCTTGAAAATAACATACTGTAGGATTCTGGTTTTTAATCCATTCTGCTGCTTCCATTTTATTGAAGATATCATCTCATTTACATTTACAATTAAGATTACTAACTTTGTATTTCCCTCAATGATATCTTCACCCATTTATCCTTTTCTCTTTCCTTTCCCCTTATCCTTCATTAGCCATGTCTTGCTCCCTTTCCCCTTTACCTTTTCTTTTAAATTTTAACTCCACTTTTACTTTTGCCATCCCTTTCATCTGACCCTTCTTCCCCTGTCTTTCCCTTTTTGCCTTGCTATTTAGCTAATAAGTAAGATAGATTTTTAAACCAATTATGATTGAATTTTATTTCTTCTCTGGGTCTATTCTGTTGAACATTGGATTTATTCAGTATTCACATCTTTCTTTCTTACCTTCTTATATAATAGGCTTTTGTGACAATTCTTGTGTTTTTTTTTATTCTTCCATGACTAGCCTTCTCCCATTATCATCTTCTTTTCATGTCTTTATTGTTTTAACCTTGTCTTGTTCCTATAACCTCTCTGTCTAATTATATTTCCTTTTGTTTTTCCTGATATAAGTACAATTCTCAATGGTTCATTGACTGATTAATAAGTAACTTTGCCTCAAAAACATTAAGTAAACATCAAATTATAATCAATTTATACCACACTCTCCTTTCAATTACAATCTATTGACATACAATACTAATAAGGTAAAGGTAGCATTTAAAACAAAATCAATTCATGAAACATTTTATACCCTCTCCATCTAAGTACACTCCCGCTAATTGTAGCTAAACTATCAAGTAAAGCAAAATCACTTCCTGATCTACTTATGTACAATATCTTCTAAGTATACTTTCTCCCTCTATCATTATTATAGTATATAACCCTCATTATCTACAGTAGAGGGTACACTCCCTCCCTGCCTCCTTATAGAAATACAACCTTCATTAGCCAAAGTATCAAATTAAGTACATCACTTCATGATTTAAGTACCATATTTCCTTATGTACAAGTTGGGGGCCCTATGTATAATTTTGGGGCCCAGAATTTGAAAAGATGTATTACATAAAGTTATTGAACTCAAGTTTTGTTCATCATAAAATTCATAATTCACGTCCTCATCTGTGTTTGATTAGGAGAGGCTCTGACTGTTCTGCCTATGCTCTGGTCTGTGGATGACCACAAGCACTCCCTGGGCAAATCTGGTGTGTGAATGTATGCTTGGTCCATACTATTTCATGAACTTGAAGCACCAATCGTATTCTCCTTGGAAATCAGTTGTTTCTTTTTCATCGGCAATTATTTTGGCCTCATTCTGAACAATCTTTGTGGACACAGGAATTCCACTTGCCCTTTAATCTTCAATTCCCTCTCTAAATCAGAATGTTTTTCTGACTTACCTTTCATGGCCTTCTTCTGTTGTGGAATTTTCTTCCCATAGCCAGTCTTATGTTTTCTAAGTTGGAGGAGGACCAAAGTGACATTCAGCAGCACGATTTCCATTTACTTTTGCAAACCGGATCGCTATTATTTTAGTTTTTCTTTTTTTTTTTTTTTTTAGTTTTTTCAAGGCAATGGGGTTAAGCGGCTTGCCCAAGGCCACACAGCTAGGCAATCACTAAGTGTCTGAGGCCAGATTTGAACTCAAGTACACCTGACTCCAAGGCCAGTGCTCCATCCACTGCACCACCTAGCCGCCCCCACTGGATCGCTATTAACTTGAATTCAGCACTGTATGAAAATCTTTTTCTGAGTTATTTCTTTGCAGAACTTGGCATAATGTAACCTAATATACTGGTAACAAAGGCAACACAATGAGCACAAAGGCAAGTGCAAGAAAGGGAAATGCAAGCAAAATATATCTACAACCACTGTATAAGACATTCCAGGTTTTTAGATCCAAAGTTTTTTTTAAAAAAGGGTACATCTTATATAAGTGGGGAAATACGGTATGTACAGGTCCTATAAATATACTCCCTCTCTCTTTGTGCCTGTTCTTAAAACACAACCCTTTTAAGACATTGCTCTGTGACCTATTAATAAACAAACTTTCTAGCCTCTAAATCCTCCAACTATATTCAAACCCCACTAGCTAAAAGAGCTAAAGGCTCAACATTTTCATGGCCATTCTATACCCATTCTCTCTAAGTATGTTTCTTTTAATTATTCTAAAATAATGTCAATTCTTAAGAGTTAAGGTATTACCTTTCCTTGAAGAGATTTTTATACAGTATATGTTCTTGACTAGCATTCTTTCCCCTATCCATTTACCTTTTTATAAATCTCTTAAGTATTAGATTTGAAGATTGAATTTTCTGTTCAGTTTTGGTTCTTTTATCAGAAAATCTTGGAAGTCCTCATTAAAGTACACTTTTTTCCCCTAAAAGAACAGGATGAATTTTGCAGTATGGTTGATTCTTGGTTGCAATCCAAGATCTTTTTTATTTGAATTTCATATTCCAGATCCTCTGATCCTTCAAATTTGAAACCGACAAAGTGTGGTTCTGATTGGTAATTAAATTGCACCTTTATGACTGCTTGCAGTATTTTCTCCTTCAGTTGATAATTCTGAAATTTGGCTATAATATTCTTTGGCATTTTTATTCTGGAGGGTCTCTTTCTGGAGGTGATCAATATATTCTTTTTTAATTGTTATTTTATTTTCCCAAATATATGTTATGAAACTTTTTCACCATTCATTCATATCATATGTATATTTTTGAGTAACAAAGTTTTTTTCCACCCTCCCTTCCTAGCCCCTTTTCTTCAGTGGTGAATATTCAGGTGTGTATTATATATGCATATTTGTGTTAAAATTGTTTTTAGATTAGTCATTTTTGGTATTAGAATTTAAGGGACATAAGCACATAATTTATTTTTTTAAAAGTGAATGTAGTGTTCAACAGATACTGAAGGATTTTTTTTGCTTTGTTTTGCTTTGTTTTTCTTCCTCTGGAGGGAGATAGCTTTGTCCACGAATGATCTATTAGGGTTTTCCTAGCTCCCTGAAGTCCTGAGAGGAGCAGCATTCATCAAGGCTGATCAATTCATGATGTTGTTGGTAATGTGTAGAATGCTCTCTTGATTCTGCTCCTTGCGTTTGGCACCAGATGTTGTAATTCATTCCATGCTTCTCTAGAGTCCGACCATTTATGTTTTCTTTTAGAACAATAGTACTCCATAATATTCAGATACAATAACTTGTTTAACCATTCCCCAATAGATGGGCATTCCCTCAGTTCCAATTCTTTGACACTACAAGAAAAGAGGCTAGGAATATTTTAAAACATGTGGGACTTTTCCCATTTTTTTTTGATCAATGTGTTTTTAAGTTGTCTAAGGCAGGATTTGAACCCTGCTCTTTTTTATTTCATCACTGTTGCTATTGCCACCATTACATTCTGGCTACCTTATCTCACCCAGGGAACCAGCACAGGGAGACCCAGTAAATGGCTTCTTTCAAGAACTACTTTGTCTTCTTGTGATAGGATATTAGGATAATTTTCGACTATAATTTCTTGAAAGATATTTTTGTTTTTTATAGAGAGTTTCAGCTAGACCAATTATCTGTAAATTATTTCTCCTGGATCTATTTTATATGTCATTTGTATTTCCTAAACCACACTTTACATTTTTTTCTATTTGTTTTATGGAATCTTTGTATCCCATAGAATCGTTACTTTCTGTTTGACCATTTCCAATTTTATGGGGTTTATTTTCTTCAGTTAGCTTTTGTCTGTCCTTTAAAAGCTAGTTACTTTTAGATGTTATTTTTTGTTTGTGTATTTTTGCTTTTAAAGGACTTCATATCTTCAGTTAGTTTTTATTATTCTTTTCCATTATTCTCTTTCATTTCTTTTCTGAATTTTTCTTTTTTCTCCCTCTTCTTTCAAAATCTTTATGAACTCTTCCGAGAGGTTTTTGATTTGAGACCAATTCATTAAACTCCTTTGAGGCTTCACATATAGGCAGTTTGTGTTAGTTTTCTTCTTCTGAGACAGCATTTTACTTATTCCTATCAGAATAGTAACTTTCTATGCTTTTTACTTTTTTTCTCATTTTGATAGTTTATCCCTGCTCCTGGGGTACAGGAAATATAATCACAAGTTTTATAAGCTGGAACTGGAATCTGCTCCCTTGCTTATCACTTGCCAAAGTATTGCCTATTTAGCCCAGGTTTTGCCTGTGCAATGCTTTGTTTCCTCTTTTATGCCAAGGCTTTGTCTATACAGTGGTTTGTTCCCAACCCTGTCCTGTCAGTTGCCCAGTGTTCTGAGGGCTTAGTCTTTGTCTGAGGTTTGGACCCTCCCTGCTAGCCTGCTATCAAGCTGACTTGGTGAGGCTAAGTACTCCCTCTTGCTTTCCCGATCTCCTACCTAGTCTGGTCTGTACACCGCACCACCCCCCTTAACCCAGAAGAGATAGACTTTTGTTGAAGATGCTCCATGGTATCTTCAGTTGAGAAGTGGTTCTGCTCCTTTTTTGGTGGAATCTCTAACTTTGAGTTCTTTGTAGAGGCTTGATTTAAAGTTGTATGGGGGGAAACTCCAGAAGCATATTAGCTTTGCTGTGACATCTTCTTCCATTTAAACATTAGTCTCTCAGATACCATCTGAATGATGGAAAATTAGAAAATACCATCTTAAATTCCTCCTAGTTCTAATATTCTATGATCTGGTACCACACAAAATATCCTAATAATAATTTTATTCATAAAACCAAGCTAATCTATATATTTAGTTATGAGAAATCATTGTCAAAGATTGATTTTGCTATATAGACTCTTAAGGTTGTAAAAAGTCTTTCTATTCCTCAATTACTCAATTTGAATATAATCTAAAAATTAATAATTCTTTATCTTCTAAATGATTAGTAATCCTTTCTTCTTCTACAGTACTTATATTGTTAATAATGTTTTCCTTTATTTGAGGGGTATTTTTCCTGCGTAGAGAGACATTTTTTACTGCTACATTTTAGAATAGTTAGTAGACAACTTAGTTCACCCCTTCCATTTTATAGATAAGGAAACTTGTATTAAAGACGATGAAGCAACTTACTCAAAGTCATAAAAAAATAGTAGATAGCTAAGAAAAATTTTGAATCTGATTCTCTTCTGCTAGTGCTATTACTCTTTTAACTTTATTATACCTCAGAATGAAGATCAAAAATTTATTTTATGAATTTTTAGAATCAATATCAACAAATCTGAAAGGCAAACCTCAATCTGTTTGATACCCATACAATACAGATGGGATAAATTAATAATGTAGAATATTATTGGTTGATAGATCTTCCCCTTGACCCACCAGGAAGGTTTAGGAAAAAATACAGATTCCTTTTTGTTGATAAGCTGATGAACAGACTTTGACATATTTATCTTGACCATTCTGGAAGACCAACCAAACTGATGAGCAGAACCATATGCTTGACTGTTAAATAGATGTCAAAACGTTCACATAGGTTGTTGGATTGTAGAGATACTCACCAAGGACCAGTGCACAGGGCCACTTAATGGTTAAATGTTCATGGCTATCTCCTCATGTTGGAAAATAGAGGAAAGAGGCAGAGAAGCAACAAAAATAGTTGGGGACTCTCTACATCATCTCTGCAACATTGGGCTTGGTCTCCATAACAAGGCAAAAAATAAGAGTGAGTTCCTCTAGGTAGCTTTTTATGATTCTTATGCAATGTGTAGTTTACAATCCTGGAATATAATATACAGAACTTATAAACACTACTCCATGGTATCATAGCAAACTGATTATTAATTATTGGAATAAAATAGTGGTCCAATTAATCATATATATCAAAGTTACTTTGTGCAAAAAAGATCATATAGTTTAAATTTCTATTCCCTTAATTGACTGGATTGAATATTTTTTAGTATAAATTCATTTTCTTAGATAACTTTTGTGAGCTTGTTTGTTCTCTTTTCCAAGCTTATTAACTTGTAAGTTAATGTTTATATTCTTTGTTATTATATAGTAAGTAAAGTAAAACTGCACTAAGCATCTTACCAAGAAATAACCTATTAAGAGAAAACAACATGACATCTGTAAGTCATGTGTGATTAAGCATTACTTTTGGAGTAGAGTAAATAATTATATGAAAAAGAGTAGTTAACATATGAAATATGAAAGTTAATTATATGGAAAAAAGATTTTACTTGATATAAAAATACTTCTGGAGTTATTATAGGACTCAGCAAGGCTGTTTTGCTTTGTTTATGAATATTGAACCAGATAGTATGGACAGCATAACAGGGAGACATTTTTTTTTGGTAAGGCAATGGGGATAAGTGACTGGTCCAAGGTCACACAGCTAGATAATTATTAAATGTCTGAAGCAGGATTTGACCTCAGGTCCTCCTGACTCCAGGGCCAGTGCTATAGCTACTGTGCCACCTAGCTTCCCCTTTTCTGGATTATCTACCCCAAAATTAACTACCCAATCCCCCCCCTTGGATATAAGGAAAAGTGTAGCCCAGAGAAGATATGCAACTTATTTAATTAAAGGCATTTAGCTAGTAAGTGTCAATCCATACAAGAATCCATTAATTTTATTTACCATTCAATCCATTATACAAGGACTTCAGGGAGTAGTGATCGAAGAAATGGTACTTGATCAGGTCCTAATAAATATAATATCCTTTAAATGATAGAAAATAAAATTATTCAGAAAATATCGATGAATTTTTAGTATTGATATCACCAAGCTATTGGGATAAAGGAAGGGTAGCTCTTTGTCTTAAGAAAGAAATATCAGTGATAAATGGAAGATTAATTAAAGAGAGAAAAAGTTGGGAGAAAAATTAGAGGCTATAATGTTAATCAACGAATCTGATTTAGGGTAAAATTTGTATAACTAGAATGAAGTTGGAGGCAAGAGATAGAGGTAAAATTGATGAGATTTAGAAACTGAATAGGTATGAGGGAAGAATTAAAAACAGTTATGATGTAAATTCTGAAATATTAGAATTAGAACCCACTTTCAAAAGGTAGAAGAGACAATATTGAATTATTGAAAAAAGAGTAGCACAATATTCTGAGTCATAGCTTTGCTAATCACTTTTTTGACTCTGGGTTTCTGAATGTATAAAAGAAATTATAGGGTTATATTGAGGACTAAATAGGCTAATATATGTAGAATTTTTAGGAACTCTTAAGGGCTTTTACAAATGTTAGGTGACATTACTAAGAAAGAGTTGACAATGCTGTACTTGCAACTTCATGAAATGTGCAAAGTATGTATTTGTGGATTTGGTACCTTGAGAAGTGGTTGGGAATAAACACTGATTATATATTCAATAAAGATTTTAATAAGTTCATGAATGGTTATTCCAAAATGAATTATTAATTGAAGCTGGTGATCTTTGTGGGTATGTCCTTAACCTTTTGAAGTTCTAAGTACTCAGGCTCTTCCATAAAAAGTTCTTTGGTGGGGTAGCTAACTAACTGATGCAGTGGATAGAGAACTGGCCCTGGAGTCAGGAGGAACTGAGTTCAAATTCAACCTCAGACACTTAATAATTGCTTAGCTGTTTGACCTTGGGCAAGTCACTTAACCCCATTGGCTTGCAAAAAAAGAAAACAAAAAATTCTTTGGTGCCTCTCTCAGAGCCAGACTATTGACCTAGGGTCCTCAAGAGTCTGACTCCATATGATTTTCCACAGAAGCACATCTTACCTCAGTAATTTTGGGAAAGCAGGCAAAAAGACAAATATCTCTACCTCTATCTTTTAACATGAATAAAATTATAATTCTCAGAAAAATAGTATTAGAACTATGCTTTTACGTGCAGGTTCCATTTAGAATCTTAACTTTGAATAGAATTATTGTTATCCTACATATGACAGGTCAACTTAAAGTGCATACCTACCTCACACTGATAGCTCAACCTACTTGAAAGAATTGTTATTGTCAAAGAGTTTTTGTTAAGCTTCACTAAACATCAATTATAATGCTACTTTAATTCTAGAGAACAATTGTAATACGTATATATGGATGCATACTTTTTAAAGCTCACTGCTATAGTCATTTAACTCAGAGAAGTTGCCATGGAAACTGGAGATAGTAAAATATTATTAGGGGGAGGGGGGTCTAAAACTGCATTACCCTTTAATTTGGTGCACACAGTCATGGGTTTAATCTCATTGTGAGAAATTCTATTGAGAGAAATGAAAGTGTGTCATAGCAACAGGGCCAAAGGCAAAAGGGTCTCCTACTTAAGTTTAACCAGAGCAACAAAAAGCAAGAAAAGGGTGGAGCAGAGAAACTGGGCTCAATGCCAAGCTAAAAAAGCAATCACCAAAATATTCTTTTAATATTTTAAAGATTTTAAATGTATACTTCAGAATCACCTGAATGAAATCAAGCAATCACTAAAATAACAATGATTCTTCTATCTCACCCTTAATACTGATTCAGGGAAAGATTCTAACCCTATAAGAAAAAGAAGCTATAGTCCAGATAGCAGCACTTTTTCCTTTGAGTGTTAATGAAAAAAGAAAGAAATGCATATTGGGTAAAAGCTATCACATAATTCAGGGAGAACAATTCATTACTTTGTTATCTTTATATGATCTTTTATTTTGTATTTCTACACACACACACATATGTATATAAAGGTATAAATATATATGTATGTGTATTTATTTGGATCTGGTTCTTTATGAAGGTACAAAAAAATGAAAGACTTTAACAAAGCAGGCATGATTTTTATACGTTTAGAAACATATGTTTCCATCTCTCTCTCCCTCTCTCTCCTTCTTTCTCCTATTGATAGTTTTAAAGTTTTTCTTTCAGATATAAATTTAATCTAAATATTTTCTAAATAAATGAATTATATGTTTGCGGGAAAGTAATAGTGAGGATACACATACATATGCATATTTGCTCATATTCATTTTATCTGGACCTTGATTTAATTCTAGAGGCTCTCAAGGGAAGAAAGTTCTTTCAATTAGTGCCAACTAACAATTTTTCCATATTTCATTGAAAAATATCAGGTATTGAGAGAATGAGTTACTTGTCAAGGTCACAAAACAGATGTGTCAGAGGCAACAACTGGATGTGGGTCTCCTTGATTTGTGCTACTTCTCATGCTCATTATCATTTTGAACTTCTGTAACTTCTTTTTTTTTTCTTTTTTGGTATGACAATCAGAATTAAGTGATTTGCCCTGGGACACATAGCTAGTAAGAGTCAATTGTCTGAGGATGGGATTGAACTCAGGTCTTTTTGTCTCCAGGTCTGGTACTCTATCCACTGTGCCATCGAGCTGCCCCTGAATTTTTATATTTTTAAACTTACATGTTCATTATATCTTAGAATCTTGACTGGAGCCCTATAGTAACTCAGTGGTACTAGAGGGAACCATTTCCATAAGGCCAAGGACATTCATAGAATCCATACATCAAAATAAAGCTTGTTTCTGATAAAATCAGGCCAAGGGGTGAAATGGTTCTGGAAAAGGCCATAAGAAGGATGCCCTTCACAATACCCTACCCAATAAACATAATGTGAGACTCATAGCATATATATGTGTAGACATGGTCCTCATCAATCATATAGGTCAACTACTTACTAGAATCTTGAACTGGGAAAATCATACTAAAGGCTAGCCCAAAGTTAAATGGGTAGTTAGCATCTGAAAATGGATTTGAATTTATCTTCTAGAATTCATTTCCAGAATTCTTTTAGCTATATCCCATAGATGCATATCTGATGCACAATTCTCTTTCCAGAGAAGTCATTGTCTTACTTTTTTTTCAAATGCCTCTGATGACAGGGATGTCATTACCTCATGAGATAGCAATATTAAGAGGCTGCTTCTCTTGGTTTGAATCTATTGCTATTTTGGACGGACTTAGTAATATTTCTAAATGTTTTCCTGATTTTTTTAAAATTCTAATTGTCACCAAAATAGTTCAAAACCTCATTTCCAGTCACCTAAGACTATATAAATAGCCCCCTAAGGGAAGTTTTAGCTTCTACTGCCTCTCCATACAGATCTCTGCTAAGTTATATCTCAGACTGCATAGATTTAGTTATTTAAACTATTTAAAAACATGTGGTAGCTCCTTACTGCTTCCCAAATAGAACACAATTTCATTGATCTAACATTCAAGCTCCTGTACAGATTGACATTACTCTAAGCTTCCATAATTGATCTCATGATACTCCAGGTCTCATAATCTATGTTTCAGTAGCAGCAACTTATTCACTGTCTCTTTTATCCTCCTACTTACAATATTCACAACCTGTACTTTCCTTCCTTTATCTTTTTACTCTCTCTAATCTTTATTCTCACCATCTGCTCACTACACCCTTGCCTAATGAATTTCTGTTGTCTTATAGAGCACAGAATTTCAGATTTGCAATCAAAGGAGTGGAATGCAGATTCACATTGTGACCCTCTCATTTACTTTCTATCTAGATGAAGAAGTGGGTAGAATTCTAGACAAGAATTCTGGAACATTCTAATTCAAATGCAGCTTCAGTGACTTAGTTCCTTTCTAACCCTGGTCTCAATTTCCACACTGTATGGGGGGCTTCAAATTACATGTGCTCTAAGCTTTCCAACAAATATATGATCATATGATCAATATTACTAAATATTTTCTTATGTATGAATGTTTTCCTGATTCTTTTCTGCCTCCAATCTAGTAGTAATGACCTTTCTCCCCTGAGATTTCATGGGGTCATTAGTTACATTATGTACTGAGAATTTCTGTTTATTACTTCCAACTAAAGTTATTTGTATATGTTTCCTCTTTCCTTATTAAAAAAGAAATTTCTATGCCCAGGGACTGAAATTTATCTAGAATCATGCATCATTGTTAATAACCTATATATAGTACTGCACCCACAGTAGATACTAAGTAAAAGTTTGAATGAAAAGTTTCCTTGTGTTGGCTTCTGCCAGTCCTTTATTTATAAATTTCTTTCAAAAGCATTCTCTATCACGTGCTATCCAGTTCCCCCTTACTAGGTCAGATTATTCATGTGTTCAATTATATATTGAAATTAGAGGAATCTTTTGATCCTGTCCAGTTCTAAATTTATGATCCATTTATCTGACATGATATCTTACCTTGAAAAAAATCAACCATGTTTCCAATTGTTCTGCAGATTTATCTGTTCTTGATGCTTTAGTCTCCCAGAACTGTCTTGAAGTTTTACATCAGTGTGCTTCAGTTAAAGTGTTCTGCACATACTTTTTGTGGTTTTCCTATTATAAATGTAAAGCGGTGGTAACTTGAGCCTCATGCTACTAAAATCCAATCCATTTTTCTCATAATAGCTAGTCTGAGACTGCATTTGGATTTATTCCACGGTCCATGTCAGTCAAATGTCCATAATGCCAGTCAGTTTTCATGGATGCATCAAATAGTACAGAACATAAGAAACAGAAAATTCGATGTTGGCAGGGATGTGGGAAACATGGTATGTTAATTCACAGCTGGTAGAAGACTTTGACCATTTGGGAAATTAACATGCAATTATGCCATAAAAGTAAAATAAATGTTCAAACACTTTTACCCAGTAATCCTACTTTTAGTTTTATACTACATACAGTTTAATGACATGAAAAAGAAGATTCATCAGCACAAATAGTGTTTTGTGCAATATGAGGGTAAAGGACTTTTCCAATTTCTTCCTCTGATATTTCTGACCTTTTGACAATGGGGAAGTTGACTATCTTCCTTGAGGCTCAGGATATTCATCATGAAAAGGAAAGGGTAATGTTGAGTGGTCTCTGGGGTCCTTTGGAGCTCTAGATTTATGATCCTCTACATTGAAACAACAATAACAAAAAAGAAATTTAGAATCAAATAAAATACAACCAAATTTTGGGTTCAACTATCAGTGAATTTCCAAGTATGATGAATATCTATCTATCTACATGTATACAAATACATATAAATAGGTATATTAACGTATATGACTATATATATATATATATATATATGCATTTATTCAATCTTCAAATTCACACATTTGACTTATGTGACCTCAAGTATTCCTGATATTTTATTAGTAACCCAAACTTTACCTTTATAATGGCAACCCTGGCTTTGGACAGAAGAGGGAAAAAAAAATGAGAGGTGTAATGGTAGCATCCCCACCAGGATACTGAGTTTTCTGCCAGTTTGGTGTTCATCTGTGACAGAGCAGCATGGCCTAACCTGTATTGTCCAGGTGGAGTAAAGCAAAGCTGGGTGAAGTGAGGTTCGGCTGGCTTGGGCAGGAGATCAGAGTTCATTAGGGAGATAGGTACTCATCTGAAAGAAATATGATTTTTATGGTGGAATGAAACCACTGAGCCAAAAGAGAGATAAGTAGGTTCCTTCAGGGTTATTCTGATATAGCTGCCCTCATCTCACATTCAGTCCCTAGAGAACTGATCCTTGCCTCCCATGCATTTATACCTTATTTCATGATTACTGTGTTATGGAAAGTAAATTTTATCAAAATTAAAGTTTTATTATAAATAATTACATGCAGAAAAATATATTTTCAGTGATCTCTACTTGAGTGGTTGAGGAAAATTAATTTCCCATAAATTCACTATATCAACATTTGCATTTTTTGACTTTTGCCTCATTCATAAGGTACAGTCCTCTCCCCAAGAAAGTTAAGAACTGACTATACACATCTATCTGTCTATCTATCTATCTATCTATCTATCTATCTATCTATCTATCAGTCATCTATAATTCTACCAATGGATATACACAGTATGTGCATATATATATATATATATATATATATATATATATATATATGTGTGTGTGTGTGTGTGTGTATATATATATCCCTAACCATATTCCATATCTACATCTACATCTTCATCTTCATCTTCATCTTCATCTTCATCTACATCTACATCTACATCTACATCTACATCTATATCTATATCTATATCTATATCTATATCTATATCTATATCTACATCTACATCTACATCTACATCTACATCTATCTACATCTACATCTACATCTACATCTACATCTACATCTACATCTACATCTACATCTACATCTATATCTACATCTATATCTATATCTATATCTATATCTATATCTATATCTATATCTATATCTATATCTATGTCTATGTCTATATCTATATCTATATCTATCTATCTATACCAATGTCTATACCTATATCTATAACGATATCTATACCTATATCTATATCTATATTTATATCTATATCTATGTCTGTCTATGTCTATACCTATATCTAATCTATATCTATCTATATCTATATCTATATCTATATCTATATCTATATCATATTTATGTCTATATCTATATCTAATCTATATCTATATATCGATATATCTATCTATATATCCTATACATGCACATATCTATATGATGTTCGTCCTTTATTGAAGAATATCATGACATCAGAAAGGTGATACCATGGCAAGCATATGAAGAAGTAGCAAAGCATAATGAATGCTATTGTTTTTAAGTAACTTTAAGGTTAGTTTAGGAAATGACCTGTTGATTGAATGAACATACAGATGAAATAATAGATAAAAAAAACAAATGTATATAAAAAACTGAGATAAGTATTTCCCAGAGTTATAGAAAATGATAAAATTTAAATAAACAAGAAGAGTAAACTCATAAAGATAAAATAGACAATTTTACCAGATAAATTATTAAAAGTTTTGCATGGATAAAATAAATGAAGTCAAAATCAAAGAGAAATGATAGTTGAAAAAGTGTTTATACCAAGTTATCACCATTAAGTCAGAAAACTAAAGTGCATCAGGACTTGATACAAACTTGTATCTCTAAGAAATAAGTAATAACATGATTTGGACAAACTTTTTGTTAGAAGAATATAAGCATGCACCAATCACTAATAGATCACACATATTAACTAAAACATTTTTTTTTATCTCAAATTATAGAAATTGGTAAGGAAATTGATAAAACATGAGAATAGTCACTATGGAGGTGCTGTGGGAATACAAGTACACTGAAGATGGACTATGAAATGGAAGAACCGTTCTCTATTTCAATTTAAAATTATGCAAAGAAAAAGATTTATTTGCTTACGTCCTTGACTCAATTATCTTTTTACTGAGCAATTGCTAAGAAGTGAGACACCTAAGAATGTTGAGGATAGGGGGCAGGGGCTAGACTCAGAAGCACCTTATTTCAAATTTGACTTCATGAATTTAGAAGCTATGTAGGAAAGTCACTTAATCAGAGTGTGCCTCACTTTCCTCATCTGCAAAATAGGGATAATGATAGCATCAACTTCCCAGGACTACTTTGAGGAGAAATGAGGTAATATTTGTAAGGGGAT
This sequence comes from Macrotis lagotis, assembly GCF_037893015.1. NCBI lineage: Eukaryota > Metazoa > Chordata > Mammalia > Peramelemorphia > Peramelidae > Macrotis > Macrotis lagotis. The sequence goes on from NC_133666.1 coordinate 348,494,941, forward strand.
TGCAAAATATAAAGCACTCAATCATTGATATAAATTATAATTATCATTATAAGTATTATTTTAATTACTCCCAAGAAAGTCAAAGACAGAAATCAAATTCCAGAATATGTAAAAATATTTGGAACAGGACTTTTGTGGTAGCAGAAAAAAATTAAAATAAAATATTTATTCATTGACTGGAAGATGGTTGCAAATTTGTGTTACAGAAATGTGAGGGAAACATTATACAGTAAAAATTGAAAAGAATGAAACATTCAGAGAAATAAGACAAATTTGTATGCACTAATATAGAGCAAAAACTAGAACCATGAGAACATACATAATCACTATAATTTAAATAGAATAAAAACACTAAAAGGAATTTAGCTTTTGAGCAATTGGCAAGATAATAAAGATGCCAGAGAAGATAGAATAAAGCATACCACCCTTCTTAATACATAGTAGGATGGGGCTAGCACAAAATATTGTGTATATTGTTAGATAGTACTACATCAGATATTTTTACTTAATTGTTTCAACTTGGTACAAATTTAGTCCAGATTATTTGTCAGAGTAATGATGGTGATAGGAGGAAAAAAGTAAAATGAAAGTTTTCTTTAAAAAAAGGAAAAAAAAATCATACATCATGTATTGACTTCTCAACCACTAAATAATTTCTATTCTCTAGAACTCACTTTCATCATGTAAAATGTGGAAATCAGACTGGTTGATCTCTAAAGTCTTTTGTACTTCAATATCTGTGATTCAATTACTAATCATTCACATTTGATTTTGTAATTTGTGGTTACCATAGTAAATTCTGTGTTAAATTACTAAACAGTAGGGGAATAATTGCAAATTCTTAGGCCCATTTAAAACAATCAAACTTATGAGAAATCCATTTGTTCATATTTAACTTTTCTACCTAAAATAATTAAGCAAAATGTAGCCTTGTTTTCTGACCTCCAAATAATTAATGTAATTTATAAATTTTAAAGAAATTAGAACAGCATTTATGCATGAACACAGGAGTCATATGTGAAGAGGAATAGAGTTTCAAGGATATAAAATTCTATTTCAAAATTACAGGTTAAGACGTAAAGACTAACAGAATGCTTTCTGTGGGGGGTGGGGGAGGGAAAAATTATAAAACTCAAAATAAATAAAATCTTTCTAAAATGACAAATTAAAAATCATCTAATAAAGATGATTGATGTATTTACAATATAAAGCAGTATTATGGAAATAAAATACTATATAGGTATATGTTTAATATCTTTAGAAATAAGCTTGTTTATCAATAATTTTTAAAAGGACCATTAAAAAGATTTATTCCTATAGATACAAAGTTATGTATAATTAATTTCCCTTAATTGAAATATCTCCATTCTTAACATACCACTAGCTCTCCTATTGAGACATTTTTATTTCATCTTAATCTAAATTGTAGTACTTTTTTGGAGGAATGAGCCTGAAAAAGAAACTTCAGTTAACATTTTTCCATAACTAAGGAAAAGTTTTTTTTTCAATAATGTATTCTAGACTGATTTAAAAGAATAATGGATTATCAGAGTTTGAAGGGAGCTCAAAGACCACCTGAAGGACCATGCCATATTCATATACAAATAGTTTAAGCAAAATCCTCAATAGGTCATTGATCCTATTGTCATCAAGTAAGGGGTAACATACTTTTGCTTTAGGGAAAACATTCTAACTTCACATAATTTTAGGTGTAAGAAATATTGTTTTATGAAACTTAAAAATCTGTCTCCACAACTTCACATTGTTGCTAGTATTGCCCCTATGGGCCAAGAAAAATAAATCTAGTCTCTTGTCTACATGACAGTTCTAATCTTGTTACTATAGGTCTTCTCTTCTCTAGGTTAAATACTAATTTCTCCAACCAGTTCCCATATTGAACAATTCTGATGTTTTTTTTTACAATTCTGGTTGTTCTTTTTTCCTATGTAATATCAACTTTTCTAGACTTTGTGGGTACCAAAATGCAATAGAATATTTTAAATATAGTCTGAGCAATGAGATAACTATCTCCCTTATTCTAGACATTCTATCTTAATATTTTATTTTTTTCTGCTTTTGCTGTATTTTTTTGTATAAGTTTAGTCATGGTAGACTATTCTTAAGTGGATCCCTCCAATAAAGCTCCCACATATTTTTTCCCAAGAACTTTTTATATAGCACTGTTTATGATGTTGTTTTCTTAAACACATAAATGTGATAATGATGTTTGTCCTTCATTCTCGAAGAAGACCATGATATTGGTGAGGTGATACCATGACAAACATGTGAATTGAATTTGAATGAGAGCATAATGTGTCAAGTCACCAGCCCTACTTTCTCCTCCAGAGCCATTTGAGTCCATTGACCAAATACGAATTGGGAGAAATGGAGAAGACTCTGATATGAGGTAGTCAGAGTTAAGTGACTTGCCTGAAACAGCTAGTAAGTGTCAAGGGTCAGAGGTTGGATTCAAACTTCTGTCTTCCTTACTCCAAGGTCAGTTCTCTGTCCAATGAGCCACCTAGTTGTCCTTATATGTAAATGTATTTTAAAAAATACTTTATTTAATATATTCATTTTATTTGGCAAACAATTCTAAACTATTAATATCTTTGTTAAAAAGCAGATAACCACTAAAATATTCTGAATATCTCTTTCAGTTTTAGTCTATCAGTCAATTTGTTAATTGCAAAAATTATTATTTCACACAAATCATTGAAAAAATGATAAAAAAAACTACCCTCATCTAAGCACAAACACCCAAGAAACTCCAAGAGATCTCCCTCTTTACTGCTGTGGAGCCATTAATTCATCAGTCATTACCTGATGACATCATACCCACATGTAGCCTACATCTCTCAATATTGTCCACAAGAGTAAAGTCACAACTTTATTGAATACTATGAAAATTATAGATGGACTTGTATTCTATTGATTTAAATAATGTAAATAGAAAAAATGAAGTTAGTCTTGCAAACATGTTTCCTATTTCTCTTTTTTATTTCTTTTCCTCCCCTGAATTTTCTTCCCTTTTCTTGATATTAACATATAATTCCTTTCAACATTATGTCTCAGATATTTGCCAGAAGTCAACATGCAATTTAACTGTATAAACTCAACTATTCATTTTGTGAAAATGGTTATATTTAACTTTTTCACTTCTTGCAGAGCTTTTCTCCTTATGACCTTTCAAATTTTATTGTCAATATTGAAAATGATCATATTACCAGGTTCTTTCAGAACTAGGATATAATCATTTACCTAGAATTGGTGACCTGTACTTCACAATGTCATCTAATTCTTCTTCTACTCTTTACTTGTTCTGCCCAATATAGTTCAAATATTACTCTCCATGGCATACAATAAAGAGATACATTTGAGTGATCCAACATTTGCTACACTATTCACCATTATCTTCACACTTTCATATGCTAAGTAACTGTGACTCAAAACAGGGAAAAAGCAGAGCCTGGAGTTGGAGGTGGGTTTGAGGGGACTTTATTCAAATATGGCTTCAGACTGTAAGTAGCTGAGTGACTCAGGGAAAGTCACTTAATCTTTGTCCACATAAATTTCCTCAACTGTAAATTGTGGTTTATTTTTTATTTTCATATTACTACAATAATATTGTTCTAAAAGTAAATATAATCCCCCTTTCCCCCCAAATGATAGAGAAAGTTCAATAGTAATGAAATGAGAGAAAGAGAAAAATGTGTGCTTCAGTCTGTGTTCAGATTCCATAGGTTTTGTCTCTGGCATGACTTGGTTTCTTTAAGTCCATCAGAGAAGTTACCTTTTATATCTTTCGACAGTTTCTCTTCCTAGCTGTATTTCCATCCATTCTATTCCTCCCTACTCTCATTTATTCTATTCTCTCTCACTCCTTTAATCCTGTCCCTCTACAGAAGTGTGTTATATTTGACTCCCCCTCCCATAACATCTCTCTTCTATGACCTAATCCCCCCCTCCTCTCCCTCTGTCCCCTTTCTCCCATTCCTTTCTTCTATTTTTTTTTCTCTAGGGTAAGATTGATTTCTATACACTTTTGAGTGTGTATGTTGTTTCTTCACTGAGTTAATTCTGATGAGAGTGAAGGCTCATTCATTCCCTCTCACCTCACCTTCCCCCATTTTACGCCATTACAAAACTTCTATCTTGACTCTTTTATGTGAAATATCTTCTACCTCTCCTCTTCCTTTTTCCAAGTACTTTCCTTTATCAACCATTGACTCCATCTTTATATTATATTATAATGTTATATTCAACTCCTTTCTATGTCTTGTCTATATATGTTCTGCCTAACTGCTCTTATAAATGAGAAAGTTCATGAGCTATCAGTATCTTCTCTCAAAGGAATACCTGGAGTTCAACATCATTAAATTCTGCATAATTTATCCTCCCCATCCACCCTCTCTATGCTGCACTTGAATCCCGTATCTGGATATCAAACTTTCTCTATTTCTTGTAAAATCATCATCTTTCTTTTTTAGTTCCATTTTACATTTGAAGGAGCTGTTTTTTTCAGAGATCTTTTTTTTTATCTCCTTTTCCAACTGGCCAATTTTGCTTTTTAAGATATTCTTCTCCTCATTTTCCTTTTGGGATTCCTTTTCTATATGACCTAAATTGGTTTTTAACACATTATTTTCTTCAGCATTTTTTTCATCTACTTCACCAAACTCCTGACTTGGTTTTCATGTTTTTCCTGCATCACTCTCATTTCTCCTCCCAATTTTCCTCTGCCTACCCTAGTTGACCAAAAAGACCAAAGTCTTTTTATGAGTTCTTCCTTCCTTCCTTCCTTCCTTCCTTCCTTCCTTCCTTCCTTCCTTCCTTCCTTCCTTCCTTCCTTCCTTCCTTCCTTCCTTCCTTCCTTCCTTCCCTCCTTCCTCCTCCCTCTCATTTTTCTCTCTGTTCCAAGAATACACTGATATCGTCTTTGATTTTTCTCTAATCCCAAACATAGCTTGTGTTTTTGCAAAGCAACAATATTTTTTCCATCATTAATTAATTTCATTTACTTCAGTACTTCAAGGATCTTTTATTCTAATTGATAATTTGTTTTATTTTTCCAATTACATGTTATGAAAGTTTTCAACCTTCATCCACAGGCATATTTCTAAGTTACATAATTTCCTTCCACCATCCCTTCTCTCTACTTAACTCCCCTCAGTGGCAAACAATCTAGTGAACATTGTACATATACATTTGTGTTTAAAATGTTCACAGATTAATCATTTTCTATATGATGAATTATAACTAAAGAAAAAGAAAGAAAAACCACAGAATAGGAAGGAAAAACAAAAAGATAACTTTTTAAAAAGTGATTATAGTATTCATTCATATTTTGTAGTATTTTTTGTTTTGTTTTGTTTTGTTTTGTTTTGTTTTATTCAGTGATATATGGATAGCCTTGTTCAAAATAGGTTTCCCAGGATTGTCCTACCTCTCTGAAGTGCTGAGAGGAGATACATCTATCAAAACTAATCAACTCTCAAAATTGTTAATATGTCCAATGTTCTCTTGGTTCTACTCCCTTTGCTCAGCAACAGATCCTGTAAGTCATTCCATACTTCTCTAGAGTCTGACCATTCATGGTTTCTTACAGAACAATAGTACTCCATAGCATTCATATACCATAACATGTTCAGTCATCCTCCAATTGATAGGCATCCCCTCAATTTCTAATTCTTTGCCACTACAAAAAATAGCTGCTATGAACATTTTTGAACGTGTGAGATTTTTCCCATTTTTTGTGATTTCTTCTAGAACTAGGCCTATTATTGTTATTGCTTAGTTAAAAGATAGGATCAGTTTTATTGCTCTTCGGGCATAGTTCCATATTAATCTCCAGGATGACTGGATTAGCTCACAGCTGTACAAACAGTGGATCAATGTTGCAACCCATCCACAACCTCTCCAATATTGATCATTTTCCCTTTTTATTAACTTAGCCGGTATCATAGGTACCTCATAGGTTTTTAATTTCTATTTTTCTAATGAATAATGATTTGGAGCATTTTCTTCATTTGATTATATTTATAGTTTTAATTTCTTCATTTGAAAACTGCCTGTTAATATCCTTTGTGACCATTTATCATTTGGGGAATAACTTGGAACATTATTAATTTGATTCAATTCTCTCTCTCTCTCTCTCTCTCTCTCTCTCTCTCTCTCTCTATATATATATATATATATATATATATATATATATTTATAGTTTAGAAATGGGATCTTTATCAGAACTCTTAGTTGTGAAGATTGTTTCCCAGCTTTTTTATTTTCCTTCTTATCTTGGGAGCAATGTTTTTATTAGTGAAGAAACTTTTAAATTAACCATAATCAAAATTATCCATTTTGCATTTTATAATGTACTCTATTTCCTGTTTGGTCATAAATGTCTCCCCTTTCCATAGATCTGACAGAGCATTTCTTCATCTGTTAATTGGTCTATGGCATCACCCTTTATGTCTAAATTCTGTTCTCATTTGGACCTTATCTTAGTTTAGGGATGTGAGAGGTAGATCTATGCCTAGTTTTTGTCATACTATTTTCTATTTTCCTATCAATTTTTGTTGAATAATGAGTTGTTATCCTAGAAATTAATGTCTTTGCGTTTGTCAAACAATAAATTGTCATAGACATTTGCTACTATTTCTTTTGTACTTATACTAATCTGCTGGTCCATTTTTCTATTTCTTAACCAGTACCAGGCACTTTGATTACTATTGCTTTATAATAAAGTTTTAGATCTGGTAGAGCAAAACCATTCTCCACTTTACATTATTTTTATCATTTCCCTTGATATTCTTGAACTTTTTTTGACTCTAGATGTAATTTGTTATTTTTTTTCCTAGCTTGGTAAGAGTTATTTGGCAGTTTGATTAGTATGACACTGAAAAAATAATTTAATTTGGGTAGAATTTACATTTTAATTATATTAACTCAATCTAACTATGAACAATGAACATTTTTCCAATTATTTAGATCTGACTTTACTTGTTTGAAAAGTGTTCCATAATTGTGTTCATATAATTTCTGGGTTTGTCTTGGCAGGTAGATTCTTAGGTACTTTATGTTGACTGCAGGTACTTTAAATGGATTTTCTCTTTCTATCTCTTGCCTTTGGGTTTTGTTGCTCATATATAGAAATGCTGATGATTTCTGTGGGTTTATTTTATGTCCTGCTACTTTAGTGAATTTGTAAAATTTTTGAAGTTTTTTTAGATGATTTTCTAGGGTTCTCTAATTATGCTATCATTTTATCTTCAAAGAGAGAAAAATTCTGCTTGCACATTGTCAATTATAGTTTCTTTGATTTATTTTTTCTTCTCTCATTGCTAAAGCTAAGATTTCTAATACTATATTGAATAGTAATACTGATAATTGGTATCCTCATTCCATTCCTGATCTTTCCAGAAATGCTCCTAATTATCACCCATATATATAATATTTTTGATGGTTTTAAATAGATACTGTTTATTTTTTAAGGGAAGTTCCATCTATTCCTATATTTTCTAATGTTTCTAGCAGGAAAAAATGTTGTATTTTGCCAAAGGGTTTTCAGCATCTATTTAAACAATCATATGATTTCTGTTGGTTTTACTACTGATATATTCAAATTATATTTTCCTAATACTGAACTATCCCTAAATACCAGGCAAAAATCCTACCTGATCATAGTATATTATCATAGTAATAACTTGCTATAATATCTGGTAAAATTTTACTTAAGATTTTTGTATAAATATTCATTAGGGAGATTGATCTATAATTTTCTTTGTCTGTTTTGATTCTTCCTGGATTAGCTATCTGCACAATATTGGTGTCTTAGAAGAAATTTGATAGTAGTCCTATTATTTTTTAAAAATTGTTTATATAGAATTTGAATTAATTGTTACTTAAATGTTCGGTAGAATTCACTTATAAATCTATCTGGAACTGGAGACTTTTCTTAGGGAGCTGATTGATGGCCTCTCCAATTTGTATTTCTGATATGGGGTTATTAAAGTATTTTCTTTTCTTTTCTATTAATCTGGATAGGCTGTATATTTGTAAATATTCATCCATTTCCATCAGATTATCAAATTTATTGGCACATAGTTAGGCAAAATAGCTCTGAATTCTCTTTAATTTCCTCCTGAGTGGTGATAAGTTCCCTGTTTTCATTTATGATACTGATAACTTGGTATGCTTTCTTTTTTTAAGTCAGATTAACCACAAGTTTTTCTATTTTATTGCTTTTTTCATAAAATCAACTCACTTTTATTTATTAGAGTAATGATTTTCGTACTTCAATTTTATTAATATTTCCTTTTATTTTCAGAATTTCTAATTTGATATTTAGTTGGGAATCTTTAATTCATTTTTTCTAGCGTTTTTTAGTTGTATACCCAATTCAATGATCTCCCCTTTCTCTATGTTATTCAAATTAAATGGATGAAATTTCTCCTAAAAAAGTGGTTTGGCTGTTTCTCATAAATTTTGCTATGATTTCTCATTGTTCCCATTTTCTTGGATGAAATGATTCATTATTGCTATGATTTATTATTTAATCCACTCATTAGGGAAGCTAGGTAGTATGGTGGATAGAGCAATGATCTTGGGAGGAGCCCCAGGAGGAATCCAGCCTCAGACATTTTACTCTTACTAATTGTATGACTTTGGACACAGCACTTAACCCTGGTTTCCTAGCATCTAGGACCATCTCCAGGCATCCTGATTCATACATTAGCCACTGGAATCATGTCTCTGGAGGAGAAAGTGAGACTGGTGACTTAGCACACCATCCATCACTAAAATCCAATTTATGTCTTTCTTGTCATGCCATCACCTCCCCTGAAATGATCATCATCTTTGAGAACAAAGGACAAGCATCATCATTTAATTTCCAATTAATTTTTGGTTTATCTTTCCATAGCCCTTTATTTCATTTAACTTTTATTGTATCATGTTCTAAAAAGTATACATTTATTATTTCTAACCTTTATGCAATTTAATGTAAAATTTAATGCACAATACATGGTCTACTTTGTTATAGGTGTAAAACATTGCAGAGAAAGAAGCATATTCCTTTTTATCCCCATTCTGTTTTCTCTAGAGTTCCATTATATCTAATGTTTCTGCTATTTTATTCACCTTCATAACTTCCATTTTTGTTACTTTGTGGTTATATTTATCTAGTTCTAAGAGAGAGAGAGAGAGAGAGAGAGAGAGAGAGAGAGAGAGAGAGAGAGTTTGACATCCCAAACATTTTAGTTTTACAATCTTTGTCTCTTTGTTATTCATTCAGCTTGTCCTTCAAAATTTGAATACTATATTACTGGATGCATTTATATTTAATAATGATATAACTTCATTTCCTACAGTATCTTTTAAGAAGATGTAGTTTCCTTTTTTATCTGTTTTGTTGAAAGTGATTTTTGATTTTACTCTGCCTGAGATGAGGATAAATACCACTGATTTTTTAACTTTACCTGAAGCATAATATATTTTGCTCCAGCCTTTTAAATTTACTGTATGTGTATTGTTCTATTTTCAATGTGTTTCTTGTAAACAATATACTGTAGGATTATGTTTATTAATCCATTTTGCTATCTGCTTCCCTTTTTATGGGAGAGTTCATCCTATTTACACTTAAATTCAGATAACAAAATCTTTACTTCCCTCTATTGTATCTTCCTGTTTTACATTTCTCTTTCCTTTATTCTCATTCCTCCTCACCAATGCTTTTCTCCCTTTCCCCTTAACTTTATTTTCAAATTTTAACTTTATTTACTTTCACTTATTCCTTTGCCTTCCCTTTAATGAATCCTTTTTTCCCTTTTCTTTTCTTTACCCCTCTACTTTCCTATAGCACCCTATATGACCCTATAGGGTCATAAAATATTTTAAATCTAGTTAGGAATGTATGCTATTCCCTCTCTGACTCAACTCTATTGAGTAAGATTTACTCAGTGTTTACACCGACCCTTCTTTCCCTCTATTATAATAGGTATTTGTGCCTTTTTCCAGTAATGCCTAGCCTTTTCCTAGTATAGTCCTTCTTTTTATGTTTTTTTTTTTGTTTTAGCCCATTTTATACTTACATCCCCTTTGTCAAAATATATTCCTTTTATCTTATCTGATGGTAGTGCTATCAATCAAAGTATAATCAGTTGATCTTTTGACAAGCAAAATTAATTCATTGTGTCTAAATACTCTATCTCAAATACATTTCTCAAAAGTAATGAATCACATCAAATTATAATCACTTTATATATTGCTCTCATTTCAAGTACCCTCCATGGACACAGAAGTTTCATGAGCCAAAGCATTTTGCAAAGCCAAATCATTTCAGGAATCATTTTTATTGCACACTCCATTCCCACCCCCAAGGATACTCCCTCCATTTATAGCCAAAGCATCAAGTAAAGGATATCTCTTTATGGTTTTTTCACCACCAGTTCCTCTAAGTATTCACCCTCCTTTTGTCCCTATAGCACTCCAACAACAGCCTTCCCCAACCAAAGAATTAGGAGCAATTTCTCCCACTGTCCCTTTAGCACCACAACCATGGTACTAAAGCCTTGTTAATTAAAATATGGATTAAGGTAAAATCTCTTCCTAATCTCTTTGTGTTCAGTCCTTCTAAGTACATTTCCATCCTCTGTCCCTATTGTACTATAATACTCTAAGCATCTAGTAAAGTCAGGTCACTTATGATTCAATTATGTATAGAAACTCAAAATCCTGGATGTCTCTCATATGAACTTCTGCATTGACTGTAAGGCATAGGGAAATATAGGCACAGGACTACCCAGCATAGGGTGCCTTCCCTAGAGAATGTGCTGAGTTCTATGAGCAAGGTATAGTTAATATAATCCAAGGAAATGTGATATTCATGTTTACAGTAAATACCCTGGGTAAAAATATCCCAGGCTCTCATTTCTTTTTTCTTCTTCCTCTATTCTGTGGTTTTAAAATACTTTGATAAGCTCTTCTATGAGGTTTTGAATTTGAATCCAATTCATACTCCTTTGATACTTCCCATGTTGGCAATTTGTCACTGTTTCGTCTTCTGAAATGGTGTTTTTATCATCTCTATCTTCAGAGTAGCTTTCTATGGATAGTGCTCTTTATCATATTTTTGCTCATTTTAATTGCTTGAACTCTACTCCTGGGGTATAGGAAATATAGACTCAAGATTTTGAGCTGGGCCTTGCCAAGATGTTGTCTATGCAGCCCAGGTATTACCTATGCAGAGGTTTGTTTCCTCCTTTATGCCCAGGCTCTGCCTATGTAATGGTTTGTTCCCAAGCCATCCTGTCTTTTCCCCCATTGTTCCCAGGGTTAAGATTTTTGTCTGGGGTTGGAACCTTTCCTGCTGACTTATTATCTAGTTGTGGGACCTGGGCTGCACTCCTACTGATTTCCCACTCTCCTGTTAAGCTTGGATTTTACTTCTGCTTTACCCTTGAAGAGGCAGACATTCAGTGGAAATACTCCACAATGACTACAGTTGAGAATTTGTTGTGATTTTTTTTGAGTGGGAATGGTTACTTTAATGTCTATGTAGAGACTTCATTTAGCATTGTGTTGGAAAGAGCTTTGGGAATTTGCTTACTTCACACTCTGCCATCTTGCCTCTGCCCCAGAAGGCCCTTATTTTTAAACCAAATCTTGTTGAACGTGATAATCATTGCGCCCTTGCTCAGCATTGATGAAGCTACTACTATGCTTACTATCCATATCGGTTGTGCTTATGTTCTGTTATCTTCCCTTAATGTTGGTCTTTTTAAAAATCATCCTTGATCAGTTGCTTACTATGTATCCACTTCAGTATCTTTTTCATATGCAAATTATACTGTTTATATCTTCAAAATTTCTTTCTGACTTTTTCCCTTTCCTTTTTTGGTCACTTATGCTTTTGATGTTTTTCATAATGGTTTTCTACCTATCCTTTTCTAAACCTTCAAAAATCATTTTTTCTTAACTCTAAATGATGGAACAAAATGTGACTAATGTTCATCTCTTCCATCATGAATGTTAACATGTACATGCTGCCATGATTTTCTTTGCTTTTTAAAAAAAATTTACCAAACTTCCTAAAATTATTTTTTTGAGTTAGAAAAATAGTAACGAAATTCATATGGAAGAACAAAAGGTCAAGGATATCAAAGGAATTAATAAAAAAATGATACCAGATCTAAAATAATCTAAAATAATATTATAACGTATCAGTCATAAAAGTTGTTTGGTCCTAGCTAAGAAATAGAGTGGTGGATTAGTGGAGTAGATAAGGTGTGAATGAAACAGTAATAAATGACTATAATTATCAGCTATTTGATAAATTCAAATATTGAAGCTTCTGGGATTAAGAACTCACTCTTTGATAAAATCTGTGGAGAAACCTGATAGGCACAATAGCAAAAATGATTTATAGATCAAGATAACATAAAATGGGTATAATATTTAGACATATAAAATGATTTCATAAGCCAATATGGTTATCAAGTACTACTTTCAGACCTATGGAAAGGGGAGCAGTTTATGATGAAAGAAGAGATAAAGAACATTATAAAATGCAAAATGGCCAATTTTGGTTACATTAAATTGCAAAGATTCACAAAAATAAAACCAATGCAACCAAGATTAATAGGAAGGCAGTAATATGGAAGACAATTTTAACAACTAATGACAAAGGACTCATGTCTAGAATACATAGAGAACATAATCAAATTTACAAGAATACATGTAATTCCCCAATTGATAAATGGTCAAAGAATAAGAAAAGACAATTCTCAGATGAAGGAATTAAGGCTAAATTTAGTCAAAATTTCTCTAAATCATCACAGATTAAAGAAATTCAATTTAAAACAATTCTGAGGTATGACCTCACACCTATCAGATTGGTCAATATGACTAAAAAGGAAAATGATCAATGTTGGAGGGGAAAACTCATGGGAAAACTGGAATGCTAATTCTTCATTAGTGGAGTTGTGAACTGATTTAGCCATTTTGGAGAGCAATTTGGAACTCTGCCCAAAATGCAGCAAAACTGTGCATACCTTTTGATCCATCAATATTACTGTAATACTATGTGATCCCAAAAAATCACAAAAAGGGTAAAAAGTCCATATGTACAAAAATATTTGTAGCAGGTCTTTTTGTAATGGCAAAGAATTAGAATTTGAGGGTATGTCCATCAATTGGGGAATAGTTGATCATATGGTATGTAGTATATGAATATGAAGGAACACTAATGTTCCATAAGAAATCATGAGGGGCACGATTTCAGAATAACCTGGAAAGACTCGCATGAACTGATGCTGAGTTTTCAGCAGTAAAATAAAATTGAGATTTCAGCAATACAATAATCAAAGGCTATTTTAAAAGACTTGTGATAGAAAGTACCGTCTGTATCTAGGGAGCAATGGAGTTTAAATGCCGACCAAAGTTTGCTGTTTTTAATTTTTTTAAAATCATCTTATTTATTATGTTTTTTCCATTTCTAATAGTATTTTTCTCCAATTTAGTTTGATTCTTCTTTAACAACATGATTAATATGGATCTATGTTTAGCATACTTATACATGTATGATTTATATTAAATTCCTTTTGGTTAGGAGTTGGGGGAAGGGGAAAAGAAAGGAGGTTGGAGTGGCTTATGAAACTCAAAACCTTGCAAAAAAGATTGTTGAAAATTACTATTGCAAGAAGTTGGAAAAATAAATAAAATATTAAGGAAAAAATTATATATGACTCAGCATCTAATACTTTCTTTGTAGGTCAGTGAGATCCAGAATGTCAGTTCTCTTGGTCACTTTTTCTACCTTTTGAATAATGAAATTATTATAAAAAAGCCAATATACCTTAAATGAAAGAGAGACATACTTATAGTTTCAAAAGATTGTAGAGAGATTTTCTCCCCATTGGAATGTAAGTATTTTGGGATTGTGTATGGTTTCATTCATTTTTATATGCTCATATCCTCAGTACCTGGTAAATATTATATGTAGGTCTTAAAAATGTTTTTATTTCAAATTTATAAGGGGAATTTTTTTGATGAAACCAGACAGAAAGATAAAAAAGGAGATAGTACTGTGGACAGAATTGCAGAATTTATTTTTTATGAATAGTTGCCATTATCCTCTTGAAACCAGATAGGAGAAGCAGAAAATTGGTGGAATCAATTTATCTAAAGTATTATCATATTACTCAGAAAATCTTATATTTATCAGAAAGTCTCATTTATTAGGAAAATGCGTGAGACAAGGTCATGTACTTAGTTAAGAAGAAAAGGGCAGGATTGTGTTTGGAGAACAGAAGAAGTTTGTAACACTTATCATGGATGACAATAAGAGGCAAAAAAGAGTTTTCTATGCAGTATAGAGTGTTTCAATAAAGTTGCATAATATGAATTGACAGTGGATTTATTCAACATTAAGTATTTCCCCAACAATTACTAGTATTTCAAATGTTTAAACAGAGGACACAGTTTGTATGAAATATTTAGAGTTGATGAATATTAGAATGAGGATGGTACAGTTGGAAAGGGATTACAAAATAGAGGAGCCATTGATGATGAGACTGAGCATGAGCTACAAACTAAATATCAGAAAAATAAATCCATTATCACACTTATATGCTGTAGGGACAATGAATAAACTGAATATATGATCTAATTATTAAAAAAAGATGATGAAGAGTGAGGGATTTGAAAAAGGATAAACAATGGAGATAGTCTTGGAAAATTAGAGGTCAAATTCATGGAATAAAGGAAATTTTGAGTGAAAATAAAAAGAAAAGTGGGCACACCTTAAGGGATGGTTAAAATTTAGCAAAAAAATGAATATTATAAGAATTGAGAAAATGATGGACCTGTGAGAACCAGTAAATTTTTATCATTGTGAATACTTATAGCTCTTAAGTATGATTGTAAGAATTTGTATAGAGAAAATTTCAATCCAGGTTCCCAAATAATGGATAGAGGGGGTGAGTGTGTGTATGTGTGTGTGTGTGTGTGTGTGTTTGTGTGTGTGTGTGTGTCCAAGGATTGAGAAAAGTTGTAGTTAGCTGGCATGAATTTCAAAGGAGAGGCTGTTAAATGACAGTGATCAAGAAAATGTCTAGAAGTAACACAAACGAGGATTGCGTGGAGGACTGAGAATCTCAGATGTAATGCCAGATATTTTTAAGGGTAGTTATGTAAATTGCTATGGTATTATCCTTTGCCTTTCTGTCCATAGAGCTTTCCCAGCATAGCACTTTGCACACAATAACTTAATAAAAGTTTACTAGATTGGATTGGAATTTGACAATAATGTGGAGACATAAGAGGTTTTGTGCTCCAAGTTATTATTATAGGTACAGTCATATCATGCACTACTATTAGAATTCCTTTCTCTGGAGGATTTACAGAGTTGAGTGAGAAAGTGTCATCCCTGGGCTTTGTGTAAGGTATAATTACCAGAAAAGACAAGTATGGGACATGTGTTCATTTCTAGTAAGAGGGAAAATCAAGTCAATTTTGTACCATTAAGGACCCAAATTTACAGCACAATTTAAACACATATTTTAAATTTCTGTTCACTGTAGTTTTTTTGCTTTATACATATTTAAAAAAAACATTTGCTTCTTGAGAAGGATAACAACAGTTATCTGAGAACAATATAAATATACATACTTCAAAGAAGGATGCATTCTAACAACTCTGTATTATCAAAACAAGACAACTTGAAATGGCAAATTGCAAACATTGTTGGAAATCAATATGACTTAAAGAAATAAAACAAAACATTTTTGTTCTCTTCTCCCTGGTGCATAACATTCAGTATGGGAAGGATACATTTGTAATTTCTTTACTGAAGTTAGCATTGTGAATTAAGGATATTCTTAAATAATAAAGTTGTTAGTCTTAGTAATTTTATGAATGATAATTGAACATTGATCTGTTACTATAACATTTCATTTATCATCATGCCCATTTGAGATGTCAATATTTTTAAGGTTTCATTTTATCGTGAAAATGCTCCCTAGGAAGTTGCAACAAAATCAAAATCACATTTCACAATATTTTGAAAATGTCTAACCTTGAAATTATGATTCTAACATATAATGATACCAAACATATTGTCACCTTGACTTTTTTCAGCTGAACAGAAATGCAAAATATGATACAAATAATAGATGTGATTAAATAGCATTGTATCTATACATCTAGAACAGAGCAACCAGAATTTTATTCCAGAAAGTGCTTTCACCCCAGGATTGGTCCTCACATCTTGAGACTGGCCTTATTCCTTTCAGAGTAATCAAGTTGCCATACCTCCAAAGTTCAATTACTTTGTCATCTTTCTACTTGGACCCTCTTTATTGCACCATTAAATCTCCTATTTACTATATTCCTTAAAATTGCTTCTAGAAGGTGGGAAAACATGGTTTTGAAATGCGTTCCATAGTTCTGAGAGTCAAATTTCATCTTTCTTAAAACAGACACACAAATTGGGGAACATTGTTCTTTGACTCCCACATTATCCTGTTGTCATTTTGCAATCTATGTCATACTACTCACAGGAATTCATGTAATCTGTGGAAATATTAGTGAGATGAACAATGGGGAATCCTGGAGTCTTCCTGAATTTCAAGAAATTTTTCCATTACATATTCTTCTATATCCTCATTTAGCCTCCCTTATCAACTATTTCCCAAAGGTCTCAATCAAAGCAATTTTTGTGTCAGTCTTTATTGGTATTTGTAACTGTATTCATTATTTCACTCCTTTGAAATTCCATTGTTGTTCAAAGGAATTTCATATGTTCACTGAAGTTTAGCTATAACTTTACTTTCAACTGGTATTTCAGACCTTAGCAGGTACAACTTTGTGGGTCCAAAAAAGAAATAAAATCATTTCATGATGTGGCTAGCTATTAACACTAAAGTCTAATCACAATTAAAGATATATTAACTTAACAATAATTTTGATCTTTGATTAAGATGGTCCTGTGCAAAGATTAAAAACTAATTGTTAAATTGTCCACATTTTAAAAGTGAACTGAATTACTTGGTATTTCTTGACAATTTCATATTGACATTGCAGCAGTGCTGACACATCATATTAAGCTTTTAGGATAAAAGTATTTTTCTTTCTCTTTCAATCAAAGTTTTTAGAGAGAAAATTTTTTCTTTCTCTTTCAACCTTCCCAAAGATATGTTGCTTCATTATTGATAATGATAATGATATCATATAGTATAGAATTCGTCAATATGTTTCCATCCTCATCCTTTTACTAATGCCAGGCAAATATGAATTTGAAAACCTGAGTATGTACTATTAGCAATAGTTCAATTTATATTGTCTTCCTGGTGTAACTAAGAATGCTGAATGACTGGGGCTGATAGGTGGCACAGTGGATAGAACACTGTCCCTGGAGTTAGGTCTACCTGGGTTCAAATCTGGCCTCAGACACTTACTAATTACCTAACTGTGTGGCCTTAGGCAAGCCACTTAAACCATTGCCTTGCAAAAAAACCTAAAAAACTCAAAGAATTCTGGATGACTACTTTAACATTGAATGGAAATTTCAGGATATGAAAAGAAGATGGCTTTTTGGAATAAAGGAATTTGTGAAAAGCTCAAATTAAAGGCAAAGCAAATGTTTCATATCACAACCTTAAGTGTCATGAAAAGCATGTTCATTTCTAACACTTTTGTTTTAGAAAACTATTATATTTATTTTATTCTATAACAACATGATGAACTATAAGGTCTATGAATAAGAATTATTGGTTCCAAGGATAGCATTTATTATTTTCTCTACATTTTCTAGACTGTAAAATTCTAAATTACTGAAGAATTAATTTTCTTATATTTCTTGACAATTTCATGGAATCCCAATATGCATTTAAACAGTTATTTCATTTGATATACATTTTGCTTTTGACAGGAATATTCATAGTTATTCATTATTTGCTTGGGTTGAATTCTTATTAAGAATAAATAAATTCAGGGGGCTAAGTCAAGATGGAAGTTTAGGTAAATACTTGAACTTTCTACTTTCCCTCAGACACAACATTAAATAAAACTTCTAAAAGAATTCTGGAGCAACAGAATCCAAGAAAAGAGACACTGAAACATTTTCCCACCCAAGATAATTTAGAATGACTTCAGGAAAGCTCTGTCTCACTTGGGTAAAATGGGAAAAGTCTTGGGGCCTAGGCAGTGGGAACATATGAGCTACAGGACAGATTAGTATTTGAGGTCCAGTGGTCCTAGTTTAGCAGACCAGTGGTATGTCAGGCAAGCTATGAGGTCGGCAGGCCCAGAACAACAGGCAATCTACCAGCTCTGAACCCAGGGCACAAGTGATCTCAGTCAGACTGCTCTAGCATAGTGACCAAGCTGCTAACCCTAGAGGTTCTGGTACCAAAAAAAAAAAAAACATTGAACAGGCAACTGTACCACAATGAAAGCATGGAACTGAGCAGAGCTCAACTGTGTCCCTGGAGCAGAACTTAACTGTATGCCCAGAGCAGAGCTCAACTTTAAAAAAAGAAGAGCCCAAATGAAAAGAGCCGTATTCATAGAAAGTTAGTATGGCAACAGTGAAGATCAAAAAACAAACTCAGAAGAGGACACCAATGTTTAAAGGCCTACATGTTAATCCTCAAGGTAGAATATGAATTGGTCTCAAACCCAAAATGTCCTCTTGAAAGAGTTCAAAAAAAGGTTTTAAAAAATCAAGTAAAAGGGGTAGATGAAAAATTAGGAAGATAAATGAGAATTATATAAGATGAATAGAATAAAAGAGTCAGCAGTTTGAAAAAGAAAAGCAGAAAAGTAAGTGAAGAAAATATCACCTTAAAAAAAGAATTGACCAAATGGAAAAGAAGATATCAATATTAACTGAAAAAATTCCTTAAAAATTAGAATTGAGTAAGTAGAAGCTAATGACTCTAAGAGATGTCAAGCAAGAATGAGTCGAATAAAAATAAAAATAATGAGTAAATAGAAGAATATGTAAAATACTTTCATGGAAAAGCAACTTATTTGGAAAATAAATCGAGGAGATATTATTTGAGAACTATTGAACTACTTGAAAGCCATGATTAAAAAGTGAAAACCTGAACAGCATCTTTAAAAAATTATCAAGTAAAACTGCCCTAATATCCTAGAATCA
The DNA here is from genome assembly GCF_037893015.1 of Macrotis lagotis. NCBI lineage: Eukaryota > Metazoa > Chordata > Mammalia > Peramelemorphia > Peramelidae > Macrotis > Macrotis lagotis. Next base: position 348,514,100 of record NC_133666.1, read on the forward strand.
CAGGGCAAAAGAGTCATTGAATGGTTGTATGGATCACTTCCTGATAGAGAATACAAAATGAAAACTTCCAGAAATATTGTAAACAAATTCCAGAACTATCAGGTCAAATAGTAGATAGAAAAAAGCAGTTTAAAAGTCAAGGAGTCACATAGGCCAAAGCAGTTTTTATGAGAAAAGAAGAGAGGATTTAGATTAAGATATTCTGGAAGCCAAAGGAACTTGGATTACAATCAAGAATAAACTACTTAGCAAAAGTACTACCTGGGCATAATCTCTCAAGGAAAAAGATGAATATTGAATGAAATTGTAGACTTTCAAACTTCATTCATAAAAAGACCAGAGCTGATCAGAAAATTTTATTTCCAAATACAACTCCAAAGAATTATAAAGTAGTAAAGATGAGTGAAAAAATAAACATGATATTCAGTAAATTTAAACAGTTTCCAACCTGATATGGGAAAAAAAGATACTTATAACTCTTGAGAACTATATCTATATAGATATAGTTAGAAAAATTGTACTTAGACTCAGGATATGGGTATGAGTTACTCTATATGACTTGTTAGATAGATGAAAATTAAAGAACATTGAAGTACCACATCACATCTATCAGATGATTGACTAATATGACAGAAAAAGGAAATGACAAATGGAGAAATGTGGGAAAATACACATGATATTGTATTTTTGGTGGAATTCTGAACCGACTAAATGACAATAAAACTGCATCATGTTTGATACAACAGCACCACTACAATGTCTGTATACAAATGCAGTCATCAAAAAGATAAATAAATAAAAGCACCTACATAAGCAAAAAAGTTTTTGTAGTAGTCCTTTAGCAAAATATTAGAATTTCTGAACATATTGTAATATAAGCATGTAATGGAATCCTGTTCTGCTATAAGCAATAATGAGCAGGCAGATTTCAGAAAAATCTGGAAACACTAGTGAACTGATGCTGAGTGAAGTGAACAGGATCGTGATAACATTGTAAAAAGTAATAGCAACATTTCTCTGTTATAAACTATGATTGAATTAGTTCCTTAGAAATAAATTACCCAACAGAACTCAAAAAGACTCACTATGAAAAATGATATCCATAGCTAAAGAAAGCTCTATGGAGTCTGAATGTAGATCAAAGCATGCTATTTTTTACTTTTTTGTTTGGTTTATATTTTGTCTTTATTTTCTTTTTTTTCTGTTTCTTTTGTCACTAGATGAATAATGCAGAAATATTTTATATGATTATATAAGTAAAACCTTTATCAGATTGCTTACTATCATAGTATGGGAGATTGGAAGGGAAGGAGGGAAATAAAATATGGAATTCAAAATTTTGTAAAATATAAATGTTAAAAACTTAGAAATTAAACCTTATATTGAACAACAATTCTACTTAGAACTTTTCTTCTACTTTCACTTTTTTCTTGATTTTTGAGCCACCTGCATTTCTAAAATCATGTTATTTATTTCATAGCTACATTTTTTATTTTTAATACTTCTTTCCATTATTTTAATAAGAGAAAATAAGCATCTAACCATAGAAGATATAGTGTTTTCTTGAAAAAACATAACCAATAAAAAAAATGAACAAAAATCAAACAGGAACAAAAATAGAAAGGGATGAATAATTATATGTAATTTATTTTAGGTCTGTTACCTAAATTCCTTTCAATTGTCTACCTTTATATCATGAGCCTGTTAACCCATGTTATTTTCATGACAAATATACATTGTTATTCTTCATATCTGAAGAATAGGTTTCTCCCTGTATCAATAGAAAGCTGTGTTGATTTCTTGACGTATTACTGTTGATGGAGTTACATTGGGCCATCTTCTTTAAAATTATGCTCATTAGCAATCTGGCACTATGCTTGGACAGGTCTGGATTGAAAAGCAAAAGATTTGCTGCTGTCTATGATCAAACAAGCAGCCTTTTGCTGTCCACATTCTTCTCAAAGTATTTCTTAATGCTATTCAAATTTTATAGACATTTATTTGGTTGATAGAATAAGACTTTTGAATTGATTCTTCATAGGCTAAATATACACACATTTTCTTACCATATTGTTTGTTTTATGGGTCAGCAAAAGATCATTTTTTGTAACTGGTGAATACTCTACCGATACATTTTCTTGGGTATTTTTTATTTTTTCCCTTTCCTTCTTTCTGGTTATGAATCCTTAACAAAATCTGTGAGTACACATCCAGATGACCACCCACTCAATAGAAAGTCAAAAATAGTTGACTAAGTATGATCATCAGATCGTAGTTGTCTTAGTAATTGCATGTCTATGCAACAAAACCCTCTTTAATTATAAATTTCTGGAACCTTCTTCAGCCTTTGACATTGTTGATGACCTTTTTTCTTGATACTCTTCTCTAGGTTTTTGTGATAGTACTATTCCCCCAGTTCTCTTCCTATCTATCTGATCATTCTTTCAAAATATCCTTTCTTTGATCTTCTTTTAGGTCATACCTGATAACGAGGGGTGTCACAAAAAACTCTATCCTGAGACTGCTTTTTCCATTCCTTTCAAAGTATTTCATTTTATGATTTTTCATCAATTCCAGAGGACCCAATTAATATGGTCAGGCAAGTTGTACAGTAGATAGAATGCTGACTCTGCTGGAGTCAGAAAAAAATGAATTCAAATCCAACCTTAGACATTTATTAACTGTAACTTTGAACAAGCCCTCTTTGTTCAGTTTGCCTCAATTTCTTCATCTGTATTAATAATAGTACCTGCCTAGCAGATTTTTTGTGAGCAAAAACTTATATAATTCAAAAGCAGACAGTACAACCAACAGGCTATTATAATAGTTTAGTTGTAAGGATTTGGGTTCAATACCAGTTTGTTGATGGTAATAGAAAAAAGACAGAAGTAAAAGTGAGAAATGTTATGAAGGTAAAAACAACAAATTTTTGTCAATAATTAAATGTGAGGAAGTGAAAGTGAGTGGGGAGTTAAAGATGACACTAAGGTTTCAAGATTAGGTGACAGGTAAGATTGTGGCACACTCAGAACTAATAATAGTGAATGAAATTAGGAAGAGAGAAGTTATGGAAGGAAAAAATGAGTTTAATTTACATGTGTTGAGTTACAATGCTTATGGAATATCCAGTTTGAAATGCCCATTTGACAACTGGGAAAAAAAGCCTGGAGGTAATCAGAAATATTAGAGCTTGAAAATCTGATATGTAAATTATCTGTATGGAGATTAATGATCATAATAATTAATATTAACTGACATTTGTATAGCACATAATATATGCTAATCTTGTAGAAGTCTCCCAGTACCTTATACCTAGCCACAGAGAGTATTTCAAGAATGAGGAAAAAGATTTAATTGTAATATACAAGCAAAGGAGTCACTGAGAGAATAATTGAAGTTGAACATTCTTTGAGGAAGCGGTATGTTATATGTGTTTGGGTGGAGTTTGAGCATATGTTTGAAATGAGAGCAAAGAGTGAATATGAGAATTGACACACTTAACCATGCTTGTTTAGAATATTTACTTATTTGATCATTGCAATGTTCAGAGCTTTTTGAGTGTGACATTGATTTGAGTCTTTCTATACACTTCATACCAATATGAAGAAAAAGATATATAAAAGTTCCAAGATCAGATTCTTTCGAGTAGAACACATAGGAATTTTAGTACCTTCGGTGAGGCACTCATTACTTTCTGTTTCCATTGAAGGAATATGGGAGTCTGTTAAATTGTAATGACATTGGGCAATGTAAGACCAACTGAGTGACTTTTAGGATTTGTTCAAGGACACCCAATTCCCTAGTGGCAGAGGTGGCATTGAAACAAGGTTTACTGCTTATGAACTCATGGTTCTTTCCAGTAGAATTCAACTCCCCTCCTTTATTTTCCTTCACTTTTCTCCTATGTGAACCTTTCATTCTAGGCAGTTTACTCTGTCAGTCTAAACCAAACTGGCATCCTTCAAAGTCAAATTAGATTCCTTCTTTCTTCAAAAATTCTTTAAACCTAGCACTGTAGCATTCCCTTCCTCTCTTACTCTTTATTGCACAGATGGTCAAACTTAATAACATAGGATTAGACCTAGAGGGAACCCTAGAGATAATCGAGTCTCATCCTTTCCTTTTACAGAGAAAAGTTTAGTGACTTCTCCAAAGTCATTGTGTGAGCACATTAATACTACTGTTTCAACTATATTCTTCTTAGATACTTGATATGAAATTTAGGGCAATGAATTTGAATTTGAAGAGAACAAGACATATTTGTAGAAAATGTGGGCATCATGAATGACAAATATAACAGCAGTTATAACCTCATTTCTGTTTAACAATTCCATGACTCTTTATAAATATAAATGCTGCTTCCTCTACTTAAGAAGTAGTATGGGGCGGCTAGGTGGCGTAGTGGATAAAGCACTGGCTTGGAGTCAGGAGTACCTGGGTTCAAATATGGTCTCAGACACTTAATAATTACCTAGTTGTGTGGCCTTGGGCAAGCCACTTAACCCCATTTGCCTTGCCAAAAAAAAACCCTAAAAAAAAAGAAGTAGGTAATAAAAAAAAATTGTCATTCCAATCTACAGTAAACAAATCCAAAGCTTCAAGATATGGATTAATTTGTCCAAGGTCTCACAAACTATAGATCAAATTCAAACTAAAGTCTCTTGAATCTTTGAGAGAGCTTGACCACAGCAAAATTTCTTTTGATCTTGGTTACACTGGTCTTATCTGTGCAAAAGCTTTTTAATTTAATGTAATCAAAATTATCTAGTTTGTTTTGGATGATGTTTTCTATCTCTTCCTTGGTCATAAACTATGTCCTTTTCTATAGATCTGACAGGTAAACTATTCCTTCAATTCATAGTTTGCTTATAATATTGTCTTAGATTTCTAAATCCTTTGTCTATTTTGATCTTATCTTGGTATAGGATGTGAGTTGTTGGACAAATTCAAGTTTCTGCCATACTACCTTCCAATTTTCCCAACAGTTTTAATTCAAGAGAGAGTTTTTATCCCAATAGCTGGACTCCTTGTGTTTATCAAATAGCAGAATACTATAATCATTTCCTACTACTGCACCTAGTCTATTGCACCAATCCATGAATCTATTTCTTAGCCAGTGCCAGTAACTTTTGATGACTGATGCTTTATAATATAATTTTAGATCTGATAGGGAAAAGCCAGCTTTCTTTACACTTTTTTTTCATTAAATCTTTGGAAATTCTTGACTTTTTATTTCTCCCTATAAATTTACTTTCACTTTTTCTAACTCATTAACATAATTTTTTAGAATTTTGATAGGTAGGTCATTAAATGAGTAGTTTAATTTAGGTAGAACTGTAATTTTTATTATATTCAGTTGGCCTACCAATGAGCAGTTGATATTTGCCCAGTTATTTAAATCTGATTTTATTTGTGTGAGAAGTGTTTTGTAATTGTTTTCATAAATTTTCTGAGTCTGCCTTGGCAGGTAGACTCTAAAGTATTGTATATTGTCTGATGTTACTTTGAATGTAATTTTGCTTTCTAACTCTTTCTGCTGTATCTTGCAAGTCATGTATAGAAATGTTGAGGATTTATAAGGGTTTATTTTATATCCTGCAACTTTTCTAAAGTGGATAAGTTTTCTAGAAGTTTTCTAGATGATTTTAGGGATTCTCTAGGTATATTATCTTGACATCTGCAAAGAGTGAGAGTTTTGTCTCTTCCCAATTGTAATTCCTTCAATTTTTTTTTCTTCTCTTATTGCTGAAGCTAACATTTCTAATATAATATTGAACAGTAGTGGTGAAAATGGGCATGCACATTTCACCCCTGATCTTATTGGGAATACCTCTACCCTAGCCCCATTGCCTATAATGCTTTTTGATGATTTCAGATAGATACTGCTTCTTATTCTAAGGAACAATTCATTTATTCCTATTCTAGTGTTTTTAGTACAAATGGGTGATGTATTTTGGCAAAATTTTTTCAGCATCTATTGATATAATCATATGATTTCTGATAGGTTTGTTATTGATATAATTAATTGTACTGACAGTTTTTCTAACATTTTTTCTCTTTAGATTTTTGCAAGGCAAATGGGGTTAAGTGTCTTGCCCAATGTCACACAGCTAGGTAATTATTAAGTGTCTGAGGCCAAATTTGAACTCAGGTACTCCTGACTTCAGGGCCAGTGCTCTATTCACTGCATCACCTAGCCACCCCTCTAATATTTTTTAAGAAAGATTTTATTTACTTTACCAGCTCTTGGTTTTATTTATTAGTCCTAAAGCTTTATTGCTTTGGATTTTATTAATTTATCCTTTAATTTTAAGAATTTCTAATGTGGTAAAAAACTGGGGATTTTTAATTTGTTCCTTCTCTAATTTTTTTAGTTGCATATTTAGTTCATCAATTTATGCTTTCTCTCATTCATTCATGTAAGCATTTAAAGATGTAATATGTCTCCTGACAGTGTCCTTGATTGTATCTTACAGGGTTTGGTATTCTGAATCATTATTGTCATTTTCTTATTGTCATTTCATTATTTCTATAATTTGTTTCCACTCGTTCTTTAAAATGAGATTATTTAGTTTCCAATTAGTTCTGGGTCTATATCTCCCTGGACCAGTATTGCATATGATTTTTATTGCATTATGATCTGAGAAAGATATATTTACTATTTCTGCATTTCTACGATTGATTATTAGGTTTTTATACCCTACTACATGGTCAATTTTTGTGCAACTGCCATATACTGCAGAAAATAAAAGTATATTCCTTTCTATACCCATTCAATTTCCTCCATAGGTCTATCATATCTATGTTTTCTAACAATCGTTTTGCTTCCTTAACTTAACTACTTTTTTATTTTAGGATTTGATTTATCTAATCTGAGAGTGGGAGGTTGAGGTATCCCACTAGTAGAGTTTTGCTGTCTATGTCTTCCTGTAACTCTTCCAGCTTCTCCTCTAAGAATTTGGATACTGTCCCATTGGGTGCATACATATTTAGTATTGAAATTACTTTATTGTCTATGGTATCTTTTAGGAGGATACAGTTTCCTTCCTTATCTATTTTTGCAGCTGCTTTATCTGAGGTAAGGATTACTATCACTGCTGTTTTTCATTTCAGCTGAAGCAAAATTTATTTTGCTCCAAACTTTTGCCTTTACTCTCTATGTATCTCTCTGCTTCAAAAATTTCTTGTAAGCAACATATTGTAGGATTCTGGATTTTAATCCAATTTGTTATCTGCTAATGTTTTAAGGCAGAGGTCATCCCATTCACATTCAAAGTTATACTTACTGAATCTTCATTGCCCTCCATGCTATCTTCTTTCTGTTTGTATTTTTTCCTTTATCCATATTACCCAGTGTTTTATTTCTGAATATTACCTCCTTCCATGTGTTTGCAATCTTATATAAATCCCCTCCCCTTTCCCTTTTCCCCTTCTTCCTTTCTTATTTTAGTTCCCCTTTGTCTTCCCGGTCCTGTCAATGTCCCCACCTCCTCTTTTCCCCTTTTAGTGCTTGAAAAGTAAGATAAGTTTCTTAACTTCATGAAGTTTGTTTACTTTAACTTTAAGCCAAGTGTGATGAGATGAAGCCTCAGGCGGTTCTCACCTCCTCCCTTCTTCTCATCAATTACAATAGGCCTTTTGTATCTCTTGATGTAATGAGATTTACCCTATTCAGTCTCACTCCAACCTCCCTTATCCTTCCCCCCCCCCCTTTAAGGAAGTATTGTTTTCAAATCATTCTATCTGAGTCACAGAAAAGTTATGCCTGTCCTTCACTTCTGGCTATGTACATTCTCTCTAGTAAAGTTACAATTCTCAAGAGTTATGAGAATCTCCCAAGTGGATATATAACCAGTTTCATCTTATTGTGTGGTAGTTTTGTGGGGGGTTTTTTGTTATCATGTGTCTCTTCAGCCTCCTGTTCGATGTCCAAATTTTCTATTCATCTCTGTTCTTTTCATCATGAAATCTTAGAAGTCTCCCACTTCATTTAATGTCCATCTTTTTTCCCCAGAAGAGAAGGCTCAGCTTTTCTGGGTAGTGGATTCTTGGCTGCCTTCCAAGCTCCCTTGCTCTTTGGAATATCTCATTATAGTTCCTTTGATCCCTTAAGGTTGCTGTGGCCAGGTCCTGCATAATTCTTACTGTGGCTTCTTGGTATATGATTTTTTTTTTTCTTTCTGGCTGCATGTAGAATTTTTTCTTTTATCTGATAGTCCTGGAATTTGGCCACAACATTCCTTGGTGTTTTCAGTTTAGAATCTCTTTCCTGAAGGGATTGATGTATTCATTCAATAACTATTTTGCCCTCTGGTTCCATGATATCAGGTCAATTTTTCCATCACTAAATCCTGTAATATTAAGTCCGGGGTTTTATTTCTTCTTCAGTGTTTTCAGGAAAGCCAATACTTCTCAGATTCTCCCTTCTTGACTTGTTCTCCAAGTCAATGGTTTTGCTGATGAGGTATTTTACATTTTTTTCATTTATTTGATCTTTTGGTTTTGTCTAACACAATCTTGTTGTCTCATGAAGTCATTAGGCTCTACTCATTACATTCTTTTTTAATAGAAGAAAATTTTTCTTCATTTATCTTTTGCAGCTCCTTTTCCAGTTGGTCCATTCTATTTTTGAAGGACTTTTCTATTTGCCCAAATGTGGTTTTGATAGAATCACTTCCTTTTTGCATTTGCCCAGTTGAAGATCTGCGTTATTCTCTTTTTGAATTTGTCCAATTGTATTTTCCAAGGATTTGTTTTCTTGTTGCATGATGTCAATTTTCTCTTGCAACATGTCAATTTTCTTGAGGTTCTTTCCCCAATTTTCCCAACTGATTTTTAAACTCCTTCCTGATTTTTTTCAAGGAAGTCTTTTTGGACTGGAGACCAATTCATATTCTCCTCAGCAGTGCTACATCTCTCTGAGTTAGAATCTGTCTGTTCCATGTATTTCTCCATCAGCCCCCCTTTTCACTGGCCTTTTTTCCCATCTTGTGTTGGGGGTTTGGAGCTGACTCTCAAAGGTTTGCTTTTGAAAATACTAGAGGTTTTGTTCAATTGATTAGTAATTCTAGGGACCAGTCAGTAGGGAATGTTGGTTGCTTTCTCTGGAGTGTTTTAGATCCTCAGTAGCAGGGTTTGAGCTGACCTTGAAAACTGGGCTGGACCCTGGGGGAGAGAGAGCTAATCTCTTTCTGTTGATTATACTCTGTTGCACTGAGGTGCTGCTGGTGGTGGGGTGGTTGTTTATTGTTTGTTCTGGGCAAAGGGCTCTGATAAAGTAGGGAGCTAAGTTCCTGGAGCCAATTGGTTGTTCACTAAGTGTACTATGAGACTCTGTGCTAGAACTTACCCTCCTGTAGCTCCTTTTCCCCTACCAAAGACTGCTCCCCTAAAGTTGGATCTTGCACCTGCTACTCACTGAAGTCTCTCTGGCTAAGGATGGCCCTCTGGCTTCTGCTTCCCCCAGCTGCTGTCCCCATACTGATCCTCTGCTCTCATCCCCCCAGTTCACTCACCATCCCCTGACACAGACCTTCTTGGTAGATGTTCTTCTCCTAGCTTCTCTTTCTGTGTTTTATTGATCAAATTTATGTTAAGACGTTTCACTCATGATATATCTGTGGGAAATGAGAGAGCACCTACCACAGGGCCTGTCTTCTCTCCGCCATTTTGTCCAGAAGTTGCAATTTTCCCAATATTGAACCAAACTGCATTCCTGGGATAAATCCTTCTTAGTCATAATTTATTATCCTTGTGATAACTTATTGTAGGCATTGTGTTAAGATTTTATTTAAGATTTTTTCCCATCTATATTCATCAAAGAGATAGATCTATAATTTTCTTTCTCGAATTCAACTCTTCCTGTTTTAGGTATCAGCACCATTTTGGTGCCATAGAAAGAGTTAGACAGAGTTCCATCTTCACCTATTTTTCCAAAGAGTTTATACAGAATTGGAACCAGTTGTTCCTTAAATGTTTGATAGCATTCACTTGTGAAACCATCTGGCCCTGGACATTTTTTTCTTAGTGAGTTCAATAATGGCTTGATCAAGTTTTTTTTTTGTTGTTGTTGTTTGTTTGTTTTTTTCTGACATAGGGTTATTTAGGTATTTAATTTCCTCTTCATTTAACCTGGGCAACTTATTTTTGTAAATATTCATACATTTCATTTAACTTATCAAATTTATTGGCATTGAATTGGGCAAAATAATTTTGAATTATTACTTTAATTTCCTCCTCATATGTGGTGAGTTCACCTTTTAGATTTATGATACTAGCACCTTGGTTTTCTTCGTTTTTGTTTTTTTTGTAAGGTAAATGGGGTTAAGTGGATTGCCCAAGGCCACACAGCTAGGTAATTATTAAGTGTCTGAGGCCGGATTTAAACTTAGGTACTCCTGACCCCAAGTCCAATGCTCTATCCACTGTGCCACCCCTTCTTTCTTTGTTTTAATCAAAGTGACCAAAGGTTTATCAATTTTACTGTTTTTTCATAAAATAAACTCATGGTTTTATTTATTAGTTCTATAGTTTTCTTGTTTTCAATTTTATTAATTTCTCCTTTAATTTATAGAATTTCAAATTTGGTAATTCATTGGGGGTTTTTATTTGGTTCTTTCTCTATTTTTAGTTGAATATATAGTTCATTGATTTCCTCTGTCTCTAATTCATTCATATAAAAATTTAAATATATAATAGGTTTTTTATGTTGTTTCATTATTGTCATTATCTAGGATGAAATAATTAATTCTTTGTATAATTTGATGTTTGATCCACTCATTCTTTTTTTTTATTTTTTGCAAGGCAATGGGGTGCACAGTTAGGTATTTATTGTGTGAGGCCTCATTTGAATTCAGGCACTCCTGACTCCCGAGCTGGTGCTCTATCCACTATGCCACCTAGCTGCCCCACCCCATTCTTTAAAATGAGGTTATTTAGTTTTTTTAGTTTTGAGTCTATATCTCCCTGACCTAATATTGCATGATTTTTATTGCATGATGATATGAGAAAGTATTCAATATTTCAGCATTTCTGCAATTGATTACAAGGATTTTTTTATGCCCTAGTACATGGTCAATTTTTGTGTAAGTGCCATGTACTGCAGAAAAGAAAGTATATTCCTTTCTATCCCCATTCAATTTCTTTCTTAAGTCTACCATATCTAGGTTTTCTAATAATTTATTTTCTTCCTCAACTTCCTTCTTTTTTATTATATGGCTAGATTTATCTAAGTCTGAGTGCTAGAGGTCTCCCACTAGTAGTGTTTTCCTGTCTGTGTCTTCCTGTAACTCCTTCAACTTCTCTCCTTAGTACTTGGATGCTATACCACTTGGTGCATATACATTTGGTATTGAAGTTGCTTTGTTTTACATGATACCACTTAGGAGGATATAGTTTCCTTCATTATCTCTTTTAGCACCATCTATGTTTGCTGCTGCTTTGTCTGAGGTAAGGATTTCAACACCTGCTTTTTCACTTCAGTTGAAGCAAAATATATTTTGCTCCAACATTTTACCTTTACTCTATATGTATTTCTCTGCTTCAAATGGGTTTATTGTAAGCAGCATATTTTATGATTCTGGTTTTTAATCCACTCTACTATTTGCTTAAGTTTTAATGGAGAGTTCATCCCATTCTCATTCAAAGTTACAATTGCTAACTCTTTACTGCCCTCCATTCAAGCTTCCTTCTGTATGTATTTCCCCCCTTTTATCTCTTTATCCATATTCCCCAGTGTTTTGTTTCTGAATACCACCACCTTTATTGTGTGCCCTCCTATATCAGCCTCCCTCCCCATTCTTTCCCCTTTCCATTTTCCTTTTCTTTATTCCCTACCTTCTGTCAGTCCCTCTTTTCTTCCTTCCTCCCCCTTTCCCCTTTTAATATATGAAAGGGAAGATAAGTTTCTTAACTTAACTCACAGTGTGTATGTTATTCATTCTTTGATCCAAATCTGCTGACAGTAAGATTCAGCAAGTTCTCACCTCCTCCCATTTCCCCTCCCTTCTTCTCCTCTATTTGCAATAAGTTCTTTGAAACTCTTATGTAATGTGATTTACTCCATTCAATCTCTTCCATCCTCTCATGTCTTTACTGTCCCCTCATTTAAGGATAAATTGTTTCTAAATCATTTTATCAGTCATGGTTAAGTCATGAGTGTTCATTATTTTTGGCTAGGTATATTCTCTCTAATAGAGTTACAGTTCTCAAGAGTTATGAGATTCTTTCTTCCAAGTATAGCATGTTTCATCTTATTAGATAGCAGCTTTTCTTTCTATACCCTTTTTTATAACTTTTCATGTGTCTCTTGAGTCTCCAGTTTTTCTATATAGCTCTTGTCTTTTAATTATGAAGAGTTGGAAGTCTCCTATTTCATTACAAGTCTATCTTTTCCCCATAAGAAAAGGTTCAGTTTTGCTGAGTTTATTCGCTGTTTTCCAAGCTCCTTTACTCTTTGGAATATCTTATTCCAGGCCCTTTCATCCCTTTATATTGATGCATCCAGGTCCTCTGTCAACCTTACTGTAGTTCCATGGTATCTAAATCTTTTCTTTCTGGCTGCTTGCAGGATTTTCAATTTTTTCTGATAATTCTGAATTTTGCCCCAATATTCTTTGGTGTTTTCATTTGGGGATTTCTTTCTGGAGGGGATCAATATATTCTTTCAATAACTATTTTGCCCTCTGGTTCCATTATGTCAGGGCAATATTCCATCACTAAATCCTGTGATATTAAGTTCAGACACTTTTTCCTTTGCAATATTTTCAGGGAGTCTAATGATTTTTATCTTGTCTCCCATACTTCTATTCTCAATATCAGTGGTTTTGCTAATAAAATATTTTACATTTCTTTCATTTTTTTTTATTTTTGTTTTAATAGATTCTTGTTGTCTCATGAAGTCATTAGTTTCCACAGACTCTAGTCTTTTTTTAGAGAATTTTCTTCATTTACCTTTTACAACTCCTTTTCCAATTTGTCTATTTTATTTTTGAAGGAATTTTCCATTTGTCCAATTGCAGTTTTGAAAGAATTATTTTCCTTTAGCATTTGTCCAGTTGTATTTTCCAAGGATCCCTTTTCTTATTGTAAGGTTTTAATTTTCTCCTGGGTTTCTTTTCCCAAATTTTGCAATTGATTTTTAAATTCCTTCCTGATTTCTTCAAGGAAGTCTTTCTGGGCTGGAGACCAAATCATATTTCCTCAGAAGTTCTAGATCTCTCTGAGTTAGGGTCTTTGCCTTCTTGTTAGTTTTCTATGGACCCTCCCTTATCACTAGCCATTCTTCATTTTCCTAAGATCTTGTTTTGGGGAGAGGCTTGTTCACAGTGGTTTGGTGTTGAGATTCCTAGAGGCTTTACTCCCTTGGACTAGTAACTCCAAGTGTATTGACCTGTAGAGGGTGTTGGAAGCTTTGCTCCATTTGACTTAGTATTTCCACATGGTCTGGCTGGGGTGGGGGCAGTGTGTATTAGTGGCTTTGCTTAGTTTGGCTTAGTAACTCCAAATGGGGCAGCCAGCAGAGGGTGCTGGTTGCTTTCTCTGGAGCATTTGTACCTTGATTCGAGGCTCTCTCCCTAGGTCTGGAGGGAGTTGATGGTGCTGCTGGATACTTTTATCCTGGAAAAATATGGGTCGGGCCCTGGGGTAAGTATGTTAACCTGCCTATTCAGCTGAGGGCTCTGGTGCCTAGGGTCTGAGCCTGGGGGATGGACTGTTATTGTGTTTGTTCTGAGAAAATGACTGCACTGAAATCAAAGTATGATGTCTGGGGTCCTCAAGACCAGCGAAGTCCAGCGTATTGATATCCAACCTCATGCTGGAACTCACCTTCCAACCCTACTATGACCCCCCCACCACCACCTCCACTCCCACAGCCAAAGACTCCATGGCCTCCGACCCCATGTCCCACAGTCAAAGCCTCCACAGATGATCCTAGGTTAGTCCAGATCTCACCCAGCCCCACACTGGCTCTCTGCTCTCTGCTCCTGGTTCACCCATGATTCCTGGAGACAGACCTTGAGGTAGATGTTGTTCCTCTAGATTCTTTTTCTGGGTTTTGTTGATCCAATTTCTGTTAAGAAGTTTGTTTCATATTATATCTGAGATAAGACCAGGAGATCTTAGCACAGTGCCTGTGTTCTCTCTGCCATCTTGGCCAGAAATTCCTATTTGCCATTCTTTAAAATCAATCTACTTAAGAAGGAAAAAACTGTATTGAACTTAGATTCAGCAAGTGTTCTTTAGAACTCTTAAGGTTCATCTTTCATTTCTGTCTCTTTGCATTACCCAGAATCAATCTGAAAATATGATTGTGATTTTTCTCTTCTCTAAAAGTATATTTCATTTCTTTCTCCATATGTTGGCTTTCCTTGTTTTTGACACTCCCTGTGAGTACTTCCATGGACATTCTCTGCAATATTGCTATCACCTTTTGACTACTTTTTGGTTGTCTCTCCTATTTTAAAATTATATTCAGTTGCAAGATCACCATGTTTGTAATAGCCATTTTTCCCCTCTAGGAAGGCCTGCCATAAAACTTGGTCTTCTCTTTGTTTTGTCTCAAACTATTGATGACATGATTCTTGCCTGGAATGTTAGTCTTAGAAGTGATATCACTTCCTTTGAGAAATTGACACAACAGCCTAGAAGTTATCCTTGGCAGTAATTTCTGGCTTGCTAAAGTGATTTTCTACTTTCAGGAAGCCAGATTAGTATTTGATGGAGCTCTATAACTTTTTTAACTGTAGAATCTTTACCATATCAGACTTTAATAAAGTTTTAGTCAATCAATATTTCCTAAGGGCATTCACTTATACACATCTATGTATAAGTACATATGCATGTATTACATATTTGGATATTTATGGACATAACAAGCAACATATACCTATAAACAAAAAAATCATATAAAACTAATGCTATTTAATACAATCAAGTACAAAATCAAGAAATTGTTCCACTGCAGGTGCTTAGCATAGTATCTTGAAAAGGTATTTAATAAATGCTTATTGAGATTGATTAGTTGTTTTAATGCGGACTTCTCTGGAAGTCTAGTAAAGTTTAGACTTACAGTTATTTGCAGAAATTTTATTTTTTAATAAAGGAAATGAAAAATTTCAGTCAGAAGTTAGTGAAATACAGTTTTATTCCCATCCAAGTTCATGGTTGTTTTGAAATACATCCAGGGACTACTTAAAGCTTCCCAGGATCTGGTTTAAGAAATGTTACCTCAGATGAGAAGGATGGGAAAAAAGACTACCTCTACATTCTTTTTTTTTTTTGCCTTATAGCCAGAGACAAGTCATTTAACGTTCCTAAGTCTTAGGTAAATTTCTAAAATCAATGCACAGATTAAATGAAACCTGATGTAAGAGAGGAAGTTCCTACATGAAAGCAACCAGAAACTAACTTTATAATGACAAAATTCCACGCACTCCTTGACATCAAGATGCTGACATTCCAGTACTTAATAATATTTTTAGAGATAATAAAAAACTAAGTCAATTTTAGAAACTGGAAGTAATAATTGAGTGGAGAAAGAAGTGGATTAGAGAAGACTTCATGAAGGAGTTGGTTGCTGTCACGAGACTTGAAAGAAAATATCTTACCCCTTTGATTTACTTCCTGCTAACTTTTATAAAGTTTACTTTGTTTATATTTGTTTGTATGTTGTCTCACTGTTTTGGTTTTAAGCTCCTTGGAAGTAAGGTCAATTTTTTTTTTTTATTTCTTTTTGAATCTTCTGTACTTAGCACAATAAAAGGCACATATTTGGTGCTTTGGGGAAAAAAGAGTTTGTTGATTTCATGACTTCAAAGAAATTGAAAGAAAGTCCTAGACATGGTCAAGTTAACTTAACAATCATACACTTCAGACTTATTGTTTGGGTAAGTGGCTCACTCTTCAACTATTAGCTTTAGTAGGAAGGTAAAGTTCCAAAAGTGTTTTCTGATAATGATAAACTACTAATATTAAATAAGATGATATAATGATTGCAAAAATATTTGGAGTTTCCAAAAATAAACAGAGCTCAGTTCATATTGTCATTCAAGAAACTTTACAATATAAAATACCATAATGAAGACTTGCCTGCTGAAAGTGAAATCATGCATATTTTATGATTATCATCATTGCTTCCTCTTCCTTGTTTTTTTGATGACTTATAGTCTATATAAACTGTTATCTACATGGAATAGATAAATAATTTGACTTTCAGCAAAATACTAGTACTTCAACAAAGGCTTCCTTACTTTTCTTTTGCTTTTGGAAGCTTTTCAGTACAATAAAACCTCCTTTTCACAACTTGAGGATTACATTACAAAGTTATTACAAGACTGAACTACTGCATAAGTAAGACTTTTTTTTTTACACTTGCACTGAAACAAGAATGAGTTTCTTGGCAAATACAATTATTCTAAGGAACTCTCACTTTTCTTGGCTGTAAAAAGAATCTTACTGAGTTGTGTCACGAAGGAAGCATGAGCCAGGCAAATTTCTACCAGAGTTCCTAGTGAAAACGTGCCTTTATTGGGGTGATGATTTTATTCTCTAAGGGCAATTCTAGAACATGTGCCTTACTTGTTCCTAAAGCATTTCTTATGCTTTGTTGCATTCTAAGGAAGGTCAGAGAGCTCATTATAGTTTGGGTATAATTTTCAATAGGATAGATTTTTATCAAGTTGGAGGGAAAGTTATGAATGTTATTGAAGATTGTATTTTTAATTTTATTTCTTTTGCTGTCTCTGATCACTTCAAACTTCTCTTTCTTTTCTTTTATTGGAAAATTTAAAAATTGCAGAGAAAGATCTCTGTTGAGATACCTACATAAAAGATCACTTCAGAATGAGCAATTTATATTTAAAATTTGGAATATTTATAAAAGAAGGAAAATCATGCTAATGTATATGCTCCAATGCTAATTAAAATCCATTAATTTCCTGTTCAGTTATTATGTTTAAAAGCATCTTTATCTTTTAAAATCCTTGAACTGTAATTTTAGGAGATTAAGAAGGTAAGCAGAATTGCTAAGAAAATTTTAAGGAGTGAATAAGGAGTGAATCTAATGAAGAGGGGTATAATATGTTTTTTTTTTCAAGGAAAGGAAATAAATAATATTCTTATATTTTCAAAAAATATCCCAAAAGGGGAGATGTTACAAATAACCTTAGAGATACTCAGATGCAAATCGAGTGTAATAACATTTTGTGGAGATTTTTAAAGGGGGGGAGGAATTGAGAGGACAGAGAAAGATAGACACAGAAAGAGAAAGAGAGTCTGAGAGAGTCAGAGCGAGACAGAGAAAGACAGTCATAGAAAGGAAAAGAGAGAGGGAAAGAAAGAGAAAGGGATCAGGAAGATGGGGGGGGCAGGTAAGTGGTACAGAGGATAGCACACAAGCCATGGAGTCAGGAGAACCTTAGTTCAAATCCAGCCTCAGACACTTAATAATTGTCTAGCTATGTGAGCTTGGGCAAGTCACTTAATCCCATTGCCTTAAATAAACATCTTTTTATAAAAAGAAGAGGGGGGAAGGAAGATGATATATGACTTAATGATAACTTGAGATGAGAGAGAAGAAAGAAAACAAACAAAAAATAATAAAAGAACAGATTACATTCAACAGTAAGTAGATGCTTCTTTGACCATCAGGAAATACAAAAAGAACTCAATTATTTGGTTGGCTCTTGTTCTTTGTTATCGAAGATCAAAATGATACCACTACATTAGAGATGAGTTATAGTTTGTCTGATTGTAACCAATACAAGCTTGAATTTTCTCCTATGGGTCTTTCAGACATTGCTCATGTGAACACCTGAGGTGGGTACTCTGAACTTAGGCATGTAAAATTTTCCTTTGAGCTGCTTCAATTCTGCCTTGCTCATAGAGTGCACCACCCTTGTTGATGAGGGCATGCCATGCTGGGTAGTCCTGTGTCAATATCTCCCATCTGTCCAAAGTTCCTAAGAGGGACCTTCAGGGATTCCTTTATCATTTCCTTATACCCCCATCCCCCCACACTGCTGGGAGCTCTTGCCCATAAAAAAACTGTGTGAGTTGTCCATAGAAATAGTCTTTTTGGTAAGTGTATGTCTGACAATCGAGCAAAGTGGCCATCTCATAGTAGCTGTAAGGCAGGAAACAGCATAACTGTTCATTAAGCTTCACTGGCTCTCAGAGACAAGACCATCTTTCAGAGGGAAGATCAGTTTATGGAGCAAGATAATCTTGTCAGCAATGCCTAAAAAGATAAATACCATTGTGATTGTCACAGGAAAATCTATCCCTTAACCTTTATAGAGGTGGACAATGGAGGCATCTTTGAATTCTTGTGGTATAACCTCTTCATGCCATATAACTTGGAAAATTTCAGTCAACTTTTGTATGAACAATTTACCTTGTAAATCTCAGCTTGATTCTAATCAGCATCAGGTGTTATGCCACAGGAAAGGAGCCTTGTGACATTCAAAACCTGTTATTCAGTTGAAACTTCAGCTTTGGATCAATTGACTTCAACCTGAGGTAAACAGTCAGCTTTCTGCTTTGATTGATGATGGTCTGTTAAAAACACTATGGAAGTGTTCATCCCATCTCTCTAGGATTGTGTTCCTATCACTAATCAATGTGACTCCATCAGCACTGAGTAGTTGAGATTCCCCATATGTCTAGCCCATAACTCACCTTCAGGGAATCATAAAAACACTTTGGATTGTTACTTTCTGAATAAAACTGAATTTCATCTGTCTTCCTGAGAAAAGAATCCTGAATTCTCTAAGCTTCACTTGTATTTAAGAAAGTTTAGAAAGAACTTAATAGAAAATCATTCAGCCAAGATGGCACAGAGAAGACAGGCACAGTTCTAAAATCTCCTGATCTTCCCCCATATATGATATGAAACAAACCTCATAACAGAAATCCAATAAACAAAACCCAGAAAGAAAAGTCCATTAGAAAGAACATCCACTTCAGGATTTGTCTTCTGCAGTCCTGGGTGAGTCTGGGCACAGAGCGCAGATCACCCATGGATCAGCCTGATTAGCAGTGGAGTTGGAGGCCAGGAGCATGAGGGCCTGAGAACAGGACCTGCTTGATCAGAGTTGGGGCTAGAGCCTGGCTGACCAGAAAGCAGGAGCTTGGGCCAACTAGGGAGCAGAGGCATTAGTGCTGGTGCTGACCATCTGGAGCTTGCCAACAGGCCTGGAGGGAGAGTTCTGGTGCAAAAGAGATGCAGACAACATCCCCGGGCTCTTCTGGTCTGGAGGAACTCCAAGTCCACCCCACCATTTCAACTGATGCCTCCTCCCAGAACAAACACAATTACAGAGCTTCTGCCCCAGGCACAGGTATGTGAACAGAAGAACCACCTCAGCTGACAACAGGGAGAAGGAAGACCTCACCCTAGGGCAGAGCATACCACTGATTGAAGACAAAAGTATTTAACAGTTTCAATCATTCCCTCCAGGCCAAGGGAGAAGGCCTCAGTCAAGGTCACAGACACTACAGAGAAACCAATGGCCAGTTGGAGAAATTAAACTCAGTGAGCAAAATGTCTAGCACCCCTACTAGCCAGTTGGAGCTATTACACTCAGTGAGTAAAGACTCTAAGGATCCTAAACCAAACCTCTGTGAACCAGCCCCTCCCCAAATCAAGGTCTTAGCAAAATGAAGAAAGGTTAACAGAAAGGCAGATCCATAGAAAAATTCTTGGAAGGGAAAAAACCCTAACTCAGAGAGACCTAGAACCTCTGAGGAGAATATGATCTGGTCTCCAGCACAGAAAGACTTCCTTGAAGAAATAAGGTAGGTGTTTAAAAACCAACTGGAAAATTTGGGAAAAGAAACCCAATAGAAGATCAACACTTTCCAAGAAGAAAACAAATCATTGGAAAATACAACTGGACAAATAAAAAAATGAGAATAATTCTCTCAGGTCCTCAATTGGAAAAATACAAAATGGGAATAACTCCTGCAGATCCTCAATTGGACAAATGCAAAAAGAAAATAATTCTTTTAAAACCTCAAATAATAAAATGGAAAGCTTTCTCAAAAATAGAATTGACCAATTGTAAAAGGAGTTGCAAAAGGTAAATGAAGAAAACTCTTGGAAAAAACGAGGAGTCTGCAGAAACTAATGGCTTCATGAGACGGCAAGAATCTGCTAAACAAAACCAAAAAATAGAAAAAATAGAAGAAAATGTAAAATACCTCATCGGCAATACCACTGATCTCAAGAATAGATTGAGAAGGGCCAACCTGAGAATTATTGGTCTTCCTGAAAACATTGAAGAGAAAAAGAGCCTGGGCTTAATCTTACAAGATGCAATGATGGAAAATTGCCCAGATATCATGGAACCAGAGAGCAAAATATTTATTGAAGGAGAACCTAAAATGAAAACACCAAGGAATGTTGTGGCCAAATTCCAAAATGATCAGACAATATCCTGCAAGTAGCCAGAAAGAAACAATTTAAATACCAAGGAGCCATGGTAAAGATTATGTAGGACCTGGCTACATCAACATTAAGGGACTGAAGGACCTGAATTGAGATATTATGAAGAGTAAGGGAACTTGGAATGCAGGCAAGAATCCAATATCCTGCAAAGCTGAGCCTTTTTTGTCAGGGGGAACAAGTTGGACATTTAATGAAATGGAAGAATTCCAAAAATTCCTGATGAAAAGACCAGAGCTAAATAGAAAATTTGGACATCAAACAGAAGGTTCAAGAGATACATGAAAAGGTAAAAAGAAATGAGGTAAAGGAAAAAAAAACCTGCTATCAAATAAAATGAAACTGGCTGTATCACAGCATGGGGAAAAGATTCTCATAACTATTTAAAATTTTAACTCTAACAGAAAGAATATACCTATCCAGAAGTGAAGGACATTAATGACTTATCTATGAGACTGCTATCTAATGAGATGAAACCAGCTGTAACTCTACTTGGGAAAAAGACTAATATTTCTCAAGAATTGTGACAATATTAGATAGAATATACTTAGTTAGAAGTAATGGATACTCAGAAATTTCTATGACTCAGATAGAATGATTTAAACAAACCCCCTCCTTAAAAAGAGGTACAGGATGGAGATGGGAGGAGGGAAGGGATTGAATGGGGGTAAATCTCCTTACATTAAGAGGTACAAAATACCTAGGGTAACAGAGGGAAAGACGGGAGGAGATGAGAAACACCTGAATGTTCCTCTCATCAGACTTAGCTTAAAGTTAACTTATATACATTCTCAGTTAACTGAAAAAAAACATTTTACCCTTCAATTTTTAAAAGGGGAAAAAGGGGAGGGGGGATGGAGACATGCAGGTGGACAAAAAGGGGAACTAACAGAAGGAAGGGAAATGGGAAAAAGGGGGAAAAGGTTAAGAGGACAGAAAGGGGAGGGTTGGATACAGGAGGGCAAACACATTGAAGGGGCTGGTTTTCAAAAACAAAATATTGGGAAATATGGATAAATGGGAAAAAAACAGGGAAAATACAAGCAGAGGGAAGATAGCATGGAGGGTATTAAAGAGTTAGTCATCATAACTTTGAAAGTGAATGGGATGAAATCACCCTTAAAATGTAACTCAGTAGCAGAGTGGATTAAAAACCAGAATCCTACAATATGCTGCTTACAAGAAACTCATTTGAAGCAGAGAGATACATATAGAGTAAAGGTAGAACTTTGGAGCAAAATATATTTTGCTTCAGTGGAAATGTAAAATGCAGGGGTAGCAACCCTTATCTCATTCAAAGTAGCTGCAACAATAGATTGTGTTACAAGAGATAAGGAACGAAACTATATCCTAGTAAAAAGTACCATAGGAAAAAAAGTGTTTTCAATACTGAATATATATGCAACCAATAGAACAGCATCCAAATTCTTAGAGGAGAAGCTGAAAGAACTACAGGAAGACTTAGACAGCACTGCTCTACTAGTGGGAGACCCCAACTTCCTGCTCTCAGAACTAGGTAAATCAAATCATAGAATAAACAAGAAAGAAGTTAGAGAGGTAAATAGATTATTAAAAAAAATTAGATATGATAGACATGTGGAGGAAATTGAATGGGTATAGAAAGGAATATACCATTTCTCTTCAGTACATGGCACTTATACAAAAATTTACCTTGTACTAGGGCATAAAACCCTAATGATCAACTGCAGAAAGGCAGAAATAGTGAATACATCTTTCTCATATCACAATGCATAAAAAACCTTATGAAATATTGGCCAGTGAGATATAGACCCAGAACTAATTAGAAACTGAATAATCTCATTTTAAAGAATGAGTGGATCAAACAACAAATTATAGAAAGAATTAAATATTTTATCCAAGATAATGAAAATAATGAAACAACATAGCAAAACCGATGGGATTCACTCAAAACATCTGTCAGGGTATATATACATATATATATTATATCTTTAAAATTTTACATCAATAAATTAGAGAAAGAGGAAATCAGTTAAAAAGCAACTTAAATAAATTAGAGAAAGGACAAATTAAAAATCCTCAATTAAATACCAAATTAGAAATTCTAAAAATTAAATGAGAAATTAATAAAAGCAAAAGCAAAAACACTATTGAATTAATAAAAACCCCAAAAGTCGGTTTTATGAAAAAAAAAATAAAATTGATGAACCCTTGTCAATTTGATTTAAAAAAAAGAAAGAAGAAAACCAAATAGCTAGAATCATAAATGAAAAAAGGTGAACTCACCACCAATGAGGAGGAAAATAAAGTAATAATTCAGAATTATTTTGTGCAACTCTATGCCAACAAATTTGATAATCTAAGTGAAATAGATGAGTATTTACAAAAATATAAATTGCCCAGGTCAAATGAAGAGGAGATTAAATACCTAAACAACCCTATCTCAGAAAAAGAAATTCAATGAGATATCATTGAACTCCATAAGGAAAAATTTCCAGGGCTTGATGGATTAACAAGTGAATTTGACCAAACTTTTAAGGAACAATTGTTTCCAATTCTATATAAACTCTTTGGAAAAATAGGGGAAGATGAACTCAACCTAATTCTTTCTATGACACCAATATGGTGCTGATACCTAAACCAGGAAGAGTTAAAACAGAGAAAGAACATTATAAACCTATCTCCCTGATGATTATAGATGCAAAAATCTTCAATAAAATCTTAACAAAACAATTACAAGTTATAACTTGGATAATACATTTTGACCAAGTAGGATTCATCCCAGGAATGCACAGTTGTTCAATATTAGGAAAATTGTGAGTATAATTATTTATATTGACAACAAAACTATCAGAAATTATATGACTATATCAATAGATGCTGAAAAAACTTTTGACAAAATACAGCACTCATTCCTACTAAGAACACTAGAGAGTTAAGGAATAAATGGACTGTTCCTTAGAATAATAAGCAGTATCTACCTGAAACCATCAACAAGCATTATATTCAATGGGTAGAGGCTAGAAGCATTCCCAATAAGATCAACAGTGAAACAAGGGTGCCCGTTATCTCCACTACTATTCAATATTTATTAGCAATTAGAGAAGAAAAAGAAATTGAAGGAATTAGAACTGGGAAGGAAGAGACAAAACTCTCACTCTTTGCAGATGATATGATAGTGTACCTTGAGATTCCCTAGAAATCATCCAAAAAACTACTGGAAACAATTAGCAATTTTAGCAAAGTAGCAGGTTATACCCTCAGAAAACCTCAACTTTTCTATATATGACTAGCAAGGTGCAGCAGGGAGAGCTACAAGGAGAAATCCCATTCAAAGTAACCTCAGACAATCTAAAATTAAGACAATCAAAAGCAAAAACTATTGAACTAATAAATAAAAATAAGAGTTGATATTATGGAAAAAAACAATAAAATGGATAAACTTCTGGTCAATTTGATTAAAAAAGGAAAGAAAAAACCAAATCATTAGTGTCTTAAAAAAAAGGTGAAATCACCGCCTATGAAAAGGAAAGTAAAGTAATAATACAGAATTATTTTGCTCAAATCTATACCAATAAATTTGATAATCTAAGTGAAATGGACAAATATTTACAAAATATATAATTTGCCCAGTTTAAATGAAAAGGAGATCAAATAGCTAAACAACCCTTTCTCAGAAAAAGAAATTCATCTAGCCATCATTGAAGTTCCTAAGTAAAAAATCTTCAGGGTCTGATGGATTCACAAGTGAATTCCACCAAACATATAAGGAACAATTGGATCCAATTCAATATAAACTCTTTGGAAAAATAGGGGAAGACAGAAATCTGCCTTACTTTTTCTATGAAACCAATATCGTTCTGATACCTAAACCAGCAAGAGTTAAAACAGTGAAAGAATATTGTAGAGCTATTTCCATGATGAATATAGAAGCAAAAATCTTAAATAAAATCTTAGCAAAACAATTACAAGTTATCCCTGGTGTAATACATTTTTCTCAAGTAGGATTCATCCCAGAAATGCAAGATTGGTTCAATATTAGGAAAATTGTTAGTATAATTAATTATGTCAACAACAAGCTTATCGTAAATTATATGATTATATCAATAGATGCTGAAAAAGCTTTTGGCAAAATACAGCACTCATTCCTATTAAAAATACTAGAGAGTGAAGGAATAAATGGACTGCTCCTTAGAATAATAAGCAGTATCTATCTGAAACCATCAACAAGCATTATATTCAATGGGGAGAGGCTAGAGGCATTCTTTATAAGATCAGGGGTGAAATAAGGATGCACATGATCACCAATACTATTCAATGTCATATTAGAAATAATAGCTTCAGCAAGTAGAGAAGAAAAGGAAATTGAAGGAATTAGAATTGGGAAGGAAGAGAAAAAACTCTCACTCTTTGCACATGACTGGATAGTATACCTAGAGAATGCCAAGAAATCAGCCAAGAAACTACTGAAAACAATCAACAATTTTAGCAAAGTTTCAGGATATAGACTCTCAAAAATCCACAACTTTTCTATATTTGATTAGCAAGATACAGCAGAAAGAGCAAGAAAGAGAAATATCATTCCAAATAACCTCAGACAATATAAAATAAATGGGAGTCTATTTACCAATGCAGACTCAGAAACTTTTTGAAAACAAATATAAAACACTTTTCACACTAATAAAATCACATTTAAATAACTGAGCAAACATCAACTGCTCATTCATAGGTTGAGCTAATACAATAAAAGTGACAATTCTAAAAGAACTAAACTACTGGATTAGTGCCCTACCAATTAAAATTCCAAAAAATTACTTTAATGAGTTAGAAAAAGTTACAATTAAATTCATATGGAGACATAAAAAATCAAGAGTTTCCAGGGATTTAATTTAAAAAAGTGGGACAAAAAAATGTGGCTTAGCCTTACCTGATCTAACATTATATCATAAAGCATCAGTCATCAAAACTGTCTGGTATTGGCTAAGAAATAGAGTGGTGGACCAGTGAATAGATTAAGTGCAATAGCAGGAAACAATTATAGTAATCTTCTGTTTGATAAACCCAAAATGTCCAACTATTGTGATAAAAAACATCTCTCTTTGATAAAGACCAATGGGAAAATTGGAAGTTAGTATGGAAGAAAGATTAGACCAAAACCTTACACCCTATACCAAGATAAGATCCAAATGGATACCGGATTTAGATTATAAAAAACAATACTATAAGCAAACTAGAAGATCAAGGACTAGTTTACCTGTCAGATCCATGGAAAGGGAAGCAGTTTATGACTAAGCAAGAAATGGAGAACATCATTAAAACAAACTAGATTATTTTTGTTATGTTAAATCAAAAAGCTTTTGCACAAACAAAACCACTGTAACCAAGATCAAAAGAAATGTAGTAAACTGGGAAACAATCTTTACAACTAATGGTTCTGACAAAGGACTCATTTTTAAAATGTACAGAGAACTGAGTCAAATTTAAAATAAACAGGCCACTCCCAAAATGACAAATGGTCAATGGATATGCAAAGGCAATTTACAGATGAGGAGATCAAAGAAATCCATAGTCATATGAAAAGTTACTCTAAATAATTACTTATTAGAGAAATGCAAATTGAAGCCTCTCTGAGGTACCACCTCACACCTATCAGATTGGCCAATATGACCAGAAAGGATAATGATCATTGTTGGAAGGGTTGTGGGATAACTGGGACACTATTATATTGTTGGTGGAGCTGTGAACCCAACCAACCTGTTTTTTTTTCAATTAAGATTTTATTTTCTTTGAGTTTTACAATTTTTCCCTCAATCTTACTCTCCCCCCCCCCCAAAGAAAGCAATTTGTCAGTCTTTCCATGGTGGTACATTGATCCAAATTGAGAGTGATGAGAGAGAAATCATATCATTGAAGACAAAACATAAAATATAAGACATAACAAGATCAGACAATAACATATCAGTTTTTTTCCTAAATTAAAGGGAATAGTCCTTGAACTTTGTTCAAACTACATGGTTCTTCCCCCTCCCCCCTTTCCCCTTTTTCCCCCCCATGGTTCTTTATCTCGATACAGAGGGTATTCTCCATTGCAGACAACCCAAAATTGTCCCTGATTATTGCACTGATGAAATAAGTCTATCTATCAAGGATAATCATCACCCCCATGTTGCTATTAGCCTGTACAGTGTTTTTCTGGTTCTGCTCATCTCGCTCAGCATCAGTTTATGCAAATCCCCCAGGCTTCGCTGAATTCCCATCCCTCCTGTTTTCTAATAGAACAACAGTGTTCCATGACATTCATATACCACAGTTGGCTAAGCCATTCCCCAATTCCACTTTGATCCAGCAATACCACTACTTGGACCTCTATTTGAAGAGATGATGAAAAAGGTTAAAAGCACCAGTTATACACAAATATTCATAGCTGCCTTGTTTGTGATGGCAAAGAATTGGAAATCAAGTAACTTCCTTCAATTGAGGAATGGCTTAGCCAACTGTGGTATATGTATGTCATGGAACACTGTTGTTCTGTTAGAAACCAGGAGAGATGGGAATTCAGAGAAGCCTGGAGTGATTTTCATGAACTGATGCTGAGCAAGATGAGGAGAACCAGAAAAACACTGTACACCTTAATAGTAACATGGGGCAATGATCAACCTTGATAGACTTGCTCATTCCATCAATGCAACAATCAGGCATAACTAGGGTTTGTCTGCAATGGAGAATACCAACTGTATCTGGAGAACAAACTGTGGAGTTTGAACAAAGACCAAGGACTATTTCCTTTAATTAGAAAAAAAAAACACTGATATCTTCTTGCGTGTTCTTGCTATCTCTTATACTTTATGTTTCTTCCTTAAAGATAAGATTTCTCTCTCATCACATTCAATTTGGATCAATGTATACCATGGAAACAATGTAAAGACTGGCAAATTGCCTTCTTTGGGGGTGGGGAGAGAAGTAAGATTGGGGGGAAAACTGTAAAACTCAAAATAAGTAAAATATTAAAAAAATGAGTGATTGAAGATCAGCTGAGAGATTGGGGGGCAGGAGACTATATTTGAATATCATTAGCATAAAAATGGTAAATATATGAGAGTTAGTGGATATAGACTATAAGAGTAAAATATTTCATTAAATATTAATAAAATCTTGCTAAATTTAGTTAAAAAAAGAAAATCATTGAATGAGTTGTTAGAGACCTTCAAGGTTAAATTCAAAGCCAGTTCTAAGTATTAACAGAAACTGTTACTGGATTATCTAAAAATAAAGTCATACCTAAATATTAGAAATTATCTGTTTCACAGAAATGCTTAAGAATATAATTTTAAATTATTTAAAGCTAAGCCTCATTTAGAATTATGTTTTAAAAGAATGGTATATTTTGGATGTCAACAATGTTCATAATTAAATGTTTAGTAATATAATGAGAAATGTGATGGATTAAAGTGTCATACTATCAAGAACTCAAGCAAAAACACTTTTCTTTCTATTGGGAAAATTATTGAATATTTAGCATTAGTGGAGATCTTGAGTGGAGAGGTCCAGAAAGCTTGTATCATATTACAAAATAAAAAGATTTATGACAGTCCCTCTTGTTATAGTATAATAAACAGTAAAAAATGGGAGTAAAATTTGAATTTGAGACAATATATTCATGTTTATGAATAAGTACTAATTTTTCTGAGACCCAATTTCTTATCTGTAAAATAGATGTAATGCTTCATTAGATTCTAATTCAAAGGAAATATGAAATAAATACCAGCTCTTTAAATAATTATAATGGCAGCACTTGTTTATTAATAATCATACAAATCCTATCTTATGACAAAGAGTCCAGTTTTCCTAAATCAATTCTTTCTCCTCTACTAAAATAGTAATATAGAGAGTGTCATTTCATATCAATTGATACAATTAATCAGTGGGTAGATATTATTGGTAAAATAATTAATAGAAAGTTGACTGAGCTGTCAGAGAACATTCCTGAGACAGAGTGGGTAGCAGACAGAATTCTTTAGGCATGTTTCTAAAGACTTTGACTGAGCTGTAGAGGAGTTACACGCTGGAAAGTGTGTCCACAGTCATGATATGATAAAATGATTTGAAGTATTAAAGAAAGTTATATAACTATACCTTATAAAAACAAATTTTAAAGCTTTGGTACACATATATCTATAGAAAAATGAATATAATATATGATCTGATAATCCAACACATTGATATTTCCTTTTGTTCTACAGACATAGTCAGCAACTTCAAAAACCATTTAACGAGTGGCCATTAATTTTAAGACATAGGGCTAGTTGCTATGAATTGTAGGCATGATTTAGAATTCATACTTTGAAAAGTTAGGAATGAAACATGTGGTTTTACATATATATATATATATATATATATATATATATATATACACACACACAAAACTAAGTCTAATATAAAGGAGAATATGATCTGTGTGAAAGAGATTTCAGAAAAATATAGTGAAGAGAAATCAATCACATTCTGGGCAGTCAAGTAAATCTTTACTGAGAGGATAGAAGAAAGTAGTTGAACAGACAAAAGGCAAGAGAAGCTTATTCAAAGAATCACAAATAAAAGTTAAAAGGAACCCCTAAATGGATTATCTTTTCTATAGCATTCCCCAGCCTTTCCCCTAAAGATCTCAAATGAGAAAGAACCACTACTTATCAAATAAATCAATTATGCTTTTGGATATCTCTTGTTACTGAAATTATTATTAGTAGTAAGAATTATTATTGTTAGTAAAGTGATAATAATAATAATAATATCTGAGATTTTTATAGAGCTTTTCAAGGTTTGCAAAATGCTTTGAAAGGATCATTTTATCTTAATAACAATCTTGCTAATATTAGCAACAATTTACACATGTGGAAATGGAGACTAGAGAAGTTTAAGTGACTTGGTCAGGGAAAAAATGAGTAAATAACTTCGGTAGGGTTTGTGTAAGGTCATCCGACTTCAAGATAAGAAGTCTACTGTGCCAAGGAAAATTTCCCCCCTTACATTGTGAATAAATATATCAGTCAGCAATTTTTTACTCATGTTCCTTTTTCTACTCTCCATGGAAAAACTGAAGTCAACATATGGGGATGGTGTAAAAAAAAACATAAACATGGGAAAGAGATGACTGAGAATGAAGAATACAGAGATGTTCATTTATTTTAAATATTAAAAAATTGATGAGATAAGTCTGTTAAATTAGGTTGGAATCTGATAGCAGAGAGCCTTCAATGCCAGTATTGAGAGTCTGCAATTTATTTAATACATATTGAGGAAACAATGACCTTTTTTTGAATGACAGCATCAGAGTTATGTGTTAGAAAGATTTTGATAGTGATGTAAAATTTATATTTGGAGGAACTTGAGTGGTGACAAGACCAATCTTAAAATTGTAGAAGACTCTTTCAATGGTATAGAAAAGAAGAGATGAAGGCCTGATTCAAGGTAATTGCAGTTGGCGTGGAAAGAAATAGATACAAAAGATGTTGCTGCGGAAGAATAAATACAACTTGCTAACTCATTGGATGTGTGGGTAAAGGACACATCATATATGAAAAGTCTAATTCAAGACTGGGTAACTGAAAGGAAAATTTGGTGATAGATGCCTGGGAGAATTGAATATCTCTTAACCGAACCATGGCTCATTCTGAAATCTTTGTTCTTCATGCAAAACATAATGAAGAGTTTCTATGTTTTATGCCTTGTTAATTTGATACTCAAGATTTAAGAAGTTTATACTCTCTGAGATACTTCTGAAACATTAGGGTAGTTATTAGATAAATGTAGAAAGAATGTTTCAGACTTGCATGAACTGATGTGCCTTACATGAACTGATGTTGAATGAGATGAGCAGAAGTAGAAGATCATTGTATACTCTAACAGCAACATGGGTTTATGATCAACCTTAATGAACTTGTTGATTCTATCAATGCAATAATAAGGGGCAATTTTAGTGTATCTGAGATGGAAAATAACTCCTGTATCCAAAGAACTGTGGAGTTTAAACAAAGACCAAAGTATATTACCTTCAAATTTTTTAAATGTCTTAGTTACACCATAATTTTGCTACCTGTAATATTTTATTTTCTTCTCAAGAATATAATTTCTCTCTCAATACATACAATTTTGATCAATGTATAGCATGGAAACAATCTAAAGATTATCAGACTGCCTTCTGTGGGGGGATGGGAAGGAAGGAAAGGTGGGGGAAACATTGCAAAATTTAAAAACTTACAAAAATGATAGGTAGAAACTACTATTATATATAGTTGGAAAATTAATAAAATATTTTTTTAAAAAAGAAAGTTTCAAAAAGTCTTGGAGGTTAAAGATTAAACTCAGTTGTTTTCATGCTCAGGAAGTTAAGGTGTAACAGGTTAAACAACAATGACTTTGAAATGTTTATTATAAAATTTCTTTTTCACTGAAAAGAAATAGTACAGCATTGAAATATTTGACTTGTTTTAGAGCATTATTTTATACCCATTCAGAATTTATTTCCTTTGAATAACAAAACAGTTTAAATTTGAGTGAACACACTTAAAGAACAATTGGGGTTTATTTTTACATATGGGGCATCTCACATATTTCCCTACAGGGATACCATAAAGAACTAGAAGAGTATTAAAGATAGAATGAGACCAAATGCAAATAACCCCCCTAAATTTGCCAGTTAAAAAAATAATCCTTAATTAAATGTAGCAAACACCAAATAACTCTCAAATGTGGAAAGAAATTATCCCATGGCTCCTTAAAATTCTTTGGGAATTTGTCATATGAGTAGAAAATAATTTTCTAGTAATGTGCTTTCAAATACTTTTCAAATTAATATATAATGTATACATAAAAGCTTCATATTCTGATTAATCAAATTAATGGTTGGAATTGTTTTTAATTGGTGCCATGTTCCTTTCACTTTCTAAATTAAATTAAATATGTGCTACAATAAATAGGTAAATTTTTATTGGAGTATAGACTTTATCAATACAATTGTAAATGAAAGAATATTATGAAGTTTCATTTGTTTGGAATCCTTTAATAATTCTTTAATGAAATTGTATTGTGTTCAATAAAATCTTGCCCTCCAAATTCATTCCCTTTTCCGCCTACTCTCTAGTGATGAATCTTTACCTTAATCAGGACAATATCTTCAAATTTCACTTAAGGTAGCCATGCATATTCCCAGCTTTTTATGTCTGATGATATCTTCCTCTGCTCATAGAATGTACTCTAACCTTACTTTTAGCTTTTCTAATTTTTTTTCATAAAGTTATAGAGTATGTGTTATAAGGGACCTCTGAGACCACTTTTTGGATCATTCTTGAAAACCTTTCCAAAAAGGGAAAATGATCATTGTTGTAGATCATTGTGGGAAGATTGGGATATTAATTCATTCCCGGTGGAGTTGTGTATTGATCCAACCATTCTGGAGAACAATGTGGAATTATGTCCAATCAGCATTAAAACTGTTCATACCCTTTGACCTAGCAATTCCAATTCTAGGCCTATATCCAGATGAAATCACAAAGAAGAGGAAAAGTCTCATATTTTGCAAAATATTCATAGCAACTCTTTTTTTCTTGGCAAAGAATTGGAAATTGAGGGGGTATGGTAAATGAGTATTATGGAAAACTATTATTCTTTAAAAAAATCATAAATGCTAGGACTCTAGAGAAACATGGAAGGAATTACAGGATCTGATGCTGAGTGAAGGGAGCAGAACCAAGAGATCAATGTACACATTAACAACAACATTGGAAGATGATCAGCCTTGATGGAGGCAGTTGCTCTCAGCAGTTCAAAGAACTAGAGAAACCCTATTAGACAGCAATGGACAATACTATCCCCATCTAGAGGAAGAAAAATAAACAAAAATAAACAAAAAAAATCCTTCAGAATCTGAGGAACAATCCATTCACTATTTTAAAAAATGTCTCGGGCAGCTAGGTGACATAGTGGCCCTGGAGTCAGGAGTACCTGGGTTCAAATCCAGTCTCAGACACTTAATAATTACCTAGCTGTGTGGGCTTGGGCAAGCCACTTAATCCCATTTGCCTTGCAAAAAAAAAAGAACTAAAAAAAATGTCTCTTACGTACTTCTTTTCCTTAATCCTAATTCCTTATACTGAAAATGGCTAACCTGTAAACATGCTTAACATAAATTTGTAAATACAATATTAACCTGATTCTTCCCTGCTAAGTGGAGGGGGTGGCAAAAGAAGGATGATGGAAATATTGTAAATTAGAAATATACATAAGTACATGGGTGAATATTAAAAAACAAAACTTTCACACATTTTGAAAAGTAAAGCATCAATTAAAAACATTGCATTTATATCTCACTTATTATTGATTCACTCTTTCATAAATATATATTCAATGGAACTAAATGGAATCTCATGATGTAGAATATAATTAATTTTTTAAAGCAGCTAAATATGCATTAAAGTCATCATAGCACAAGTCTAATAGTATGAAAATAGTAATCAATGCTGTTATCTTTCTGTCACTTTCATGTTCTCAGTGCCATTCATTCGGAAGACATTTATTGATTACTTTCTGTGAATAAGGTGGCTAAAGATAGTGAAGATCAAAGAATACTGACAACTCCTGTATTTGGTCCTCACTGTCTTGGACCACCTTTCACTATCCTTTAAGTAATGACCCATAAAATAGGCCCAAATGACTATAAAACTTTAATTCAGCAATAGCACTTCTAGGTCTGTGTCCCACAGAGTTATTGAAAAGGGGGGAAAGACCTAACTGTACAAAAATATTTATAACGCTCTTTTTGTGGAGTGGCTGAACAAACTCTGGTATTTGAATATGATGAAATACTATTGTTATTTAAGAAATCATGAGCAGGTGGATTTAAAAAAATGTGGAAAAGTGAAGTGAGCAGAACCAGAAGAACAGCAACAATGTATTATGATCAACTTTGCCAGATTTACCTTCTCATAGTAGTTCAAAACAGATAATTCTGAAAGACTTATGAAGGAAAATGGCCTTCACAACCAGAGGAAAAAACTATGGAATCTAAATGCCAACCAAATAATACTATTTTCACTTTTTAAAATGTGTTGTATTTTTTTCTTTCTCATAATATTCCCTTTTGTTCTGATTCTTCTTTTACAGCATGACTAATATGGAAATATGTTAAAACATGATCATACATATATAAGGTATATTAAATTACTCACTGTCATGGGGAGGGGAGAAGAAGGGTAGAAAAATGTGGAAATGAAAATCTTAAAAATCAATATTGAAAAACTATCTTTAGATATAATTAGAAAATTAAAACAAAAAGTTCTTCATATAATTTAATAATAATGATATCAAAATAAAAAGAACGTGGGCACTAAATCATTTTAAAGATGCTAAAAGTTGCATATTGGCTTGTGAACCAACATATTATTAACCTTATTTATATTCTTTTGTATTTTTATTTTGTTAAATATTTCCCACCCACATTTTTAAGCTGACTCCTAACAGACTCAGGAGAGCTACAGACAATGTATTTGATACCTTTGTACATTGTTTCTCCTTTCATTTCCCTCTCTCTTTCTTCTGGACTTCCAGTCTAAATTATAGCAAGATGTAGAAGAACATTTGACTGCTCTTGTCCACATTCAGTAAGCAGAAAGTAATTAACAAGAGAAGAAATACTTGGCAAGCAGTCAAACTTTGCCAGGTGAGCATGAGAGGAGAGCTCCTGGTCAGGTTCTTTAATGCATTCTTTCCCAATCTCCTTTTTCTGTCCAGATGTCAATGACTGGGTGTTACATTTTTTTATTAAACATTTTATTTATTTTGAGTTTTACAATTTTTCCCCCAATTTTATCAAAGAGAGATTTTTTAATCCCAATAGCAGGATTCTTTGGGTTTATCAAACAGCAGATTACTATAATTGTTTCCTGCTATTGTACCTAGTCTATTTCACTAGTCTACCACTCTATTTCTTAGCCAATACCAGACAGTTTTGATGACTGATGCTTTATAATATAATTTTGTATCAGGTAGGGTTAAGTCCCCTTATTTTGCACTTTTTTTCATTAAATCCCTGGAAATACTTGAGTTTCTATTTCTCCATATGAATTTCCTTACCACTTTTCTAACTCATTAATTTTTTAGAATTTTGACTGGTAGGGCACTAAACAGGTAGTTTATTTATGGTAGAATTATCATTTTTATTATATTAGCTTGACCTATGAATGAGCAGGTGATATTTGCCCAGTTATTTAAATCTGATTTAGGGGCGGCTAGGTGGCACAGTGGATAAAGCCCTGGAGTCAGGAGTACCTGGGTTCAAATCTGGTCTCAGACACTTAATAATTACCTAGCTGTGTGGCCTTGGGCAAGCCACTTAACCCATTTGCCTTGCAAAAGCCTAAATAAATAAATAAATGAACGAATGAATAAATAAATAAATAAATCTGATTTAATTTGTGTGAGAAGTGTCTCATAATTGTTTTCAAAAATTTCTGAGTCTGCCTTGGCAGGTAGACTCCCAGGTGTTTTATATTGTCTGAAGTTACTTTGAATGGGATTTCTCTTTCTAGCTCTTCCTGCTGTATCTTTCTAGACATATACAGAAAAGTTGAGGATTTATGAGGGCTTATTTTATATCCTGAAACATTACTAAAATTGCTAATTGTTTCCAGTAGCTTTTTGGATGATTTCTTGGGATTCTCTAGGTATACCTGCCAAGAGTGAGAGTTTTGTCTCTTTCTTCCCAAATCTAATTCCTTCAATTTCTTTTTCTACTCTAATTGCTGAAGCTGACATTTCTAATACCATATCTGATAGTATTGAATAATGGGCTTCCTTGTTTCACCCCTGATCTTAGTAGGAATTCCTCTAGCCTCTCCTCATTGAATATAATGCTTGTTGATGGTTTCAGATAGATACTGCTAATTATGCTAAGAAACAATCAATTTATTCCTACACTCTCTAGTGTTTTAGTAGGAATGGGTGCTGTATTTTGTCAAAACATTTTTCAGCATCTATTGGTATGATTTTATAATAATGCCATAAGTTTTATACAAAACATATAGAACTCTAAAATGTGAAAAAAGGGGCCAGTATTCAAAGTTTGTGATAGTAGATGGTTCATTTCATATTTTCATTAAATACTATGAATTCTTACATTTATAGCAGGTGACTTTAATTGTTTCTCAATTTATTGTTGAGGAAAATGAGGACTGAAGTGGTTAAAAGATTTCCCCATAGTTACATAGGTAGCCAGTAGCAAGGATGTATTTGAACTCTTTTTCTTTGACTCCAATTCTAGTGTTCTTTTCTCTGAGCATAATCACAGGATATATTGTAGTCTGGTCAACATGGACTCAAATTAAATGCTCTTATGAGAATTTTGTTATCTATATAACAATGTTTCCCAAATGTCTATTTCTCTTCTTAAGCTTTTATGTAGATTCAATTCAAAAGGCAGAATGACGTTGGCTTTTCTCTTGCACTGCAATGCAGATCTGATGTGAAGCAAAAGCAGACTTCAGATAATATATAAATATGTCATAAATTACTTGAATATTTCATCAGTCCTATTCAGAAAAAATGAAATAAAGGAAAAATCAATCATTAGACAATTTCACAGATTTCTCTAATACTGAAAAAAGTCTGGTTTAACATTCAAAATGGATTACACTTGCATTCTCAATGAAGTTGGTGCATTCATTTGCATGTCAAATTTTCCAGCATGAGATGACTTCTCTTTTTTAAACAAAAAATATGCTGGAGTATAACCTCTATTATTAAAAATGATTGACTATTACAATGCCAGTGTTTTTAAAGCAAAGAGACACCGTACTCTATTTAGTCTAGGAGATTATTTCTGTGCCTATCCCAAGGGAACATTTAGACATTGGGTCAATTTAAAATTATTTGTAGAATGGCAGAAATGAAAAAGACATTAAGAGTAAAATAATCTCATCATATCGCTGAGGAAACTGAGGCTCAAAGGGGTCAAAAGATTTGTCCAGCACTATTTGACAGTTCTCATTTAATAAGAAGGACTACTTGTATACACACATTCACAGTAAGAGGGCTAATGCATCCAATTGCAAACTATGTGATATGTAGTAATTTTCACTGGAAAACAATAATAATTTATATTGATAAAAATGACTAAATGGCAAATCCTATTTTATCTAATTTATTTAAAATATGTGTGTTTAACCTTATCTTGAAAATATGCAGGAGTGTAATTAGGAAATACCAAAGTTTATTTAAATAATTTTAAAATTTATAATTTTCTTAATATGGATGTTTTTCTAGAAATAACATTCATCACTATCCTGTAGAATTCAGTAAATGATCCTTTGTGAGCTAATGAAATCCAAAATAAATTTATCATTTTTCTAACAACCTTCAGATGAGAATAAATAACTTAACTAGACTGATCTTTGACAACAGACCTGCTATCTTTCATGAAGCTCATATTAGAAACCTTTACAACTGATGAGGAAATACTAGAATTTGTGTTTTCAGAACCTTTCACAACCTAGCAGCATCACTATGCTTTTGTGAAGTGTAGGAACAGGACTTGGGTGGAAGTCAATTCAACCACCACAGCTCACTTCAAATTGGCACTAAGTTTTGCCTTTTAATCCTCAAAACATCAAATAAAATAAAATCATCAGGTTGTCAAATCCAAGATAGACATATTATCATAATTATTTACAATTGTAGTTAATGATATTGTTGTTTTATTTTATAGTTAAAGATGACATATGGCACATTCTGATACCCAAGTAAGACATATTCTTCTTGGAGAAGAAAACTGTTTGAATAATTACATTCAAAAACCTCATTTTTCTCCAAACCAAAATTAGCACATTAATGTGAGGCTTAAGTATAAAATGTAGAAATTCTATTAAGAAATGCAATATAGTACTCAAAGATGTGTTACCCATAATTACTTAAGATGACAACGGAATTGCATGCCTTTTAAACTTGCCTGAAATATTCAAAATGGTTCCAAATGAAAGTATAAAACAATTTATATGCACATATGTATGAGATAAGATAAAAGCTGTAATGGATGAAAAGGCCAATACCACAAAATTAATTACATTGAAGTAAATAATAACAATTAATACATGAATTTATCTAAGTTGTTTTATGTCATACATTCTCAAACTGAGACTTGGGAAAGACCTTAACTTAAAGAGTAAGTTACTTGAGAAAAGAGCATATTTTAAGGGAAGTCAGAGTTATACTAAGGATTTCCTTGTTTGAAGAACAGATAGGAGAACAGAGTCACTGTAGTGAAGAATATAAGGTATTGGTGTAAAACACAAGCTGACTAGAAAGATAGATAAATTCTAGGTTGTTCAAGGTTTTGAATACCAGATGATTTTGTATGCTGGATTAGTAGATTTGGGAAACAATCACATAGAGATCATAATTGAATCCATAGGTGTTAAGAAAATCATTAAATGAGAGGAAATTCAGAAAGAGAGAGAAAGAAGACTCAGGATAGAGACCTAAGATTGACTAAAGATAAGTTAGCATGACTTACATGAAGATAGAGAGGAGACTGAAGAGCAGTCAGACCTGTAGAAACAGAACTGGGTCAGAGTAGTATCCTAAAAAAGAGATTATCAAAGAGAAAAAAGTCATAAATGGTATCAGAAGCTATGAAAAGTCAAGAAGGATGAGGTTTGAGACAAAGTCACTTGATTTGACAATTTGGAAAGAAAGGTTTTGGTGGAAACATGAGTTCAGAAGTATGATTGTATTGAATTAAGAAGAAACCGAGAAGTGTAGACAGCTATTTTAGTTGGCCTTTTCAGGGAATTTAATCACAAAAGACAGAAGTGATATAGAACACTAGCAGAGATGGAAGAATTAGAGTTTTTGAGGATAGAGGAGATGTATCAGTGATTATGAAGGGGGTAGAGAAGCAGTCAGTGGATAGAGAAGGGACAAAGATAAATAAGAAAGTAAGAATGATAGAGAGAACAATATGATAGAGTAGAAAGAATGGAACAGGATTATGTGTGCAGGTATAGAGGTTTGTTATGGAAAGAAGAAGGATCCACTTTTTCCTATAAGAAACGAGTATAGAAAAAAAAAGTGGCAGAAAACACCTGTGCAATTTTAGATGAGAAGGAGACCAGAGGAAACTCTTGGCAAATGGCAACATTTTTTTCAGTAAAATATGAAGTAAAGTTCTCAGTTGAGAGAATGTGGTGAGGGTGCCTTGTGAGATTTGACAAGAGATGAAAAATCTTGGAAGAGTTATTATAATGAATGGAATGTTTTAATCTACTGATTAAACAAGTACAGAAAGATTAGTTCATTTGAGTCTAACATAAATTTCTAGTTGTCCCCATCAAAATGGCATATGATTTTCTCCGTATTTTTTAACACCTTATGTGTAAGAGCAAAAGCAGTAAATAGGGTCATCCAAGGCTGAGGCTTTGCTGGGCATGATCAGTGATATGCTAAGGGTTCTAGGACTCGAGGAATTCAGTGTAAATTCAAATTAATTCGCTAAGGGGTAAGATGGAAAACAAGGAAAGTGTAGTTAGTACAAAAGTGATGGCCTGGGAGAAAACTGAAGGAAAGAGGATGAAGAGTAGGGAAGGTTAAAGAGTATTGGAAGGTTAAAGAGAGGTGGAAAAAAAAGTTTTGGGATCCAATAAGGAAATTTCAGAGCTCCTGAAAATATAGTTAATGGTGGATCATGTATATGAGCACCTTTTTGTATGTGGCTGAAGTAGGAAGTAAATCAGTGGGTTATACAGTGTTTGAGGGAGAATGTTTCTAGCTCTATCTTCTATCTGTCTATTTCTCTAACTTCAACTATCTATCTATCTATCTATCTAATCTGAATGTGCAGTTCTGTATTCCTCCAGATATAGAATATGAGTATAGGGAAGATGTCTTCTTCAGTGTCATGGCAGATTAGGTAGTACTCAAACTATATTTGCCTCCTTCAATAGTAGAAGAGCTAGGCATTCTCTTTTAGGAATGGATGTTGCCATCACATAAACACCTGGGCCTGGCAGAAAACTCCTTGTGGAGGTGCTATATTCAATCTTGTATGACTCCTGATTGAATGTATCTCCTCCAGGGATCACCTTTTTCTTCATGGCCAACATATTGGAAGAAAATGCCAAAACTTTGCATTTAAGAATATTGCTTAGGATCTTCCGGTCAAGATGGCGGAGAGAAGACAGGCACAATTCTAAAATCTCCTGATCTTTCCCCATATATGATATGAACCAAAACCCACAAGAAAAGCCAGGAGAATGACCGTATACCTCAGGATTTGTCTTCCTCAGTCTGGAGTGAGTCCAGGTGGTTCAGCCAAGGATCAGCCTGATTAGCAGCAGGGTTGGAGTTTGGGAGCCTGAGAGCCTGAGGACCGGGACCTGCTTGATCACCTGTGGGACTAGACCACTGAGGCTTGAGTCAACTAGGGAAGCAGAGGCACTGGTGTTGGAGCTGACCCTCTGGGGCTTGCTGACAGGGATGGGGGAAAAGTTCCTGTGCAGGACAGCTGCAGACACCATCCCTGGGCTCCTCAGGTCTGAAGAACTCTGAGTCTATGCTTCCTTTGTCACTGAGGCCTCTTCCCAGAACAAACACAATTACAGACTATTTTTGCCCCAGGCACAGGTGTGTGAGCAGGAGAACCAGCCCCATCTGATAATCAGGAGAGGGATGATCTCGCCCTAGGGTAAGGCCCACCATTGATTGAAGGCAAAAGTATTCAATAGCTTCAATCACTCCTTACAAGCTAAAGAGAAGGCCTCAATCAAGGTCACAGACAATGTAGAGAAAGCAACCAGAACCTCCTATTGGGCAGCCAGAGAAATTGTACTCAATGAGCAAAGCCTCTAGGGATCCCAACACCAAATCCCTGTGAACCAGCCCCTCCCCAACTCAAGGACTTAGCAAAATAAAGAAAGGTCATCAGAAAGGTGGATCCATAGAAAAATCCTTGGAAGAAAAAGACCCTAACTCAGAGAGACCTAGAACCTCTGAGGAGAATATGATCTGGTCTCCAGCACAGAAAGACTTCCTTGAAGAAATAAGGAAGGAGTTTAAAAATCAACCGGAATATTTAGGAGAGTCAATTAATGCCTTGCAACAAGAAAATAATCTTTAGAAAATAAAATTGGTCAAATTCAAAATGAGAATAAATCTCTTAGATTCATGTCTCTGTATTTTAGAAATGAGAATTTTTTTCAGAAACCTTACATGTGAATATTGTTTCACAGCTTTCTGCTTTCCTTCTAATCTTGGCTGCATTCATTTATTCGGGCAAAACCTTTTTAATTTAATGTATTAAAATCATTTTACAAATTATAATATTCTATTTTCTTTTTCTTTTTTTGCTACTCCCCTTTGCATAGATCAGATAAATAGAATATTTCTTGATCTGTTAATTGGGCTATAGTATCATCCTTTAGATCTAAATTCAGTACATATATTGACCTTATTAAGTTATATATTCTGAGATGTGGAGTTATGCCTGGTTTTTGTTATACTACTTTCTCATTTTCCCAGCAGTTTTTGCTAAATTGTGAGTTCTTATCCTGAAACCTGTATTTGGTTTTGTAAAACAAGAGATTATGATAGTCATTTACTGTTGTATCTTTCATAATTATTCTAATCCACTGGTCCACTGCTGTATTTCTTAACCATTAGATGGTAGTTTGGTGACTGCCACTTTAAAATAGAGTTTTAGAACTTATACAACTAGATCACCTTCCCTTATTTTTTTCTCAATTTACTTGATATCCTTGGTTTGTTGTTACTCCAGATTAGTTTTGTTACTATATTTTCTAGCTCTGTAAAATAGTTTTTGGTTGTTTCATTGGTATGAACATACAATTTAATTTGGGTAGAATTGTCATTCATATTATATTAGCTCAGACTATACATGAGCAATTGATGTTTTTCCAGTTGTTTATATCTGACTATTTGCATGAAAAATATTTTGTAATTTTATTCATACAATTTCTGGATTTGTCTTGAGTGGTAGCAAGTACATTATGTTATCTACAATTACATTAAATGGAATTTCTTTATCTTTTGCCCTCGGACTTTGTTGTTCATAAACAGGGATAGTGATAATTTATGGTTCTATTTTTATGTCCTGCAACTTTGATGAAGTAGTTGATTATTTCAACTAGTTTTTTTTAAAGTTGATTTTCTAGGGTTCTCTAACTCTACCACCATATTACCTTCAAAGAGTGAAAGTTTTGCTTCAATTGCCATTTATCATTCCTTCAATGTAATCTTCTCATTGCTAAAACTGACATTTCTAACATTATCTTGAATAGTTGTGGGCATCTTTGTTCTTTACATAAAGAAGTGAATAAATAATTATCTGAATATTGAAATAATTATGTTGAACCATGCTAGGTACAAATAAAATGTAGTAAAAATGAGAAACAAAATTATTGTTTGGGCATCTTTGTTAAGACTGTATTCAATATTCATTGAAATGTATTAGGAAAGGAATCATCATGGTATAGTGAAAAAATCAGTATCACAAATGTCTCCCATCTCTGGAGCATTCTGGTTATGTGACTGTGGCAAATTCATTTAGCTCTCAATAAATTAAGCAAAAATAAGAAGGTAACTTTTACTGTATTTGCCAGTCTATTTGAGGTGAGTTTCCTCAACAGGAGTTCCTCATACCAATGAAATCAGAGTTGTGCATTAAAGTCACTTATATTGGTTTAAAATTTTATCTCCCTAGTCTGATTACCAAGAACATATTTTTGGAAGGACATCTATAAGCATATTATTGCCTAATTATTCTTTAAATGTTTATCTAGAACATGTCAATATTTGGGAATTCATGTTTTACATCTTTCAGATATATGATTATTTTGGGGTTTTTTTATCCTATTCTGCTAATATGATTTTTAAAATATTTTAAGATTTTTGTTCATTTCATATAATTGTGAATAATATTTACTGGCAGTTTCTTTTTTTCTCACCATGTACTATAATTTCTTTTATCTTATTTTCTATTATTTTTGTTCTATGATTGTCCTTTTTTTGGTCAAAAGTCAAAGGGCATTTCTGTTAGTATTGTTCAGTGATTTTTAAATTGTGTTCAGTCTTGCTGAGTCCATTTAGGGGTACCTTGTCAAAGACACACAAC
Source organism: Macrotis lagotis (assembly GCF_037893015.1). NCBI lineage: Eukaryota > Metazoa > Chordata > Mammalia > Peramelemorphia > Peramelidae > Macrotis > Macrotis lagotis. Next base: position 348,556,696 of record NC_133666.1, read on the forward strand.
TAGTTTGCCATTTTCTTCTCCACCTCAATTTGCAGTTGAATAGCTGAGGCAAACTTGCTTAAATGACTTGCTCAAGGTCACATACCCATTAAGTGTCTGAGGAGGGATTTGACCTTCTGACTTCAGGCCCAGAGTTCTAGCCACTTCATCTGTTAGTTGCTTCATGGTTTAAAAAGGCATATTCTTAACATTAATGCATTTTCCTATTTATTTATTTCTTAAGCTTTGGCACATGGAACCACAAAAATAATAAAAACAATCATGTTTTTTCATATGTGCCTTTAGTGATATGAACCTATGGTAATAGCCAAAAGTTTATTATAACTGTGTTCTCTAACTCCATACACATAATTTATTTATTTATTTGGCTAGTTAGTTACATTTGCTTTTTTGTAAGGGAATGGGGTTAAGTATCTTGTCCAAGGTCACACAGCTAGGTAACTATTAAATGTCTGAGGTCTGATTTGGTCCTCCTGACTCCAGGTATGGTGTTCTATCCACTGCGCCACCTAGCTGCCTCCAGATAATTTATTTAATTCATTTATTGTGAGTGTGTGTGTGTGTGTGTGTGTGTGTGTGTGTGTGTGTGTGTGTGGTAAACTTGGTTGATTGTTTTCTTTCCTTCTCAAAGAGCATCTAATTGACATTATTTTGTTCATTTCTCATCAGATGTTTGACTGTGACTGTTCAGATGAATATGAGGTAGATTGTTCTATCATAAGACAAGTCATGTGAATATTTGGAGTGAATTCTCTAAATTTATGCATCTTCCACTTATTTTGAGTATATTCAATTCTGTTTTAGGCATAGAGCACAGAACATTCTCTGATGAAGTCATGTTTTATGCCAGTGTTTCACATTCTGCAAATCAGTTCCAAAGTTTTGAAGAGAGACCTTGAGAGTGTCCTTATCTTGTTTTTTCTGATTGTTATCTGAATGCTTACCCTGCACGAGTTTTCCATAAAATATTCTTATTTGGCAAGCATATGTTTTGCATTTGAACAACATGGTCAGCCCATCAGAGTTGCGTTCTCATTAGTAGAATTTGAATGCTTGGCAGTGTAGTTCAAGTAAAGACCTCAGTGTCTGGACTCTTATCCTCCCAGGTGAACTTCAGAATCTTCTTAATGCTATTCAAATGGAAGTGGTTCAGTATTCAGGCATGATACCGGCATAACGTTCAAGTTTCATAGGAATACAACGATGAGGTCAGCACTGTTGAGCTTCAATTCTGTAGTCAGCCTAATACCTCCTCTCTCCTACACTTTTCTGTGGAGTCTCCCACACCTGAACTAGCTCTGTCAATGTTTGCATCAAAATCATTTTCAGTGTACACATCCCAGGAAAGTATACTGCCTAAATAATGAACTTATCCACAGAATTCAAAACTTCTCCATTTGCTGTAACCAAAAATTCCACATATGGTTAGTGAGGTACTGGCTGATGGCGCATCTATTCTTTTTTGATGTTAATTGTTAGACCAAAATTAGCCCAAAAAGTAGAATATTGATCTATACTTATTACAGTTCGGTTTCAGAGGTTACACTGAGTGAATAATTATGTGCTAATAAAATATCATGCACCAACACTTCTTACTTTAAAAGAAACATTTTTGTATCCTAAACAATTATTGACTTTAATACCTATAGCTTTCTTTAATTTGGTTTATACCTTGAGGCATGCTTATCACAATATTAATATTAAAATATTACATACTACCTACAGGAAAATAAATGATTTTAGTAATCCAGGTTATGATAAAATTAAAAATCCAAGCTTTTTGAAGAAAATAATTATTTGATTTAAAAAAAACACTGGAAAATCTATAAAACAATATAGCAGAAAGTAGTAGTAGGCAAACACCTCGCACAAAGGGTGATGCCATAAGCAAATAAGGGAGCATGGTAAAAGTTTTATCTGTCAGATTTATGGATAAGGGAAGAATTTAGAATTAGAGGTGATAAAGAGAGGATTATAAAATGTTAAAATAGATTATTTTGATTATAAAAATTTTTAAAGTTATTGCATAAACAAAAAAAGTAACCAAAATTATAAGAAAATTTGAAAATTAGGAAAAATTTTGCATCAGATATTTCTGCTAAATATATCATTTATTAAATATCAGTCAAATTCATAAAAAAAATACATGTCATTTCCAATAGTTAAATGGTTAAAGGATATGAAAAGACAATTTTTTGAGAAAGCTATCTATAAAAACATGAAAAAATGCTCTAAATTTCTACTAAGAGAAATGAAATTTAAAATAGCTCTAATATTGTATTTTATACATATCAGAGGGGCTAGTATGACACAAAAAGGAAAATGTTAGATGTTGGAGGGGATAGGGGAGTTATGAACTAATCCAACCATTATGGAGAGCATTTTGTAAGTGTGTTCAAAGGACTATAAAACTGTATATGTCCTCAGATCCTCTCTCTGCTATGTCTATATTACATAAATATTCAAAAAAGTGGAAAGGATCTATTTGTAAAAAAAATTATATAAACTTTTTGGTGTTGCTAAAAATCCGAAATCAAAAAGACACCCATCAAGTGGGGAATGGCTAAAACAAAGTATTGTATAGGATTGTAATAGAATATTATTTTGCTATAAGAAATAAAAAAAGCAGAATGATTTGAGAAAAAACTGGAAAGACTTACATGAACTGAAGTAAAGTGAAGTGAACAGAACCAGGAGAACATTGTACACAGTAATAGTAATAGATATTTTGCCTATTCTCAGTAATACAATGATCTAAGACAATCCCATAGGACTAACCATGAAACAAGATATCTATCTCTCCAGAGAAAGAACTAATATTGACTAAATACAGACTGAGGAATTCTATTTTTTCAATTTCTCTTTCATTTTTTTTTCTTTTGCTGAATCTTCTCGTATAAAATGATTAAAATGGAAATGTTTTACATAATGGAAAATAGAACTATAAAGAAATTGTAAATGCTAAAGATTTTGCTAGGGGAGTGGGCAATGGGGAATAGGATATAGAATGAGGTGCTGACTGGAAAGAGGTTGCTGTAAAGGTTCTTATACTAGGTATCAAAAGAATACCATTAAAATATTAGTTTTTTAAACAAAGGAAGAAACTATTACCTATATGAGAATATCAGAGTTAGAAGGGATCTTTGAAATCATCAAACACAATACCCTCATTTATAGAGATGATGGAACTACAGTGCAAAGAGAATTAAATGACTTTACCATTATCATAAAACTAACTAGAACAGTGATGAGACTATAACCAAAATCTCTAGATATCTTTTATTATTACTCCCACTGTATCCACTTTACATCCTGAAAACAAAATGCCTCCATTATAATTTTTTTACAAGAATTTTGGCCCTGACTCTCTCCTCTTATAACAGGATATTTTTTAGTCATTTCATGAGTGGCTAGCATTGATGAATAAGCTTTTGAATAGAGAGTTAGAGTAGATATTAATCAGATATCATATAAGCCAACCACTGAAGGTTATAATTGATGAAACTGAAGCCTGGATAGTTCATGACTTGCTCAAGGTCATATGGTATGATTCAGAGGAGAATTGTCATTTTTAATTCAGAACCTCTGAGCTCCAAATTTAGTTTTGTCATTATCATAACCAAACTGTGCTGAGAGGAAGAGCAAGATTCCAGTTTAGCCCACAGTACTAAAAAGATCAAGAGGGCCATTAGAAAAACTCAGCAAAACTCCTTATCCTGAGTTGATGGTAGAGAAAAAAAGGAGAAAACATGGGATTCTCAAATTATTAACTAGAGATCCATCATTCTCTGTCATAGACAACAGCTGCTTCAAATAGCAGCAGGTTTTACAGCTCTTTGAGTTGAAATATCTCCTGGCACTTTAGCTAATCACTTCTTATCATTTGCCAACTGGCTGCCAGTGTTTGCTTTTTGAACTTGTTTCCTATGATCCAGGCTAAGTTAGGATCTTTTGTTGTTGGATTTGAAGATTCCTGCTGTAGAGCCTACAGCATAGAGATGGACCCACTGGGATCTAAGCTAAGCAGGGGCAAAAGTTAAAATCTCATTCATCTTTACTCTCTTTGAGGATTCAATGGGGATAGCTATAATCACCCAGGGGAAGTATTTCTACCCTCTATTCATTTCAACATTGAAACCTCAAGTTGTTAATGTTTTTTACCTTAAATTCCTGTTTACTTTTTCTGTTTTATACTGTAGTATTTTCAATAGAGGGAGCTCCTGGGTGAGAAAAAAATCTTTTACTGCAGACCACAAAGGACTAACTTAATATTTGTGAATGAATGTGACTTCACTGAAGCTGACTAAGAGAGACAAATTTATAAAAATTAGGATTTTAACTTTACCTTGGAAAAATAAATGCTGATTTGTGTACATGTTTGCACAATATAATTAACTATACAGTAAGAGAAAATGATAGCTATAGCTGTTTTGTGTAAAGAAATTATAATACGTATATATATATATATATATATATATATATATATTAGGAAAATGATTGTACTATTACTTATTTCATAAATTTTTTAACATATTTGAAGATGACAAGTATGTCATTCTTACATCTTCCCTTTTATACAATATATGATAGAATCATTCAAAGGATTTTCATAATGCTTGATTTTTTGAGTTCCCAGAATCCTATTTGCCGTCTCCTGCACGAAATTCTACTTGTCAATGTCCATCCTAAATTATGATGACAAGGATTCAATATCACACTCCAGATGTGGTTTGACTAGGACATAGAAAGGTCATCCTATTAACTCTCTTATTCAGGTCACTCAGATGTTCAAATGATTCTCATGATTTCATTTAATTAGAATGTAGCCCAGAATCCTTTTTTTCTTTTTTGTCATAAACAATTATATACACTAATAGTCCCTTTGTTTTCACCCTCACCATTTTACAACCCCTTGTTTCTTTGTTTCTTTTTGTTTGTTTGTTTGTTTGTTTGTTTGTTTCTTTCTTTCTTTCTTTCTCTTTGCTCCTCATTTGTTTTTGTTGTCACCTGCAAACAAACACCAGGCACATTTTCATTATCCTCTATGTGATATTCACTTCAACTCTTTTCATATTATATTTCATGTATCATCACTATGTAACAACAGTAGTAGGATATTGCTATTGAAAAGTGGAACCTTTTTTTCTACAGGAATTAAAATAATTGTAAATTTCTTGAAGGCAACATAATCTACTCTCTTGCTTAATACTTGAACTATTTCAAAAAAGGCAATGTTGTATAAAGAAAATAAGACTTTATTTAGAAACAGAAAATATGCTAATTCTTTGACTTACTGCTTATTTGTCCCTGGTCAAGTCACTTAAACTTTCTGTGCCTCCGTTCCCTTCTCTATAAAATTAGAATAGTTGAACTAGTTGGACTCTAAGGCCCTTCTACCTCTCAATTTATGGTAGGTCATTTTTTATTAGCAGTTTCTTTTCCAGATATGCATAGTAGAATCTGCTGAAAACTATTTTTCTATTAAATAAGATTATATATGCAAGAGAGATCTTAAGATCACATGAGTTTTGACTGCTTTTATACTTACACAGTATCAAGATTAATATCTTTTTCTACTCTAACGAAATTTATTTTTGCTTGGGCTGCTCTCTAACCATCCTTTACATGGACAAATAGTGCTTTGAAATAAAATGAAAGATTTTACATGTACCATTAGTAGATTTCACCTTATTAGATTCTGCCAGACTTTATGGTCTATTGAGACTTGAGTCTTGCCTTTGTCAACCAACATATTAATGATGCCTCTCAGCTTTAAGGCATCTTGAAAATTGACTAAGCAAAGAGTTACATCAAAAAAAAAAATCAAGGAGGCGAAATAAAAAAAAAACAAGTACAATGATCATAATTGAAAACCAATTAAAGGGGGAGGTAGAAAGAAGGCAGGGACTCCCCTGAGCTTTCCCTCAACTTTCTCCAAATACTTTAAATAATGATTTTAAACAAATTTCTAGGGCGGTAGAACTCATAAAAGAGAGAGTGAAACAATTTTCCAATCCAAGATAACTTAGAAGATCAGAAGGTCATCCTATTGGATCAGGTTGAGAGAGGAGTTGATTCTGGTGCTGAACAGACCATGCTCCAGAAAACCAGGATCCAGTCTTGGGAGCCACTGAATCAATGGGAGCTGTGTTAGTTTACAAAATGTTAAGCCTACAGATGCCAACACAACTTAAAAGCTCAGCAAGAAACATCTGGCTGTGAGACCAGCATAGTTTAAAGCCCAGCAAACTAGGAACCACTTCAGCAACTGTAGCTGTTGCTTCCAGAGCTCTCAGTTCCATGGATGGTAAGGGGATGAAACACCTAGTAAGAAGGATATTTCAGTGGTTTCTTTGCTAGCCCTGAGGCAGGACTCTGTTGCTTTGCCCAAACTCATATCTATGTCACAATCCTGGATGACAGTCGCAAAGTGAGGAGGGATGCTTGCACACCAGAGTTTGAGGCTGTAACAAGGATCCTCCTCATATTTCCATGGCAGAAAAGAGCACATATGGTAACTCAAGAGAATAGAGCACAGGTCAGGAGAATAGCAACCATCTCTCCTCAGATCAAACTACGATAGAAGAACTAAAAATTTACAGTTCCTTAGAATATTTATGAAAACAGCTTCAAAAAACAAACTCCTAAAGCTTGGCTCAGAACAGTCTTCAAGCAGAGTACTACTATAACATATTTAAAAGTCAAGTAATAGTCTGTGAAAATGAGCAAACAAAAAAAATTCTGACCATAGAAAATTACTATTGTGACAAGAAAGATCAAAGTGCATTCAGAAGAAGATAGCAAAATCAAAATTCTTACATCCAAAGCCACCAAAAAATATGTGAATTGTTCATAGGTCATGGAAGACATAAAAAAGGAGTTTAAAAATCAAGTAAGAGAGGTAGAAGAAAAATTGAAGAGAAATGAGAGCAATTCAAGAAATTCATGAAAGATTAGTCAATAGCTTGCTAAAGGTAACAAAAAAATGCTAAAGAAAATAATACCTTGGGGTGGGTAGGTGGCACAGTAGATAGAGTACCAGCCCTGGAGTCAGAAGTACCTGAGTTCAAATCCGGCCTCAGACACTTAATAATTACCTAGCTGTGTGGCTTGGGCAAGCCACTTAACCCTGTTTGCCTTGCAAAAACCTAAAAAAAAATGAAATTAAGTAGAAGCTAATGACTTTATGAAAAATCAAGAAACAATAAAACAAAACTAAAGGAATGAAAAATTAGAAGAGAATATAAATTTTTTATGGAAACACAACTGACCTGGAATATAGATCCTAGAGTGATGATTCAAAATTATTCAATTACTTGAAAGTCATGATAAAATTAAAAGATAATAAATAAATAAATAAAATAAAAATAAATTTTCAAGTACAACTGACCTATTATTATATAACTTCAGAGTGGAAAATAGAAATCTAAGAATCCACTAATCACCCACTGAAAGAGATCCCAAAATGAAAACTCCCAGGAATATTATATCCAAATCCTAGATTTCCCATCTCATGGAGAAAATATTGCAAGCACTCAGGAAGGAAAAAATTCAACTACCATGGAGGCACAATCAGGAATTAATAGCTTTTAATTCAAGAATCAGGAGACTTGTCATATGATATTCTAGAAGACAAAAATACTTGGATTAATACCAAGAATCAATTAGCCAACAACATTGAGCATATGCTTTATTTATTTTTTTGTTTATAAAAGCAAGATTTTATTTATTTTGAATTATACAATTTTTCCCCTTAAGCTTGCTTCCCTCCCCACCCTCCCCACAGAAGGCAGCCTGTTAGTCTTTACCTTGTCTTCATGGTATACATTGAACTAATTTGAATGTGATGAGACATAAATCATATCCTTAAGGAAGAACAATAAAGTATATGAGGTAGCAAAATGACATAAGCTAATTTTTTGCAATTAAAGGTAATAGTCTTTGGTCTTTGTTCATGCTCCACAATTCTTTCTCTGGATTCAGATAGTATTCCCCATCCTAGGAAAAACCCAAATTTGGATTGATTCTTGCACTAATGGAATGACCAAGTCCTTTAAGGTTGATAATCACCCCCATCTCATTCAGCATCAGGTCAAAGAATACTCTTTTTTTTAACTATTCTTTTTTTTATCTTTTATTAAAGGTTTTATTTCAGTTTTACAATTTTTACCCCATCTTACTCCACCCCCCACAGAAGGCAATTTGTCAGACTTTACTTTGTTTCCATGTTGTACATTGATCCAAATTGAGTGTGATGAGAGAGAAATCATATCCTTAAGGAAGAAATAAAAAGACTCTAATAACTCTCAAGAATTTTAACTCTATTAGATAGAATGTACTTAGCTAGAATTGATGGATACTCAGAATTTTCTATGACTCAGAATGATTTTAAAAACACTACCTCCTTAAAAAATGGGACAGGAAGGAGATGGGAAGAGGGAGGAGATTGAATGAGGTAAATCTCAATACACTAAGAGGTACAAAATACTTATGGTAATAGAGAGGAAGAAGGGAGGAGTTTGGAATCATCTGAATCTTAATCTCATCAGACTTGGTTTAAAGTCAATTTAAACACATACTCAGTTAACTTAAAAACATCTAACCTTTCAAGTATTAAAAGGGGAAAAGGTGAGGGGGGATGGAGAAAGGGAGGAGGAGGGAAAAAGGGAGAGCTAATTATAAGGAAGGGGAAAGGGAAAAAGGGAAAGGGGAAAAGAAGGGGGGTGGATATAGGAGGGCAAACAGACTGAAGGGGTTGGTATTCAGAAAAAATACTGGGGAATATGGATAAAGGGGGGAAAGGGGAAAATACAAACAGAAGGAAGATAGCCCGAGGAGCAATAAAGAATTAGTAATCATAACCTTAGAATATGAATGTGATAGCTCTTCCTTTAAACATAAGCGAATGGCAGAGTGGATTAAAAAGCAAAATCTCCCAATATGCTGCTTACAAGAAACTCATTTGAAGCAGAGAGAGATAAATATAGAGTAAAAGTAGAAGGTTGGAGCAAAATATATTTTCCTTCAGCTGAAGTTAAAAAAGCAGGGGTAGCAATCCTTACATCAAACAAAGCAGTTGCAAAAACATTTAGCATTAAAAGAGATAAGGAAAATTTATCCTCCTAAAAGGTGCTATAGACAATAAAGTTATTTCAATACTGAATGCATACTCAGCCAATGGGATAGCATCCAAATTCTTAGAGGAGAAGCTGAAAGAACTACAAGAAGGCATAGACAGAAAAATTCAACTATTGGGAGACATCAATCTCCTGCTCTCAGATCTAGATATAAGAAATCATAAAATAAAAATGAAAGAAATTAAGGAGGTAAATAGATTGTTAGAAACACTATATATCTTAGACTTTTAGAAGAAATTGAATGGGGATAGAAAGGAATATAACTTTTTCTTTGCAGTACATGACATTGATACAAAAATTGACCCTGTACTAAGACATAAAATCCCAATGATTAACTACAGAAAGGCAGAAATAGTGAACATATCTTTCTCACATCACAGCGCCATAAAAGTCACATGCAATATTGGGCCAAGGAGATCTATATCTCCTTGAACCCAGAACAAATTGGAAACTGAATAACTTTATTTTAAAAAATGAGTGAACCAAAAAACAAATTATAGAAAGAATTAATCATTTTATACAAGATAATGACAAAAATGAAACAACATACCAAATCCTACGGGATTCACTCAGAGTCTGTCAGGGGATATATTATATCTTTAAATGCTTACATGAATTAATTAGAGAAAGAGAAAATCAATGAACTAAATATGTGACAAAAAATTAGAGAAAGAACAAATTAAAAATCCCCAATTAAATAACAAATTAGAAATTCTAAAAATTAAGGCAAAAATCAGTAAAATCAAAAGGAAAAAACTATAGAATTAATAAATAAAACCAAAAGTTGGATTTAGAAAAAACAATAAAATTGATGAACTTCTGGTAAATTTGATTAAAAAAAAGAAGAAAACCAAATTGCTAGTATCATAAATGAAAAAGATGAACTCACAAACAATGAGGAGGAAATTACAGTAATTATCTGAAATTATTTTGCCCAACTCCATGCCAATAAATTTGACAATCTAAGTGAAATGGACAAATATTTACAAAAATGTAAGTTGTCCAGGGTAAATGAAGAGGAGATTAAATACCTAAACAACCATATCTCAGAAAAAGAAATTAAACAAGCCATCTTTGAATTTCCTAAGAAAAAAAATCTCCAGGGCTGATGGATTCCCAAGTGAATTCTACCAAACATTTAAGGAACAATTGGTTCCAATTCTGTACAAACTCTTTGGAACAATAGGGAAAGATGGAACTCTGCCTAACTCTTTCTATGAAAACAATATGGTGCTGATACCTAAACCAGAAAGAGTTAAAACAAAGGAAAAATTATGGACCTATCTCCCTGATGAATATAGATGTAAAATCTCAGCAAAATGATTACAACAAGTTATCACTTGGATAATACAGTATGATCAAGTATGGTTTATCCCAGGAATGCAGGGTTGGTTCAGTATTAGGAAAACTGTTAGTATAAACAATTATATCAACAACAAACCTATCAGAAATTATATGATTATAACAATAGATGCTGAAAAAGCTTTTTGACAAAATATAGCACACATTGCTACTAAAAACACTAGAGAGTGTAGGAATAAATTGACTGTTCCTTAGAATAATTAGCAGTATCTATCTGAAACCATCAACAAGCATTATATTCAATTGGGAGAGGCTAGAGGGATTCCCAGTAAGATCAGGGATAAAACAAGGATGCTCATTATCAGCACTACTATTCAATATTGTATCAGAAATTTTAGCATCAGCAATTATAGAAGAAAAAGAAATAGAAGGAATTAGAATTGAGAAGGAAGAGATAAAACATTCATTATTTGCAGATGTCATGATGGTATACCTAGAGAATCCCATGAAATCATCCAAAAAGCTACTGGAAACAATTAGCAATTTTAGCAAAGTTGCACAATATAAAATAACCCTCACGAATCCTCAACTTTTCTATATATGTCTAGCAAGATACAGCAGGGAGAGCTAGAAAAAGAAATCCCATTCAAAGTAACCTCAGACAATATAAAATACTTGGGATTCTATTTGCCAAGACAGACTCAAAATTTTTTGAAAACAATTATAAAACACTTCTCACCCAAATTAAATCAGATTTAAATAATTGGGTAAATATCAACTGCTCATTCATAGGTTGAGCAAATATAATAAAAATGACAATTCTACCAAAGCTAACCTACCTGTTTAGTGCCCTACCAATCAAAATTCCCCAAAAAATTATTTAATGAGTTAGAAAAAGTTGTTAGTAAATTCATATGGAGAAATAAAAATTCAAGGATTTGCAGGGATTTATTGATAAAAAGTGTAAAAGTAGGGGGCTTAGCCATACCTGATCTAAAATTATATTACAAAGCATCAGTCATCAAAACTGTTTGGTATTGGCTAAGAAATAGAGTGGTGGACCAGTGGAAGAGTGCAATAGCAGGAAATGATTATAGTGATCTGCTGTTTAATAAGCCCAAGGAGTCCAGCTATTGGGATAAAACTCTCTCTTTGATAAAAACTGCTTGGAAAATTAGAAGCTAGTATAAAAGAGACTCAGATTAGACAAACACTTCATACCCTTTACCAAGATAAGATCCAAATGGATACAGGATTCAAACATAAAAAAAAAAAACAACAAAGATATAAGCAACTTAGAAGATCAAGGACAAGTTTACCTGTCAGATCTATGGAAAGAGGAGCAGTTTATGACTATGGAAGAGATAGAGAACATCACCAAAAGCAGACTGGATGATTTTGATTACATTAAATTAAAAAGCTTTTGTACAGATAAAACAACTATAACCAAGATAAAAAAAATGCAGTAAATTGGGAAACAATCTTTACAACTAATGATTCTGACAAAGGACTCATTTCTAAAATATACAGAGAACTGAGTCATATTTTTAAGGAGAGAAGGCATTCCCCAGTTAACAAATTGTCAAAGGATATGCAAAGGCAATTTACAAATGAGATCAAAGCAATCCATAACCATATGACAAATTGCTCTAAATCATTAATTTTTAGAGAAATGCATGTTAAAGTTTCTCTGAGGTACCACCTCACACCTCTCAGACTGGTCAATATGACCAGAAAGGATAATGATCATTGTTGGAAGGTTTGTGGGAAATCTGTTGAATTGGACATTATTACACTGTTAGTGGAGCTGTGAACTCATCCAACCTTTCTGGAGAGAAATTTGGAACTACACTCAAAGGGTAACAAAAATGAGCATACCCTTTGATCCAGCAATACCACTACTGGGTCTATACCATGAAGAGATAATGAAAAAGGGTAAAAACATCACTTGTACAAAAAGTATTCAAAGCAGCCCAGCTTGTGGTGGCAACGAATTGGAAATCAAGTAAATGTCCTTCCATTGTGGAATGAATTAGCAACCTGCGGTATATGTATGTCATGGAAAACTATTTTTCTGTTAGAAACCGGGAAGGATGGGAGTTCAGGGAAGCATGGAGGGAGTTTCATGAACTGATGCTGAGTGAGATGAGCAGAACCAGAAAAACACTGTGCACCCTAACAGCAACTTGGGGGTGATGATCAACCTTGATGGACTTGCTCATTTCATCAGAGCAATAATCAGGGACAATTTGGGGCTGTCTGCAATGGAGAATACCATCTGTATCCAGCTAAAGAAACATGGAGTTTGAATAAAGTTCAAGGACTATTCCCTTTAATGTAGAAATGAAATAGATATCTTATTGTCTGATCTTATTTCCTCAGCACATACTCTTTTGAAGAAAAAATGGACATTCAATGAAATTAGGGACTTTCAAATTTTCTTCTTGAAAAGACCAGAGCTGAACAGATAATCTGAATTTCAAATACAAGACTCAGAGTAGCCTAAAAAAGGTAAACAGGACAGGAAATTCAAAAGTCATTTTATAAGGTTAAGCTGCTTACAACCTTACATAGCAAGATGATACTATTTTTCTTAAGAATTTTCTCATTATTAGGATTGAGCATGATGTATTTCCTTCATTCTTGAAGAAAACCTTGACATCAGGGAGGTGATGCCATGGCAAGCATATGATTTGGATTTGAGTGAAAAGGGCTGTGCTAAGTCAGCAGTCTCACTTTCTCCTCCAGAGTCATCTGGGTCCAGTTATGAATCAGAATGATTGGAGATGGCCTTAAATGTGAAGCATACAGGGTTAAGTGATTTGCCTAAGGTCACACAGCTAGTAAATTGTAAATGTCTGAGACTGGATTTGAACTCTCGTCCTCCTGATTCCAAGGTCAGTGTTCTATCCACTGTGCCACCTAGCTGCCCCACTGTTATAAGGTGTATTTATATAAAGTGAAGACCCATTTGAGAGCTGAATATGAAAGGATGATATCTTTAAAAAATTAATCACTAAGAGAGGAATATAGCCGGATTAAGGGAAAGGGAGGGGTAGAATAGAGTAAATTAAGGAAAGGCAAGTAAAATCTTTTATAGTGGAAGGGAAGTGGGGGAAGGTGAGGATAGTGAGAGAACCTTACTTCTCATCGGAATTGGCTCAAAGAAGAAATAACATAGACATTCAATTAAGCATTCAAATCTATCTTACCCTGAGAAAAATAAGAGGGCAAGGGGGAGGTAAGAAAAGGTGAGGGTGATGAAAGGGAAGGCAGATTCAGGAGGCAAAAACTCTTTTGAGGAGGATAGAGTGAAAGAAGAGAGAGGAAAAAAATAAATTGGGGATAAGATAGAGAGAAATACAGTTAGCAAAAGTAACTGTTAAAAAATGAAGTAGTTTTCTCTGATACAGGCCTCATTTCTCAATGATATTGAGAACTGTGTGTCAATTGTATAAAAGTAAGCCATTTTCCACTTTAGAAACGGTCAAAAATATGAACAGTTTTTGGATCAAATGATGCAGACTAACTATAGTCATATGAATGAATCATGCTCTAAGTCACTATTTTTTATTTGGAGAAAAGTAAATTAAAACAACTCTGAATTTCTATCTTGTACCTATTAGATTGACTAACAAAACAGAAAAGTGATAAATGTTGGAGGGAATGTTGGGAAAATGACACATTAATGTATTGTTGGTAGAGTTGTGAACTGATTCAGCCATTCCATAGAGCAGTTTGCAATTGTGTCCAAAGGGCTGTGAAATCATACCTACCCTTTGCCAAAGCAATTCTATTTCTTGGTCTGAATCCCAAAAGAGTTGAAAAACAAAAAAAGAAAAAAAAGAACTATTTGTTGAAAAACCTTTATTGCAGCTCTTTTCTGGTGGCATTGAGTTGGAAATTGAGGGGAAGTTCATCAACCGGGAAAGACTGAACAAATTGTAGCGTATGATTGTGAGGGAATACTGTTATGTTATTAGAAATGATGACCAGTATTTACTCAACAACTTACATGAGTTAACTCAAAGTTAAATATATTATGTACAAAGTAGCAATAATATTGTAAGACAATCAGCTGCAAATTTGGTATTCTCAGCAATACAATGCTCTAAGATAAGTGTGAAGGACTTATGATGAAAGATGTTATCCTTTCCTAGAGAAAGTACTGAGGGTTTCTGAGTACACATTAAAACATGCCTTTTAAAGTTTATTTTTCTCGATATTTTTAATGTTTTTTTCACATGATTAATCTGAAAATGTTTGGCTTGACTATACTTGTCAAAACTATAATGAATTGTTAGCCTTCTCAATTAGGTTGGTGTTGGTGGTGGGGAGGGAGGAATGGAGAGAGTTTGGGACTCCAAATTTAAAAATTTTAAAAACAAATGTTAAAAATTGTAATGTAACTGGGGAAAATAACAAATGAAGAACATTCTTTTTGTCCTTCTTTCAGAGAAGACCATATTCCTTGGGAATTATTGTATTCTAATATTTTAAACTGACAGATTTTTTTGAATGTCATGATTGGTTTGCTTAAATATTTTTTCTTCCTTTCCCCCCCTTTAAAAAAATAACAACAGGTCCTAAAAACCATCAGAGAAGATGAAGATCAGAGTAAGAGAAGCAAATAATAGTACAATGAGTAAATTAAGGCAGAGAGGCAAAGGGATCTGCTGAAAGACTAGTGGAATGTTCTCTGCTCCTAACTGCTTACATTGAATAGTATATACTCTGCCTCCACAGGATAGTCTTCTAATTGTCCTGGTAAACAGCTTAGGTCAGTGGTGTCTTCATTCCTCTCAAATTTGCACTTAAAACACTTTGAACTTCCTTATTCTTCACCCACTAGGTTTTCAGCTTTCTTTTAGGAAGTATCTTTCTTTTTAGCTTATAGTTGAAGTACCAACACAGCACCTAGTACATAGTAAGTCCTTAAAAATGTTTGTAGATTTGAATGGTATGGATCCCTGATTGAATAGAATATGGTTATGACATTAAAAAATCCCTCAATTCTATTAAAAGCATAGAAAAGAAAAATCATCACTTTATATAAGGAAGTAGCAGTATCATCAGTAGTAGAATGATATGCTGAATCATTCATAATTTAAAAAGAAAATACAAAGATAAACATGTATCAAAATTTACTTTTGCATGTTATCCCATTTCCTTCTCTTCCTGGACAACACATAAATCATAAAAAAGGAGAGAAAAAAAATGAAAAAGATATTTGTCAAATGATTTCCCATTGGAGAATAGGGAGGGAAGACAAAATATAGAATAGCTCCCTGCTACATACTGAATTCAGTTCAGAGTTAGGGTCATATGTCTTTCCCTATGTTATATACAGTACCTAGTACAGATAATGCTTTACAAATATTAGAAAAAAAACATAATTGAAGTGATAAAATATATATTTTTAAGGTTCTAGAGCATCCAAGGAAACATTTAATCCTAATATGAGAAGGGATGAAATGAAGAAACTGAGCCCCAGTTATATAAAACTGGTCATCCCTGTAGGGCAAAATTTAATGAGAACTAAGGGTAATGTATCAGTTTCGTCTCTGTTTTAATTAAATCTGCACAGTCCTTTATCCTTCATGTTTTTAGTTCTCTCTGTTCCCTGAGCACTTTTTTCTTTTATGTAAAACCCTAAGGTTAGAAGAAAACATTTATTTCTGAAGCAATTAAGTCAGTCTTTGCAGCTCCTTAGAGCTTCTGAACAATATTGCACTGTGAAATCAACCAAATCATTTCTTTTTTTTTTTTAAAGAAAGCATTTGAGCATTTTGTTCTGGATAGACTGGGAATTCCTTTCCACTTATGAATGAGTGATATTCTTTTGCATCTAAGGTTTTATTTACATAGGATTTTAATTTCAATATCATATTTAGAGAATGACTTCTGAGAAATAGCATCTCTAGAAAATTACCTTTTTGTGGAAATGATTGCTTTTGAAATTTGACACCTGGACTTAATGGGGGAGGGGCAATCTCTAGGATTGTATCTTGATTATAAGATATATTTTGTAAAACTCTAAGTGTAAATTGAAGGAGAAAAACCTTTTGGACTATATTGTGATAGATATTATAGTTGATAACTAATTGGATCTTTAGGTGAACATAAATAATTGAAACGATAATGAGGACTTTGTTAGTAGAAGTGGGGATAATTTAATGGAGACAATAATTTCATCAATTCTGGACATATTTATTTTGAAGTTTCTTTGCAATATCCAATCAGAGATGTACAAAAGGCAATTAGTACTGCAGGATTAGGGTTTAGGAGAGCAACTAAGTCTCAAGATACAGATCTGAGAATATACTTCATAGAAATAATAATAGAATTCTTGGGAACTGGTGTAATTATCAAGACTGAGCAAGGTTCTGGGTGATGAACTGAGAAAAGAGCTCAGTTAAGTTTTTGTTATATTCTACACCAAATAATTTTAAAATAATGGTTTAAATTATGGAGACAGAGTCAAGAAAAAGTTAAGGTCAGAAATTTTCCCAGTGCAAGAAAACTTAGTAAGTCAGAAAGAGAAATCATGACCTGGTGATAAAGGTTGACCCCGAGCCCCAGTAAATGAAATGCCAGTAGAGGGACAGTGGTTGCTACAGAAGCAATGGTGGCTTTGGGGCTCCCAACCAGAAGTGGTAAACGGACCGAACAACTGCCCAGAAAGGGGCTACAGGGAACTACTTTGCTAGCCATGGATACAGTTGCTTTGGCAACTCCATTGCTTAAAACCTCTTCTAAATCATAAACGAAGGGTGCAGAGGAGTACTTTTAATCAATTAGAAATGGGAGCCTTTTTGGTAAGTATCACTTCAAGTTGCAAGGGATCATAGACTATGAGGAGCAATATCAGTGACAGTCACAAGGAATCAGAGGTATTTACTAGATAAGGAGCAGAGAACAGATCAAGAGAGCAGTGATCTAACCTGTCCCCAGATTCCAACACTTTGAAAACAATAAAAACTCCCAACTTCCCAGAACAAGCTTTAAAAACAGCAGTGTGAAACAACCTTAAGCTAGGGACAGTACCTTTCCCCAAATCACACCTGGAACTGAGCACAATATAACCAAAAATTTCCAAATCATGAATGAAGTAGAAAAATGAACAAATAAAAATAGAATCTGACCATAAAATGTTGCTATGGTGAGAGGGAAGATCAAGATGCACTCAGAAGAGCATGCTGAGTCAAAACAGCTATAGGTAAAACCCAAAAGGGGGAAAAAGTGGATTGGACACAAGCCCAATTGGACACAAGAATAACCAGAAAAACTAAATAATGATTTTCAAAATCAAACAATAGCGATAGAGGAAAAAGTAGTCAAAAGTGCAAGGAAATAAAGAAAATTATGAAAAAAACTCAACAGTTGGTAAGGGAAGAACAAAGAAATATTGAAGAATTGAACAAGTGGATAAATTATAATAAAAATTCACTAATGAAAACAACTCCTTAAGAAGAATTGAACAAATTGAAAAAAATTCTAAAATACCAGAAAAAATTGTTTAAAAATTATAGCAAAATAAAACTAATGATTCCATGAGAAATAAAAAACAAAAAGTAATAAAATAATTTATTCAAAATAATATGAAATATCTTATCAAAAATACAACTGTCCTGGAAATTAAGTTACAAACTCAATTTAATTTTTGGATTACCTATAAAATCATTGGCATTATTAATTATTGGATTGCCTATAAAAGGCATAATCAAAGAAAAATCCTAGATATATTTCTTTGTTTTGTTGTTTGTTTTGCTTTTTGCAAGGCAATGGGGTTAAGTGATTTGCCCAATATCTCACAGCTAGATAATTATTAAGTGCCTGAGGCTGGTTTTAAATGTGGGTCCTCCTGATTCCAGGGCTGGTGTTCTATTCAGTGCACCACTAAGTTGCCCTGACATATTTCTTTTTAAATCGATTTTATATTCCCATTTATTTGTGGACAATTAAAAATTTGAGTTCCAAATTGTTCAGAGTTGCCTGAGAAAGTCTGGGTGAAACTTCAGCCCTGACTAAATTCCCAGGCTTATGTAACCCTGGAGCAAAAGGCACTCCACAGAACTCTGCTATGATAACACAAGTGTGTCATAGTGTGACCTCATTTATGTGAAAGACTTGCAGCAGAACTTGGGTTACATCCTGTACAAGTTTGAGAAATGTAATTGACTTGTTTTATCTTGTATAATAATTTTGTGGTTTTCAGCCATAAAAAACTGTCTGATACTATGAATAAATGGCAACCTCACTCATGTGAGTGATGGAGTATCATTGCTCGTTAACAAGTTATGAATAAACAGATTTTAAAAGAGCCAGGAACGAGTAGCACGAATTGATGATGAGTGAAATGAGCAGAACTAGGAGAGCATTGTACACATTAATGGCAACATTGTGAAATGTATGCATTATGATGGATACAGCTCCTTTCAACAGTTCAATGCTCAAAGACAACCCTGAAAGATGTATTATGGAAAATGACATCATATACCAAACAAACAAACAGACAGACAAACAAACAAAAACTATGGAGTCTGAATGCAGAGCAAAGCATACACAGTTTAACATTTTATTTTATTTGTTTACCCCTTCTTTTTCATGTTTTGCTTTGTTTTCCTCCCCTTAGTCCTAACTCCTTTTCCATAACATGTCTCTAACATGAGGACCTTGCCAGTAGAAGAGGGGAGAATTTGATGGAGATGATAATTAAATCAGTTCTGGATAGATATATTTTGAAGTTTCTTTGCAATATCCAATCAGATATTTATCTTTCCTTCCCTCATCTCTTCCCTTTCCTGAGACAATAGTCAAATTGATAAAGGCTACACATGTGCAATAAACAAACACAAAGAAAAACATACACCTACACACATGCACACACAAACACACATACAAATAATGAAAATGAAAACCAGTACTCTTTGATTTGTACTCAGATTCCATCAGTTCTTTCTCTAGGATTAGATAACATTTTCCATTGTGAGTTCTTTTGTTCTTATAAATTTTTTTCTATTTACACACCAAGCTAGTTTTCTTTTTTTAAAAATTTATTTATTTATTTTTATCCATATGCACATCTATATTTTAAGTTACAAAATTTCCTTCCACCTTCTCTTTCCACCCCCTACCCCTCATTGGTGAACAGATCAGGTTATCATTGTACATACATATTTTTGATAAACATGTCTACAGATTAGTTATTTTTGGTATAAGGAATTAGGATTAAGAGAAAGAGATATATGAGAGCTAATTTTTATAAAGTGCTCATCAGATTCCTAGTTGTCTGTGTGTGTGTGTGTGTGTGTGTGTGTGTGTGTGTGTGTGTGTGTTTTGTTTTGTTTTTCTCCCTCTGGATGGGGATAATATTGTCTATAGCTGGTCCTAGATCTCTGAACTGCTGAAAGTAGCTGATTCCTTCAAGGTTATTCATCTCACAATGTTATTGTTAATGTGTATATTGTTTTCTTGTTTGTACTCTCTTTGTTCAGCATCAGATCCTGTAGGTCATTCCATGATTCTCTAGAGTCCAACCACTTATGGTTCCTTATAGAACAATAATATTTCATAGTATTCATGTACCTTAATTTGCTTAGCCATTCCCCAATTGTTGGATGTCTTCTCAATTTCCAATTCTTTTTTCACTACCAAAAAAGAGTGGCTATAAATATTTTGGAACATATAGGACTTTTCCCTTTTTTGTAATTTCTTCTGAATATAGACTTAGAATTGGAATTGCTAGGTCAAAGGATATGAACAGTTTTATTGCTTTTGGAGTATAGCTCCATATTCCTCTCCAGGAAGGTTGGATCCATTCACAACTCCACCAGTAATGCAGCAATGTCAAATCCTCCCATAACCTCTCCAACTTGGATCAATTTCCTTTTTTTTACATCTTGCCCAATCTGATAGGTATGACATGATACCTCCTTGTTGTTATGAAGCTAGTTTTCAATATTCATCCATCTACAAAGTTATGAGTTACACATATTTCTAACACCCAGGCTTTATTCCTCTCTCCCTATGGTAGTGAACAGTCTGATTAAAGGTGTACATGGACAAATGTATTGAACATATTCCCACTTTAGTCATGTTATGGAAAAAGGAATTAGGACTAAGGGGGAAAAACAAAACAAAACATGAGAAAGAAAGGAAAAAAAAACCTAAAAGAAAATTTTAAAAGGTGAATATTATGCTTTGATCCGCATTCAGACTCCATAGCATTTGTTTGTTTGTTTGTTTTGTATATGATGTCGTTTTCCATAATACATCTTTCAGGGTTGTCTTTGAGCATTGAACTGTTGAGAGGAGCTGCATCCATCATAATGGATACATTTCACAATTTTGCCATTAATGTGTACAATGTTCTCCTAGTTCTGCTCATTTCACTCATCATCAATTAATGCTACTCTTTCCTGGCTCTTCAAAAATCTGTTTATTCATAACTTCTTTTTTTTTATTCATAACTTCTTAATGAACAAAAGTACTCCATCACATTCATGTACTATAACTTGTTCAGCTTTTTCCTAACTGGTGGCCCACTCCCTCAATTTCCAATTCTTTGCTATTATAAAAAGAACTGGATCTTTTTGGGGCTTTTCTCCTTTTTTATTATCTGAGATATAGACCTAATTGTAGTCTTTCTGGATAAAAGGGTATACACAGTTTATTTGCCCTTTGGGCATAGTTCCAAATTGTTCTCCAGAATGATTTTATCATTTCCCAACTCCAGCAACAATTCATTAATATCTTTTTTCCCACATCCTCTCCAATATTCATAATTTTCCTTTTATTGACATCTTAATCTTAGAGTCGTTTTAATTTTCATTTCTCTAATCTAAAATTTGGAGTATTTTATATGATTATATGTAATATATATATTTAATCTGAAAACTGCCTTTTCATATCAATTGAACATTTTTCAATTGGGAATGACTTGTATTATTATTCATTTGACTCAGTTATCTATATATTTTAGAAGTAAATCCTCTATAAGAAACACTGGAAGTAAAATTTTTTCCCCAGTTTTCTGAATTCCTTTTAATCTTGGCTGCTTTGGTTTTGTTTGAGCGAAAGCTATTTAATTTGATGTAATTAAAGTCATCCAGTTTGCAATTTATAATGTTGTCTATCTCTTGTTTGTTCATAAATTTCTCCCCTTTCCATAGATCTGGCTGATAGACTATTTCTTCTTCTCTTTATTGGCCTATCATTTATGTCTGAATGGTATAGCATATGTTATGTGCCTAGTTGTTGCCATTTTCGTTTCTAGTTTTTCCAGCTTTCTTGTCAAATAGTGAGTTTTATTTGTTTTTTTTATCAAACAGTAGATTATTATAGTCATTTGCTACTGTTCCTTTTGTACCAAATCTATTCCACTGATTACTTTTTCTGTTTCTTAACTAGTAACCAAATGTTTTTTTTTTTTTTATGACTGCCTCTTTATACCATAGGTTTAGATGTGGTACAGCTAAACCATTTTCCTTTGCATATTTTTTTTTATTTCTTCCCTCCATATTCTTGACCTTTTGTTGCTCCCTTTGAGGTTTATTACTCTTTTTTTCTAGCTCTGTAAAGTGGTTTTTTGTAGTTTGATTGATATGGTCTAACAATGAACTATTGATATTTTCCCAATTGCTTAGATCTGACATTATTTTTGTGAAAAGTATTTTATAATTGTTTGTCTTGGGGGTAGATTCCCAAATATTTTTATATAGTCTATATAGTTACTTTAAATGGAATTTTTCTTTCCATTTCTTGTTTTTGGGCATTATTGGTATTACCATTGTTAATCTTTTTGAATTGTCTTTCACCATTGTATTGCTGAGAATAGATAAGTCATTCACAGATGATCACACAAAATATTGTTGTTTTAATGAACAATAATCTGGTTCTGCTCAATTCACTTTGTATCCATTCATTTAAGCCATTCCAGGTCTTTCTGAAATCAGTCTCATCATTTCTCAGAGCATAATATTATTTCATTACAATCACATACCACAGTTTATTCAGCTATTCCCCAATTGATGAGAATCTACTTAAATTCCAATTCTTTTCCACCACGAAAAGAATTGTTATAAATATTTTTGTATAATTGTGTATAAATATTTTCCCCTTTTATCTCTTTGCTATACAAATCTAGTAATGTTGTCGCTGCATCAAAGCATAGGCCTAATTATAAAGCATAATTTTTTGGACATAGTTCCAAACTGTTCTTCAGATTGATTTTATCAGTTCACAACTCCACCAACAATGCATTAGTGTCCTAGTTTTCTCACATCCACTGGAAAATAGTGTGGAAAAAAAACTGGGCATAGATCCACATCTCAAACTCTTTACTATTTAGACATAAAGGGTTATATCTAGGCCAATTAAGAGAAGAATAGTCTATCTGTCATATAAATAAAGAGGGGAGATGATTATGACCAAACTAGAGATAAAGAACATTTTAAATAGCAAAATGGATGATTTTAATTAAAGTAAATTAATTAGTTTTTATACAAACAAAATCAATGTAGTAAAGATTAGAAGGAATCTAGACAACTTGGAAAACAATTCACAACCAGTGTTTCTGATAAAGGGCTCATTTCTAAAATATATAGAATTCTTTGGGTTTAATTCCAAATTGTTATCCAGAATTACCATATTACTTCAAACTTCACAAACAATGTCATTTGTGTACCAGTTTTCCCATATGCCCTACAGCATTTATCATTTTTCATTTCTGTAATATTAACCAATCTGATACCTCATAATTATTTTAATTTTCATTTCTCTGATCAATTGTGATGCATAATATATTTCATATGATTATAACTAGCTTAGATTTTTTTGTCTGAAAACTGCCTTCATTTTCTTTGGTCATTTATCAATTATGGAAGGCATCACATTTCAAGAAACTGTCAAGAAAAACTGCCCAGATATCCTTTAACTTGTGTATAAAACGAAAATTGAAAGAATCCACCTATTACCACCAAAATGAGATGCCATAATGAATATTCCTAGTTTTATTAAAGTCTAGGCACAAATCTACTGAGTTGAAGGAAGAAAAACACTTTTAGCAATTGATAAGAAACAATACAAATACTCTGGATTCATGGTCAGGATCCACAAGATTTAGATGCTACCACATTGAAAGTACAAAAGGTTTAAGATATGATATTCTGGAAAGCAAAAGAACTGAAATTGCATCACAAATAAATCTATCCATCAAAACTAAGCATAATCTTTCATGGGTAAAATTGATATTTGATAAAATAGAAAACTTTCTGGATAAGAAGACCAGAGCTGAATTATAAAATTTTACTTACAATCACAAGTTTCAAGAGAAACATAAGAAGGTTAATATGCAAGAAGAATCATAAGAGATTCAATAAGTTTTAACTTTCTATATCTGTATATGTGAAGATGATATCTGTAGCTTCAGAAAAGTTTGTCAAGAATGAGCTTTGCAAGAAAAATATCATCAGGACCAGAAGCATTTGCAAATGAATTCCAGCAAGCATTTATGAGACACTTAATACCAATAAACTATCAACTACTTGAAAATAGTTAAGTAAAATAATATACATACTTAAGAATTTTTTTATTTTCTTTTATTATACAAATATGATTTTGATACCTAAAAGGAGAACAAAAATATAGAAAAAAACTATAAACCAATGTGCCTAATGAATAGAAACTATAGGTCAATTTTCTTAATGGATCAAAATGAGGGCTTCTTTTTTTTGTTTTTTTCAAGGCAATTGGGTTAAGTAGCTTGTCTAAGGTCCTCCTGACTATAGGGACAGTGCTCTATTCCCTGCCCCACCTATCTCCATGTGAATCAAAATGAAAAAAAATATTAAAGATATTACAGCAATATATCACAAAGACCATTCCCTATTACCAGTGGAGATTTATGAAAGGAATGTTGCTCTGGTTCAAAATTAGAAAAACGATCAATTCTCTCTCATCTCACTCAAATCGGATCAATGTAAAACATGGAAATAAAGTAAAGACTGACAGATTGCTTTGCATGGGGGTGTGGGGGGAGGGAAGTAAGATTGGGGAAAAATTGCAAAACAAATAAAAACTTTAATAAAAAAAGAAAAACTATCAACATAGCTGACCACACCAATTAAAAAGCAACCAAAATAATATGATTATATCATTAGATGCAGTAAAAAGACTTTAAAACTACAACTCATTCCTAAGAAAAATGTTAGCAAAGGAATAAGGTCTTTGTTTAAGTGATAAAGGGATATCTATCTAAAGCTAAGAGCAACATTATCTGTAATGGTGATAACTTGAATTGTTCTTTTTAAGATAAAGGGTGAGGTAAGGATGTCAATTATCATAACTATTCATCAATATTTTACTAGAAATCCTGACAATGGCAAAAAGACAAGAATAGTAATTTGAAAGAATATAAATAGGATAAGAGAAAACAAAACATTCACTACTTAGAAAACCCTAGAAAATCAACTCAGAAACTACTTGAAACAAGAATTTCAGAAAAATTGCACAAATGAATGAGATGAACTCACACAAACCTCTAGTATTTCTGTATCTACCAACAAAGCCCATTTGTAAGAGACAGAAAGAGAAATTCCAGACAACATTAAATACTTGGAAGTTTATTTGAATTATATGAACACAATTATAAAACACTTTTTTATATAAATAGATATCTAATAAATTGGAGAAATATTAATTGCTCATGGGTAGACTTAGCTAATATGAGAAACTACATATTCAACCTAAGTTTATTTTCTTATTCAGTGTCATACTAACCAAACCACCAAATAATTATTTTATATAGTTTTAAAATTGAGTTACAAAATGCATTAGAAAGGGAAAAAATAAAATATTAAGGAAAATGATGAAAAAAATTAAAGAAAGAGGCTTTTCAATTTAAGATATAAGCTATATTAAAAACTAGAATTCAGATGAAACAAACTGATATTGTCTAAATTATAGATTGGCATATTGGTGAATTATTTTAGCTACATAATACATAGTAGTAAGTGATCATAGTAATCTAATGATTGATAAATCCTAAGATCCAAGCTTTGGTGGTAAAAACAATTGATGTGATAAAAATTGCTGGGAAAAATATGAAAGTGGTTTTGCAGAACCTGGCAATAGATCAACATTTCTCCCCACATATAAAGATAAGGTAATAATTAACAAATGATTTATAGATTGAGGTTAAAATCATAAGTAAATTAGGGAAAGATGGACAAATTTAGCTGTGTTGTCTATGGATATGGGAGATCCAGAGAATTATAAGAATTAAATAGATAACTTTGCTTACATAAATTTTAAAAACCTTTTGTGCATACAAACACACAAGCAACCAAAATTACTTATCATTCTAATTAACTTGACAGAAAAGGAAAATAACAAATGCTAGTATGGACATGGAAAAAATTCGGGTAATAATTCACTAATTATGATGTTATGAATTAGAGCAACTATTATGAAGAATAAGGACTATAAAAATGTGCATAAACTTTGATCCAACAATATCATTATAACCCAAATAGAATTTCAAAAGAGCAAAAGAACATCTATGTACAAAAATATATAGAAAGGCTCTTTCTGTTGTGACAAAGAACTGGAATTCAAAGTAATGTCCATCAATAGGTTAAATCATGGAGTGAAAAAATTTTGATATGTTATCATCTTGAAATTCTATTACTTTATAAGAAATAATGAGAAGGATGGTTTCAAAAAACCTGTAAAGACTTATATGACCTCATACAAAGTGAAAGTAGCAGAACCAAAACATGTTAACAGTAATAACCATAGGATCAACTATGAAAAGATATAGCTACTCTGATCTAAACAATGATCTGAGACAATTCCAAAAATGCCCACTAAGAAAAATGGTATTTACTTCCAGAGACAGACCTAATGAAATCTGAATGCAGACTAAAGCATAATTTTTTCTTTTAAATGTTTATTCCTTTATTTTGTTGCTTTTTTCCCAATATAATTAATATATGAAAATGTTCTCAAAGAAGTGGTGTGGAGGGAGAAAATATATAACTCAAAATTTTAAAACTTGTGTTAGAAATTATTATATGTAATTTAAAAAATTTTACAAAATAAATAGAAAAATTGTTAACATGAGAGTATATGATTAACTATAATCAGTTTATTACCTTATTTAAACAATAGTCAAACTTAACAAAAACATATTAAAGAAAAGTTGAGGGAGATAAATGGAAAATACTAGTCAAGAGAAAATCAGAAAAAAATGAAACTCTATAACCTAATGTTTGTCAAACCAGAAAACATAAATAACTTCAGGTAAAAAAATAATTCTATTTGATTAAAAAAAACCTGCTGAGAAAACTGGAAAAGAGTTTGTAGAAATTAGGCTTAGACCAATACCTTATATCATATTCAGAGTACATTCTAATTTAATGCAAATTCTTAATACTTAATACCATCATTATAAAAAATATGGAAGAGAAGTAGATTATATACCATTCATATTTACGGGAAGGCAACAGATTCTTCTTCCTCCTTCTCCTTCTCCTTCTTCTCACTGCCCCAGGCTATAGATTCTTATCCAAATTATGAATATAGGAAATTACAAAAGATAAAGTATATATATTTGATTACATGAAACTGAAATGCTTCTTCAAAAATAAAATTAATGTATCTCATTTAAGAAGAGAATCAATTGAATGAAAAAACTCTATTATAAGAGTCTGGTATTGAAGTTACGTAGATATTATGTGTAATCGATAGCTATATCTATATATCTATATACCTCTTTATAATATATTCATATATGCATAATGTTATATGTAGATTTGTTATTCACTAATTTGGTTGTTGTCAACTTTTTGGGACCTCAGTTGAGTTTTTTGGGGTTTTTTTTGTATTTTCTTGGCAAAGATATTGGAGTGGTTTGCCATTTCCTATTTGCATTTCATTTTACAGGTGAGGAAACAAAGGCAATCAGGTTTAAGTAACTCAGGCCACTAAGTGTCTTAGGTCACATTTGAACTCAGGAGGATTCTTTCTGACTTCCCTGGTACTTTTATTTTCTGTGCTACCTAACTGCATGCATATAGGTGTAGATATAGATATAGCTACAGTTAAGGCATTTGTCATATTTATATATGTCACATATGTGTCATATATAAATATATACATATATATATATATATATATAATGTAGGATTTTTGAGGGTCTATATTTGTCAAGAAGTAGGATATGTGTGTCTTGTCAATTTTGAAAGATATGAGAAAGATAGGCCCATAAATGTGTTCCATTGTAAATGTTTTTGGAATTTTTCCATTCTATTGAGTGCTGATTATTTTTGCTCTTTTCTCTTTTACTTTTATGCATAAAACAATACTTTATTTATTTATAGAGAGGATGTATAGGAGATGAAGGAAAAGTGGATAGGTACTTGGAGATATTAGTTATGATGATAGAAAACATTGTCCACAATAAAAATTTATTTTTAAAAAGGATTAAGGTGAAAAAAGATAACATTCAATCATATTTCCAAACAGTCATTTTAATAGGCTATAGATTTTTCAAAGGAATAAAGTATAGAAGTAAAAATTTGAAGGTTAACATTTTTATTAGTGGCATTTATTTGATGCAAAATAAAGAAGAGCATAACTGAGTAAAACTGGTTGTTATCCTTCATGGCTGAAAAAGAACAAAATGACATTACTATAATGATGTTGAGCTATAACATTTCCAACTGTAACCGAATAGATTAATACAGTTTGAAAAACTATCTATCATAGGTTGGGCATAAATAGTACAGATGAACGTTTGGAGTGGTGATGGCCCTAAAATTGTGCATTACATATTTCTTTTGACTTACTGCAATTCTGCTTTGCTCATAGAGTACAGTATCTTCCTTGATGTAGACACGTTATAATAAACAGTGACTCCTATGTTTCACAATCAATTCCAAAGTTCTACAGAAAAACCTTGAGGAATGCCTTTGTACCTCTTCTTCTGACCTCCATATGTGCATTTATTTTGTGTAAATTCTCCATAATTCTTTTAGGTGAACATACTTTTGGCATTTAAAGTGACCAATCCATCAGAGTTGTATTCTCTGTATTTGAGTTTGAATGCTGGGTAGTTTAGTCAGAGAAGGGAAATAAGTGCTTGGCACCTTATCTTGCCAAGTGATTTTTCATAATCTTTCTAAGATAATTCAAATGGAAGCAATTTGATTTGCTGGCAAGGTGCTTGTAGACTATCTAGCTTTCAAAGGAATACACCAATGAAGTAAGAACAAAGGCTATGGAGTACTTAAGTTTGATAGATAGACCAAATACTCCCCCTGGCCCACAGTTTTCTTTGGAATCTCCTAAACACTGGATTAGCACTTTTTTTTAGGCTTTTGTAAAGTAAATGGGGTTAAGTGGCTTGCCCAAGGCCACACAGTTAGGTAAGTATTAACTGTCTGAGGACTGCTTTGAAATCAGGTACTCCTGACTGCAAGGGCTGGTGCTCTATCAACTATGCCACCTAGCCGCCCCTGGGTTAGCCCTTTTAATGCATGCATGTATCTCATCACCTGCATTCATGTCTGGAAAATATATTCAGATCAGTATAATCTCATGACCTATATGTGCCTATCCTTTGTAGAAGATTCTGAGTTCATCTTGGTCTAATCAGCTACAGTGAGATGCCCTGTAACTTGTGATTTAACATAGTGGTACAATTTTGGATCTCTTCAAGAAAGGAGAGCTAACACTTGCAGTGTAAATGAATTTATCCACAACATTCAAAATTTTTCCATTTGTGTTGTCCAATGGCTCCACGTGTGGATGATGTGGTGCTGGTTAGTGGACAATTTCAGATTTTTTTGGTCTTGTTAGGACAAATAACAAAAACATCAGAGAACTCATCCATACTATGCTGCAACTCAATCACCAAATTCACAATAGGAAAATTGCATCCCAATTTGCCTTTCATTTTATAGTATTCACATTTGTAGCCTATTGAGATCAAATAATCTACTATCAATTTGGTAGTTTACCTTGATGCTGTTTTCACCCTTGTTGAAGGTATTTGACAATATCACAGAAAACATCAAGTTGAAAAGGAGTAGATAAGCACATAGTCCTGCTTCACTCTATTGCTGAATGTGAAAGGATATGAACATTGTCTATTACCCAGAATTTGTGCAAGAATGACAGCATGAAATGACATGCAATTCTCATTATCTTCTCTGGGTACCCACATTTTTCCATAATTTTCCATAAAATCCTTATGACTGACAGGGTCAAAGGCTTTCATCAGAATCACAAACTTTATGTATTGACCTCTGTTCTGCTCCTGAAATTTCTCTTGGAGTTTTGAGCAATAAACATTACATAAACTATACCATACCAGGTAAAGAATTGTGGTGTTGTATAGCTAACTCTAAATGCTTCTCGCATCTTTCTATCTCTTTGTTACAAACCATGAATAACTTTGGAGCTCTACAAACTCCACTGTACCTACTTCAGTCACCTTCATGGCTAAAACACAATTCATGTTCATAGAATACATTTGTTTTTATATGTCCCTTTCATTAGAGGTCTTCACATACTTCTTGCAGACAGCCCACCAACTCACTGATTGAATTCAAGATACATTTAATTTCCTTGTTAATCATAGTTATAAGGAAGGTATTACAAGTTATAAAACATTTTTGAAGAATATAAGGGATGATCATGAGCAGTATTGCTTGTCAAAACAATGAAAAATAGTAAAGGAGAAAATCCATTTGTAGAAATCTTGGTATGAAAAACAATTAATGATTATGCCAAGAGTGATTTTCAGTGACATTGAAATCAGGAAAATTTACTAGATTTGAAAGGAAACAGATAATCTAGTGATTTAAAAAAAATTCTCAAGATCTGTCCTTGTTATTCACTATTGGAAGTGGGAACACCTCAAAGTTTCAGATGCATCTCAAATTCAACAAAGTAAAAGCAGAACTGAGGAAATCTCCCTACTTGAAATCTACCTAAATTTCTCCATGGTGTATTATATTTTTCCAGTACATCACTATTTATCAAAAAATTCATGTTTGAAACTTTGCTACTCTCTTTGATTCTTCCTTAATTCTGCACATCGCAGCAACTGGTTATTACTTTGCAAAAGTTCTCTTCAGTTCTTTCTTTTCTTAACTCCTTAGAAGAGCCATGGAGTATAGAGGTGCAGTATTAGTTGAGGTTAACATAGATTCCAAGCATTTTAATTTCCTTAGTTATACATCTGATCAGATACTATCCTACTCAAATCACTCCACTTTTTTCTTTTGCTGTCCAGTAGGATAAAAAGCTATTGCCATTCTATATCTGTCTTAAACCAATCTGCCCTACAAACTACGGTTTTGTTTAGCTTTTTGCTTTTTGCTTGTTTGCTTCTTTTTTTTCCTGCACCAGGCAGAACTTGGCTTCATTCATTCTCCACTTGTTGAATTCCTATCCTTTAAAGACGAGCTCTTGGATTACCTGAAAGTCTTCCCTAACAATGGCATTTCTCTTACAAATCTTATATAGCATTCTTTTTCTTTCTCTTAGCTCTGTTTGTCATATGTTATCTGAGGCTCTGGTATTCTCCTAAAAATAATGAAAAATACCATAGGTAATATCATTTCTAGATGACTTTTTGATCTTCATTCTTCCGATTTATTTAGCATCATTCTTCCATATAATATTATAAAGCAAGGCAAAAAAGTGGAAGACATTTTTAAGAGATATTTGACATGGCCATAGAGTATACTGTGAATACAATCTAATTAGAAGAATTCTAAGTGAATAAGATTGTTTCCAGATACTCCTGTTTACAAATAGCTATATTCTGATTGTGTCAAGACTAATAATTTTTTTAGGGAGACCTATAGTGCTTTAGTGTCTACTAGTAAGATAAAAGCTATTCAAATGATATTATCCTAGCAATTCATAGTTAATAAGGAGGTGAAATCTGAATATTTTTCAAGTATTTAGAAAAATGTCCCATCTAAATAATTCCATTTATATAGATTGAAAAAATATTGTAAAGAGACAGGGATCTTTGATTAGAAATGGAAAGTGAATGCTACTGGTTACAGTACATTAAATTGACCTATATCTTAAATGACTCTGAAGAGAGCAAAGACATTTTATTTTCTTCCCCAAAGTAAGCACCAATTGATTAGATGTGGGGAGTTATGAAAGAGTCCAAGATAACACCAAATTTTCAAACATGGATTTCTTGGTAAATGGTGATACCCTGGAAAAATAGTAACTGATTTCGTTTAAAGGATATCTTCCTTTTTTCATAGCAGTAATTTCTCAGTGAAACCATGTGGCTTTGATGAATAGTTTAGTCAGCTTATTGTCTTGTATTAATTTTAGACTGAATTTATAGTAAGTTAGGACATAAGGTTAAAAAAATTACATCATTGTCTAATATGACAAAGATGAAACTTTGCTTCATTGGTAGTATTACTTTTAATAATGGAGATTCTCAAGGACATGTGCCTTCATTAGCATAGAGAATTCTTATAGGAACTTCTTCAAACAAGGCAGAAGAAGACTTCTGACATTTTTTGAAATCTGAAGACCTCTGAAGTCTTGGAATGTTTCTTGAGGCAATGAAAGGCTAAATTATTTTTTTTTCAAAAATCTCATAGCTAGTATAGGCCAGACAGTCTTGAACTCAGTTTTCTCTGATTCCAATAACAGATCACTGTACAAAGTACAAAGTTGCCTCTCTTCATTTAATCAATCTTGTTGTTTTAAATTAAAAATAACAAAATGACTAAACCATTTTTAAAAATTCTACTGTTTTGTTCTCTTTAACTATTCAAGTAACCTAACTTTCTATCTAACCAACACGGTGGTAGCATAAATTTTAGGATATAGCATCTCTGTGTCATATTCTAAAGGTAAATCTTGACAATCGAACTGGTAAAATGCTATTGGCATTTTTACGTTTATGATGGGGGAAATTAATTGTGAAATTAATAATTCAAGAAGCAAAAGTAGAAAGGATTTATACTTACTATTCTGGAAAATCTAGAACCTTGAACTAAATGATTATATGTCATAATTATTTATGAAGAGTCTTATGTAGATTTATTTTTTAATAAAATATAATTTACTTTTCAAAATGCCAAATATTATTTTATGTTACAATTAAAAATGAAAAGAACTGACTCACTGACCTACACTCCTATCTTTAGGTTAAGTAGTCTTCTGATTGAATTCTTCAAAAATCTTATGCTGAATGCCAAATTAATCATGTGTTTCTGGAAGAAAACTAGTTATAAAAATACAATTTTTAATTTCAATGAAAATAATATATAATATTGATCAAACATGACAATGAATATGATTTTGTAATGATATTAAATTATTCTTAAGATGGATTATCATTATAAATACCTATTTTACTTCTAAGCAATAACTCAAATTTTGGCATAATCTATTAAATAAGATAATAAAATCATACCTTTTTAACTCAAGGTTATCTAGGACAGATTTTGAGACTTTGAACTCAGCAGTTATCTAATCCAATGCTATGACTTTGAAAATATAAAATCTAATGTTTATCTGAAATTAAATAATTTGTTCAAAGGAAAAAAAGTAGCAAAATTTGCCCAGAAATTAAACAATATGACAAAAAAAACCCTTCTCTGTCAGTTTTTCTTAAATTGTCCAAAGGGCATAATTAAATAAATTCTGTTGTAGATTATCTTGCATAAATTTTAGAATAAATTTTGGTAATTTTGGCCATAAGGTTAGGAAAAAAGTTTTCTATCATAGTTTAATAAGCAATGTAATGATAAAGTTGCAGATTTCCTTCATTGTTAGTACCAATTTTAATAATGGAGATTCTCATTGCAGGCAGGACATTTACTTTAGTCAGCAATAAAAGATTGAGAACAATCCAATAACCTAAATTTCTCCTGCTGCTTTTATTTTACCTTTAGCTTCTTTGTGAGAAGGAGCTATTTGTTCCCACTCTTGGGTATATTGGAGAATAACAATGAACTCTCTGTATTTCCTAGTCAGCTTAATCAACAAGTTCTTTAACAGTTCCACACTAGTGAGTTGCATCAATTAGACTTTTCATGAGGTGTGAAGTAGGAGGAAATTTTCACATTTGATCCTCAATCAATGAAGAACAAATCAGTCACAAGCTAGAATGAAAACTGCATGGTTTCCTCATTGTGCTTGGTATACAAGTTTATTAGAGCTCCTGAAAATAATTATCTGTTATTTCACTTTGATTTTCAATGAGACAGAATGCATTACATCAACTTAGAGCCTAGACAGCATAAAATGTGTTTTACAATCATTTTAATGCTGTCAATATGTCATAACAGAAATGAATTTTTTTCTAAGAAAGACATGCTAAAATGGACCTGATTACAATAATAAATTAATTTTGAATCACTAATTTTGCTGTATGAATGATTTCTTTCATGAATACTTAAAGTCAGAAAATTAAAAGGTATATAGAGGGGCTGACTGCTTGGGAATGAAAAAAAAATGTCATCATGAATGGAATCTAAGTTAACATTGAAAAAATGACCATGCAAATATCTTGACTTGATAATGATTTCCTTTCTCTCAAGATATATTGCATTTATATTCAAAACTAAACTTATTGTTTTACAAATCATACTATTACTCCATACATTATAATTATAAAATCTTTTTATCACAGTAGGACTGAATGCTGCAAATAAAAGTTTTTTGCTTGAGCCAAAATAAGATGATAATTCCCATTTTTTCTGCATTATTATGAAAAAGTTAGAGAGAATGATGAGATTGTCTAGACATGCTTATATACAATAATTTGCAGCATTTCACCACTTATTGTGTTGCTTTAAAATAGGTTTGGGCAATATAAAAACACTGTAATAGTTCAAAAAAAGAATCAAGAGCAAACAAAACATTAGATCTGAAACAAGAATAATTCAGAGCCTTTAAAAACTTCATTCTACTAATTACTGATTGTGACACCTTGAACAAGTCACTACTCTGAATTCCATCCCCCCCCCCCCGTAAAATTAAGAGATAATATTAGATGATCTCCTAGTTAGCTTTCAATTGGGAATTTCAGGATGTAAATTACCATATATTATGGATAATATTGTTCTGAGAGCATTCATCTTTATTTTTTGAGTAAGTGGTGTGAAAGAAACAAAACTTGGAGATAGGGAGGAAGAAAAATGATATTTTACATTTATATGACATTTTGTAAGTGTCATTTCATTTTGGAGGTAGATAAGGCAGGTATTATCATCAGTCTCATTTTGTAGTTTGACATAGTCATGGAAGAACCAGATACTTGAACATCTACAACATTTTAAAATATCTAGCATTCAGTAATAAAAGATCTCAATCTCAAAGAAAACTTCACTGCTGACAAGAACAGAGGAGGAATATTTTCTTGAGCTTTTTGAACTTCCAAAAAAGGAGAACATCATATTGTGATTTCAAAAGGATATTGATATCTTATAGGATAATTTAATAAGAAATAGCATATTTGAGTTCAATAACATTCACAAGAAATAAATGCTACACAAACCCTATGGCTATCAATTCCAGAGGCACTCAGCATTTCTGATAAGAAAACATGGGTTGCAATTAGGGCACTCTTCTGATAATTAATGAAATAATATTTTATATCTATTGAACAACTACCAAGTTCTATGTATTTTTTTAATTTTTTAATTTTTGCAAGGCAATGCTGTTAAGTGGCTTGCCCAAGGCCACACAGCTAGGTAGTTATTAATTGTCTGAGGCCGAATTTGAACTCAGGTACTCCTGACTCCAGGGCTGGTGCTCTATCCACTGCATCAGCTAGCCAACCAAGTTCTATGTATTTTCAATCATTATCATTAAATAATGAAACAATCTGTGATAATGAATTGCTATACGATGTTAATTCATTCGAATCATACATTTTACTGAATAAAGAGACAAACTGACTCTTGTTTCACTTATAGTTGTGCTTGTATGAAATGATTATTTTTTCAAAAATTTTTCCTACTATTATAGTAGGTCATAATCATATTCTTTTGTATATTTTAGATTACCCTTCAGAAATCCCTAAAGCTATCACTTTAAGCTCACAGGATAATAGAACCCAAACTGTGAATTCAATCTGCTCATTTCATAGATGAGAAGACAGAAGCAAGATTTGCTAAATAAAGCCAAGAACACTGACTTTTTGAGGTCATAATTTCCCCAATACTGTTTTAACTAGATGTTAAATCTGGTTAAAAATTAACATGAAAAATAGGAACAAGGAGTTGCAAAAGGTTAATGAAGAAAACTCCTCCCCCAAAAATAGAATGGAGTGTACAGAAACTAATGATTCCATGAGACAGCAAGAGTCAGTAAAATAGAATCAAAAAAATAGAAAAAATAGAAGCAAATGTAAAATATCTCATCAACAAAACCACTGACCTTGAGAATAGATCCAGAAGGGACAACCTGAACATTATAGGACTTCCTGAAAACACTGAAGAGGAAAAAAGCCTGGACTTAATATTACAGGATCTAATGATGGAAAACTGCCCTGATATCATGGAATTAGAGGGCAAAGTAGTTATTGAAAGAGTACATCGATCCCCACCAGAAAAAGATCCTAAAATGAAAACACCAAGGAATGTTGTGGCCAAACTCCAGAACTATCAGATAAAAGAGAAAATCCTGCAAGCAGCCAGAAAGAAACAATTTAAATATCAAGGAGCCACAGTAAGGATCACGCAGGACCTGGCTGCATCAACATTAAGGGATCGTAGGGCCTGGAATGAGATATTTCAAAGAGCAAGGGAGCCTGGAATGCAGCCAAGAATCTACTTTCCTGCAAAGCTGAGCTTTCTCTTCCAGGGAAAAAGATGGAAATTTAACAAAATAGAAGAATTCCAAAAATTTCTGGTGAAAAGACCAGAGCTAAACAGAAAATTTGGACATCAAACAGGAGGTTCAAGAGACACATGAAGAGGTTTAACAAAAAAGGTGGTGGTAAAAGGAAAAAAAATGCAATCTAGTAAGTTGAAACTGGTTATATCCCAGCATAGGGGGAAAAATTCTCATAAATCTTGAGAATGGTAACTCTAACAGAAAGAATATACCTAGCCAGAAATGATGGACATTCATGAGCTATCCATGAGACTGCTATCTAAAGCAATGTAACTCGCTTTATCCCCACTTCGGAGAAAGACCCTAATAACTTTCAGGAATTTTGACTCTGTTCGATAGAATATACTGAACTAAAAGGGAGAGACACTCAGAATTTTCTATGACTTAGAAAGAATGATCTAAAAAACACTACCTCCTTAAAAAGGGGGACAGGAAAGAGACTGGAGGAGGGAGGGGATTGAATGGGGTAAATCTCATTACACTAAGAGGTAGGAAAAAACCTATGGTAATAGAGGTGAAGAAGGGAGTAGAGGAGAAACACCTGAATCTTCTTCTCATCAGGCTTGGCTTAAAGTTAGCCTACATATACTCAGTTAACTTCTAAAACATCTAACCTTTCAAGTATTAAAAGGGGAAAAGAGGAGGGGGGGATGGAGAAAGGGAAGGGGAGTGAGGGGGAAGGGGAAATAACAAAAGGAAGGGATGGGAAAAGCTAAAAAGGGAAAGGGGAAAGAAAGGGGAGGGTGTGATATAGGAGGGCAAACATACTGAAGGGGGTGGTATTTAGAAACAAAATACTGGGGAATATGGATAAAGGGGGGGAGGGGAAAATACAAACGGAGGATGGTTGGCAATAAAGAATTAGTAATCATAACCTTGAATGTGAATGGGATGAACTCTCCCTTAAAACATAAGCAAATAGCAGAGTGGGTTTAATATCAGAATCCTACAATATGCTGCCTACAAGAAACTCATTTGAAGCAGAAAGACACATATATAGTAAAGGTAAAAGGTTGGAGCAAAATATATTTTGCTTCAGCTGAAGTAAAAAAAGCAGGGATAGCAATCCTTATTTTAGACAATGCAGCAGCAAAAATAGAGGATGTTAAAAGAGATAAGGAAGGAAACTTTATCCTCCTAAAAGGTACCATAGATCATAAAGTCATTTCAATATTGAATATATATCCATCCAGTGTGACAGTACCCAAATTCTTACAGGAGAAGATGAAAGATACAGGAAGACATAGACAACAAAACTCTATTAGTGGGAGACCTCAACCTCCCTCTATCAGATCTAGATAAATCAAATCATAAAATAAAGAAGAAAGAAGTTAAGGAATAATAGATTGTTATCAAAATTAGATATGGTAGACTTATGGAGGAAACTGAAAGGGGATAGAAAGGAATATACTTTTTTCTCTGTAGTACATGGAACTTATAGAAAAATTGACCATGTACTAGGACATAAAAACCTAATGATCAACTTCAGAAAGGCAGAAACAGTGAATACATCTTTCTCACATCACAATGCAATAAAAGTCATATGCAATACTGGGCCAAGAAGATACAGACCCAGAATGAATTGGAAACTGAATAACCTCATTTTAACAAATGAGTGGACCAAAAAACAAATTATAGCAAGAATTAACCATTTTATCCTAGATAATGATAATAATGAAACAACATACCAAAACCTATGGGATTCATTCAAAGCAACTCTCAGGGGATATATTATAGCTCTAAATGCTTACATGAATAACTTGGAGAAAGACGAAATAGATGAACTATACATGCAACTAAAAAAATTAGAGACAGAACAAATCAAAAAGGCCCAATTAAATTCTAAATTAGAAATTCTAAAAATTAAAGGAGAAATTAATAAAATCGAAAGAAAAAAACTATTGAATTAATAAATAAAACCAAAAGTTGGTATTATGAAAAAACCAATAAAATTGATAAACCTCTGGTCAATTTGATTAAAAAAAGAAATAAGAAAACCAAATTGCTAGTATCATAAATGACAAAGGTAAACTCACCACCAATGAGGGAGAAATTAAAGTAATAATCTGAAATTAATTTGCGCAACTCTATGCCAATAAATTTGATAATCTAAGTGAAATAGATGAATATTTTTAAAAAAATATAAGTTGCTAAGGTTAAATGAAGAAGAGATTAAATACCTAAACAACCCTACCTCAGAAAAAGAAATTCAACAAGCCATCATCAAACTCCATAAGAAAAAAATCTCCAGGGCTGATGGATTCACAAGTGAATTCTACCAAACATTTAAGGAACAATTGGTTCCAATTCTATATAAACTCTTTGGAAAAATAGGGAAAGATGGAACTCTGCCTAACTCTTTCTATGAAACCTATTAGGTATTGTTACCTAAACCAGGAAGAGTTAAAACAAAGAAAGAAAATTATAGACCTATTTTTCTGATGAATATAGATGCAAAAATCCTAAATAAAATCTTAGCAAAATGATTACAAGTCATCACTAGGATAATACATTGTGATCAAGTAGGATTTATTCCAGGAATGCAGGGTTGGTTCAATCCTAGGAAAACTGTCAGTATACTCAATTATATCAACAACATACCTATCAGAAATCATATGTTCATATCAATAGCTGCTGAAAAAGCTTTTGACAAAATATATCGTCTGTTCCTATTAAAAACATGAGAGAGTGTAGCAATAAATGGACTGTTCCTTAACATAATTAGCAGTATCTAACTGAAACCATCAACAAGCATTATATTCAATGGGGAGAGGCTAGAGGCACTCCCAATAAGACCAAGGGTGAAACAAGGGTGCCCATTATCACCACTACTATTCATTATTGTATTAGAAATGTTAGCATCAACAATTAGAGAAGAAAAAGAAATTGAAGGAATTAAAATTGGGAAGGAAGAATCAAAACTCTCACTCTTTGCAGATGACATTATGGTCTACCTAGATAATACCAAGAAACAATACAAAAAACTACTGGAAACAATTAGCAATTTAGGAAAGTTGCAGGTTATAAAATAAACTCTCATAAATCCTGGATTTTTCTATATATGTCTAGCATGATACAGCAGGAAGAGTTAAAAAGAGAAATCCCATTCAAAGTAACCTCAGACAATATAAAATACTTGGGAGTCTATTTGCCAAGACAGACTCAGAATCTTTTGGAAAAAAATTATAAAACACTTCTCACACAAATTAAATCAGATTTACATAACTGGGCAAATATCAACTTCTCATAGATAGGTAGAGCTAATATAATAAAAATCACAATTCTACCAAGACTAATCTATCTGTTTAGTGCCCTACCAATCAAAATTCCAAAAAATTACTTTAATGAGTTAGAAAAATATTGTAAGGAAATTCATATGGAGAAATAAAAAGTCAAGAATTTCCAGGGATTCAATGGAAAACAAAGGACAAAAGAAGGTGGCTTAGCCCTACCTGACCTAAAATTATAATATAAAGCATCAGTCATCCAAACTGGTATAGGCTAAGAAATAGAGTGGTGGACCAGTGGAATAGACTAGGTGTAAAAGTAGGAGATGATTACAGTAATTTGCTGTTTGATAAACCCAAAGAGTCCAGTCATTGGGATAAAAACTCCCTCTTTGCTAAAAACTGCTGGGATAATTGGAAGTTAGTATGGAAGAAATTTAGATTAGATCAGCACCTCACACCTTTTACCAAGATAAGATCCAAATGGATACAGGACTTAGACATTAAAAAACAATACTATAAGCAAATTAGAAGATCAAGGATTAGTTTACCTGTCAGATCTATGGAAAGGGGAGCAGTTTATGACTAAGGAAGAGTTGGAGAACATCACCAAAAACCAATTAGATGATTTTGATTACATTAAATCAAAAAGCTTTTGCTCAGATAAAACCAATGTAACCAAGATCAAAAGAAATGTAGTAAATTGGGAAACAATCTTTACAACTAATGACTCTGACAAAGGACTCTTTTCTAAAATATACAGAGAACTGAGTCATATTTTTAAAACAAAAAGCCATTCCCCAATTGACAAATGGTCAAAGGATATGCAAAGGCAATTTACAGATGAGATCAAAACAATCCATAGCCATATGAAAAAATGCTCTAAATCATTAATTATTAGAGAAATGCAAATTAAAGCTTCTCTGAGGTATCACCTCACACCTCTCAGATTGGCCAATCTGACCAGGAAGGATAATGATCATTGTTGGAAGGGTTGTGGGAAATCTGGGACACTATTACTCTGTTGGTGAAGCTGTGAACTCATCCAACCCTTCTGGAGAGCTATTTGGAACTATGCCCAAAGGGCAACAAAAATGTGCATACCCTTTGACCCAGCAATACCACTGCTGTGTCTATACCCTGAAGAGATGATGAAAAAGGGTAAAAACATTACTTGTACAAAAATATTTATAGCATCCCTGTTTGTGGTGGCAAAGAATTGGAAATCAAGTAAATGTCCTTCATTTGGGGAAATGGCTAAGCAAACTGTCGTATACATATATATATGTATATATATATATATATATATATATGCATATATATATATATATATATATATATATATATATATATATATATATGTATGTCATGGAACACTATTGTTCTATTAGAAACCAGGAAGGATGGGATTTTAAGTAAGCCTGGAGAGATTTGCATGAACTGATGTTGAGTGAGATGAGCAGAAGCAGAAAAATACTGTACACCCTCACAGCAACATGGGAGTGATGTTCAAACTTGAAGGACTCTCTCATTCCATCCGTGCAACAATCAGGAACAATTTTGGGCTATCTGCAAAGGAGAGTGCCATCTGTATCCAGATAAGGTGCTGTGGAGTTTGAACAAAGTTCAAGGACTATTTCCTTTAATTTATAAAAAAATCAGAAATCTTATTGTCTGATCTTGTTACCTCTCAGACTTCTCTTCTCTTCTTTAAGGATATGATTTCTCTCTAATCACACCCAATTTGGATCAGGGTACAACATGGAAACAAAGTAAAGACTGATGGAGTGCTTTCTGTGGGGGGGTGGGGGTGGGGGTGGGGGGAGGGAAGCAAAATTGGGGTAAAATTGCAAAGCTCAAATAATATCTTTAATCAAAATTAATTAGAAAAATAAATAAATATGACTATCATTAGCCAAGCAATCATTTATTTCAGTGAAGGTATATAATCTATTTTGATTCCCACACTAATCCTATAAGCAGGCAGGGAAATCCAGTATTTTCATTATTTCTATTTCTCACATGAAAATTATGTTTTAGAAAGATTCAATGAGAGGGACAATAGGTGAGTTGAAAGAATAACCTGAATTGAAGTAACTATTTATGTGATAATGAAAAAAAATACTTCTATTTCTTGAGTTTCAGTTTCTTCATCACCAAATTTAATGAATTAGACTAGATTATCCTTAGAGTTCCTTCCATGAATAGTCAATTGAAACTAGATAAAAAGATAGATGATAGATAGAAAGATAGATAGACAGATAGATAGAAAGCTAGATGGATAGAAATTTAGACAGAAAGTTAGATAGTAATATATATATATATATATATATTTAAAATATATCTATGTTTATCAATCTAGAAATGAAAATAATCTTGAAAAAAGATTATTCTATCTTGAAGTTTATGAAGCTTAAAAATAAGTATGCCAATTATCTGATATAAAACAGATTTTTCAGGTATTTATTTTGAATAATTTTAAAAATAAAATTATAATTCTATAACCTAAAAATTTACAGAAGAAGATGCCATCTGAGTGATGATAACAATAAAATTCTAAGGATGCAAACAGAAATCAGAAAAAGAAAGAAGATATTTGGGGGTTGTATTGAAAAAAAAGGATGTGGCATCCAATAATTAATCTGATTACCTTAAATTAAAAAAGATATGTAAAATGGAATTCAGGACATTTTATTGATAATAATTTATTTTTTGTAGTTTTACATGAGTCTGAAAAGCTTTAAATATACAAAACAGCTAAGAATGGCAATAGATAGAAAGAAATATACAGGCATTTTTGTCTTAAATATGTTGTGACTTGACTGAAAGGAAGATCATTGTAGATATAAGACACCTCTTGGAATGAATTGGGATCTTAATATAAAAGAAAGAGAAGGCTGAATTTTCTGGTCTTTTATTATTTCTGATGTCTTTTCGAAAGGGAATGTAAAGAGAAATAAAGGCATTTGTAGCCCAAAAATAAGTGAGATCTTAGGTGTTGTTTTTTTTTTTTTTGCAAGGCAAATGGGGTTAAGGAGCTTGCCAAAGGCCACACAGCTGGGTAATTATTAAGTGTCTGAGACCGGATTTGAACCCAGGTATTCCTGACTCCAAGGCTGGTGCTTTATCCACTATGCCACCTAGCTGCCCCAATAAGTGAGAATTTAAAGAAGAACCTAATAACCCACAAGTACTTTGTCCTCCAGTTTTAGACAAGATAGATATTATGACACTGAAAGATAAGTCAAG
This sequence comes from Macrotis lagotis, assembly GCF_037893015.1. Lineage (NCBI taxonomy): Eukaryota > Metazoa > Chordata > Mammalia > Peramelemorphia > Peramelidae > Macrotis > Macrotis lagotis. The sequence continues at coordinate 348,599,516 of NC_133666.1, forward strand.
TCTTTAGAAAAGTCTTTAGAAAATCAAGGAGCTAGAGATCGGCAAATGTTTAACTCATAATCAAAAAATAGGGTGGTATATGCAAAATATTATCTGCTAAACTTGAAATAATATATAAAAAAATTAGAACATTGTATTACATAAGAATAACTATGACATGGTTGATAAAAGAGGTAGTTGCAGACAAAAGATGATCTCAATACAAAGTCTGTGACACTTATTGGCTATTTGAATACAGGCAAATACATTAATTGCTCCATAGTTTTTTTTTTTCATTTTTTTACTTACACATACATACATATATATATATATATATATATATATATATATATATATATCTTTCCATCCATATGTACATATATATTTCCAAGTTAGAAAATTTCCCTCCACCCTTCCTTCCTGCCCCCTCCCCTCAGTGAGGAACAATCAGGTTAGCATTTTACATACATATTTTTGTTAAACACATTTACAAATTAGTCATTTTTGGCATTCAGAATTAGGATTAAGGGAAAGAGATACATAAGAGATAATTTTTATAAAGCATTCATCAGATTCAGTAGGTGGGTTTTTTTTCTCTCTGAGTTTTCTTTTGTTTTTCTTCCTCTGGTAAGGGATAATATAGACAATTACCAGTTGAATACAGTTGTCCTAGCTCTCTGGACTGTCCACAGGAGCTGCTTTCATCAAGACTGTTTATCTCATAATGTTGTTGTTGATGTGTACATTGTTTTATTTTGTTCAGCATCAAATCCCATGAGTCATTCCATGCATCTCTAGAGACTGACCATTTATTTTTTGTTATAGAAAAATAATATTCCATAGTATTCATGTACCATAACTTGTTTAGACAATTCCCAACTGATGGACATCCCCCCAATTTCCAATTCTTTTCCACTACAAAAAAAGAGCTGTTATGAATATTTTGGAACATGTAGAACTTTTCCTATATTTTTAAAAATTTCTTCTGGATATAGTCCTAGAATTGGAATTGCTGGGTCAAATGATAGAAACATTTTTCTTGCCTTTTTGACCACAGCTCCATATTGCTCTACAGAAATGTTTAATCCATTCACAACTCTACTAATAATGCATCAATCTCACAATCCTCCTAAAGCCTCTCCAACATTGATCATCTTCCTTTTTTCTCACCTTGACCAGTCTAATAGGTATGAGATGATACTTCATTGTTGTTTTAATTTGCATTTCTCTAATTAGTAATGACTTGGATCATTTTTTCATGTGATTTATATATGTATATATATATGTATATATATATATATATACATATATATATATATATTTAATTTCTTCATTTTAAAACTGTCTGTTTTATCCTTTGAACAATTATAAATTGGGGAATGACTTGTGACCTTATAAATTTGATGTAATTCTCTATATATTTTAGAAATGAGACTTTATCAGAACACCTGGTTATGAAAACTTTTTCCCAGCTTTGTTTTTTTTAGGTTGTTTTTTGCAAGGCAAATGGGGTTAAGTGGGTTGCCCAAGGCCACACAGCTAAGCAATTATTAAGTGTCTGAGACTGGATTTGAACCCAGGTACTCCTGATTCCAAGGCCAGTGCTTTATCCTCTGCACCACCCAGCTACCCCTGCTTTTTCTGCTTTTCTTCTAATTTTGGCAACATTGATTTTATTAGTACAAAATCTTTCTGATTTATTATAGTCAAAATCATTCATTTTGTAGTTTATTATTTGTTCTAATTCTTGTTTGGTCATAAATTTATCCCTTTCTCATGGATCAGATAGAGTATTTTTTGGTCTATTAATTTTTCTATGATATCACTCTTTATATATAATACCAGGGCCCACTTTAACCTTATTTTTATATATGGTGTTCATTTATAGCTATGCCGATGATTTATGTGAGTTTATTTTATATCCTGCTACTTTGCTGAATCTGTTAATTATTTCAAGGAGTTTTTTAGATGATTTTCTTGGGTTCTCTAGGTATACCACCATATCATCTTCAAAGAGTGAAAATTTTGCTTCCTCATTGCCAATTCTGATTTCTTTTTCTTCTCAGTGTTATTGCTAACATTTCCAACACTATACTGAATAGTAATGGTTATAATAGGCATCTTTGTTTCACTCCTGAATTTATTAGAAGTGCTCTGAGTTTATTCAAATATAATATTCATTGATGATTTAGATACTATTTATTATTTTAAGGAAAACTCCATTTATTACTAAACTTTCTAATGTTTTTAATAGGTATATATGCTGTATTTTATCAAATGAATGCTGTATTTTTCAGCATCTATTAAGATAATCCTAGGATTTCTGTTGGTTTTACTAGTTATATGTTTAATTATGTTAAATGTTTTCCTAATGTTGAACCATCCCTGCCTGCATAGTATAAATCCAAACTGATAATGGTATATTATCCTGGTAATAACTTAATATTTTTGCATCACAATTTATTAGGGAGTTTGGTCTATAGTTTTATCTGTTTTGATTCTTCCTAGTTTAGTCATCAGCACCATGTTGGTGTCATAATTAAGGTAAAGTTATTTAATTTACAATTAGTTCTTGGTTTACCTTTCCCTGACCTTTTATTACATGTAATTTTTATTGCATCATAGTCTGAGAAGTGTATATTTATCATTTCTGGTCTCTGCATTTGATTTTAAGATTTTTGTGCCCTAGTACATAGTTATTTTTGGTGAAGGTGGCACATACTGCCAAGAAAAATGAATATTTTTATATCAGTTTTCTCCAGAGTTCTATCATATCTAAGATTTCATTCACCTTCTTAACTTGCTTCTTTTTTATTTTGTTGTATTAAATTCATCTAGTTCTGAGAGAGGGAGATTGAAGTGTCCCATTATTAAACATTTACTGTCTATTTCTCCTTGTAATTCACTCAGTTTTTACTCTAGTAATCTGGATTTAGTAATGTTTAGTAATGATACAGGTTCATACTAATCATTCCTTTTAAGAATATGTAATTTACTCCCTTATCCATCTTAATGAGATTTATTTTTGCTCTTAATTTATCTGAGATTAGGATCGCTACCCCAGATTTTTTTTTTTTTTACTTCAGCTGTGGCATAATGTATTTTGCTCTAACTTTTTATGTTTACCCTGTGTATTTCTCTCTGCTTCAAGTTTATTTCTTATAATCAACATATTACAGGATTCTGTTTTTAAATCCATTCTGCTATCCACTTCTGTTTTATGGGACAGTTTATCCCATTCACATTTACAGCTAAGAGAACTAATTCTGTATTTTCCCTTCTGGTTATCTTCCTTCATTTATATTTATTTCTTTCATTTCCTCTTATTCTTCCTCACCAGAATTTTACTACCTTTCCCCTTTGACTTTCGTTTTAGAGATTTAACTTTCAGTTTATTTTCACTTATACCTTCCTTTGTTTTTATCAGTTCCTTGTTCCCTTATTTTTCCCCTTCCCAATCCCCCCCCTTCCTTGTAGACTGTTAGCTTTTTAAATCCTTGTGGTAATCTATCTTATGCCTCACTTAGCTAAATCTATTGAATAGAATTTACTCAGCATTCACATTCTCCCTTCTTTCCCTCTAATATTGTAAATCTTTTTGCCTCTTACCTTGGTGCTCTAATATTTTATTAATCAGGTATTATCAATCACAATTTGATAACTTGATAAGCTCCTATTGTTATCAAGATATCATCACAAATAGTTTATTTGATTGTTTAATAAGCAACATTGACTCAAATTGCATAAAATTATAATTATAATCATTTTTTACTTATCCACTTTTCAAATATCTTTCCAGTACACACAATCTTCCTTACAAGGCAAGTATCATCCAAATACATTTTATTTCTTGAACTATTTGTGTCCTTCCCCCAGTTCTATTTTCATTCATGCTTTACTCCCCCTCCTCCTCAAGGTACTTAATACTATGTTAAGTGAACCAAGGTCTATTGCCTCTCCACTTTACCACCACCCGGACCCAGGGGATTTTACTTAATTCCTTGTTAAGTGAAGTTGATCTGTGAGAATCTTGAAGATCTCTGAGTACTGGGAGACACTAGAGATCCTACTGAGAACTTTACAAGTGATTGTAAGTAACAGGGGACAGCTTATGATGGTTAAAGATTTCTAAGTACTGGGAGGCTCTTGAGGTCTCACCTGAGAAGCTTACAAATTATTGTAAGCAAAAGGGATACCTTCTCAGGTCTTCAGTAGTTCATGATGCCACCATTACACAAGGTATTTAGCAATTTGTGATTAAATGAGTCAAAGCATAATGAGACACTTAAGTTAAAATTAACACCTCTGCTTTTTTTCCCCCAAGGATTTTTGTCTCAAACATAGTGACATGATCTTGGACCTCTTCAATTATATTCTACCCTCTAGTTTTCCTTAGATAAGTAAAGTTAGAATTGTTAGATCTTCCCTTTTAGGAACTTACATTCTTTTAAAAAAGTTTATTTTTTCAGTTCCCTTTTTCATTTACCTCTTTCATGTAACTCTTCAGTCATATATTTGGTGATTGAATTCTCTCTTCAGTTCTGCACTTTGTGTCAGGAAATTCTAAAAGTCCTGTATTTTATTAATCATGCATCTTTTTCCAAGAGAGTATATGCTGAATTTTGAAGGGTAGTACATTCTGGGTTATAATCCCAAATCCTTAGCACTGTGAAATATGTTATTTCAATTCTTTCAGTCCTTCAGTGCTGAGGTTGATAGGTCCTATGTTAGTCTGATTGTGTTTCCTTTGTATTTGAATTTTTTTTTTTGCTACTCGCAATATTTAATCTTTTATTAATTTGGCTATTACAATCCTTGGAGTTTTTTCCTGGGGTCTTTTTCTGGAAAAGTTCTGTGGATTCCTTCAATGGTTATATTGTTATTATATTGTTATCTTATTCTAGTAGATTGGGGCAATTTTCCCTTATGTTTTCTTTTGTTGGTTCAGGCTTTCTACTACTCCAATAATTCTTAGATTGTCTCTCCTGGATCTGTTTTTGAGATCAATCATTTTCCCTAGAAGGTATTTTACATTTTCTTCATGTTTTTCAGGCATTTTATTTTGTTTGATGGGATCTTATAATCTTGTAGATTCCTTAGTTTCTAACTGTTCAATTCTAATTTTTTGAATTTTATTTTCTTCAATTCATTTCTGTATTTCTTTTACAAGTTGGTTATTTTTAATTTTAATGGAGCTTGTCCATCCACTCAATGGTTCACCAGAGTCCTGTATTTGAAGATCAAACTTTCTTTTAAGCTCTGGTTGTTTCAATAGGAAAGTTTGAAAGTCCTCTGTTTCATTGAAAATCCACCTTTGCCCTTGAAAGATGATGTTCAGTTTTGATGGGTAGCTGCTTCTTGGCAGTAAACCAAGATCTTTTGCTTTCTGGATTATCATATTTCAATCCCTACGAGTCCTTAATGTAGATGGTGCCAGATCCTGTGTTATCCTGACTATAGAGTCATGGTAGTTGAATTGTTTGTTTCTGACAGCTTTTAGAATTTTCTCTGACTTGAAAATTTTGGAGTTTGGCTATAAGATTCCTGGAAGTTTTTCTTTCGTGATTGCTTTCAGGATGTTACTGATGAATTCCCTCAATTTCTATTTTACTTACTGCTTCTCAGGGTAATTTTGATGTGTTATTTCTTGAAAAATGAATTCTAGGATATTTCCTGGTTGCAATTTTCAGGTAGTGCAATAATTTTTAAATTATTTCTTCTGGATCTGTTTTCAAATGAGATATTTCACATTTTCTTCTAATTTTTGGCTTTTTTGGCGAAGAGTTTTATTTCTTCCAGATTTCTTGCAAAGTCATCAGCTTCATTTAGTTCTATTCCATTTGAAAGAACTATTTTCTTCAGAGAGCTTTTTTTATCTCTTTTTCCAGCTGGCAAATTCTGCTTTTTAATTCATTCTTCTCATTTGCCTTTTGTTTTGCTTTTTCCATTTGGCAGAAACTGGTTTTTAACATTATTTTCTTCAGTTTTTTTTATTTCCTTCACCAAACTGCTGATTTGGTTTTCATGATTTAACTGCATCACTCTCATTTCTCCTCCCAGTTTTTCCTCTACCTCCCTTAATTGCTTTGCAAAGTTTCTTTTGAGCTCATCCATAATCTGAGAACACTTTCTCTTTCTCTTAGAAGCTTTGAATACAGAAGCTTCTAGTTTGCTGTCTTCTGAATCTTCCATGGGATCAAAGTAATTTTCTATGGTCATATTCATTATTTTCTTTTGTTTACTCATTTGCTTAGCCTAAGACTAATGTACCTCACTTCCAAGGGTGTGGGGGTTTTGGGCACACCCCACTGGGACCTTTATTTCTTCAAGCTCTTATGCTCTCTTGTCTGTGCTTTGATATGTAGATGACCACAGGCACTCCCCTCTTCCCTGGACTTGTAAAGAGGGTCCCTGCCTAGCTACTTTAGTATGGAAAGCCAAACAGCAAGCTGGATTTGAGTGTGGGGAAAACAGCAGAATCCTGCCCCATGGAGAGCAGAGAAATTTCTGCAATCTCCCCCAACCCCTTACCACCTATGGGCTGCAGGCTGGCTTCCCCAATTCCTGCTGCAGCTTCTCACTGCAGGGCTGTTCTGAGGCTGGTGCTCCCACCCTCTGATACAGCAGAGTTCTCTCACTGACACTTTAGGCTATTCCTGGTGATCCCTGGACTGTGGTAGGGCCCCAGTTTTTTTTTTTTTCAACCCCTGGTCCCAGTGAAACATACCTTTTCCATGGAACTTCTAAGTTGTCTTGGACTGGGAAATTGTATCACTCAGTCTTTGTGTGGGTTCTGCTCCTCGAAATTTTGGTTAGACTCACAATTTGACAGTTTAGGGAGTTTTGGGAGGAACTATATTCAGGGAAATCCTGCTTACATGCCACCACCTTGGCTCTACCCTCCATAGACTTTTTAATTGTCTCTGGTTTTATGCTACAGCAGAGATGTTGATTTGAACTATTAACTGCAATTTCATCATCTGAGAGTTTCCTATATCAATAAAATTAGTTTTATATGCCTTTATTTCTATTATTAAATAGATGTGCAAACATTTAAAGATTGAGAGACTATTTATCAAGGTAAATTTTTGGCATAATAATGTCATTTTGACAATATTATTAGACTGGTAGTTTAGGCAATTTTCATAGACATAGAATATCTAGATCTTATCAATGAATTGAAAAGATATTTTATTGGTTAAAGGATATGCAAAAGTAATTTACAAATGAGGAGACCAAAACAATCCATAGTAATATGAAAAATTGAGTTAAATCACTACTTATTAGAGAAATGAAAATTGAAGCATCTATGGGGTACCACCCCATACCTCTCAGTCTGGACAATATGAACAGAAAGTACAATGATCAATGTGGGAATGGATGTGGGAAATCTGGGACACTAATACATTGTTGGTGGAACTGTGAGCTCATCCAATCTTTCTGGAGAGCAATTTGGAATTTCACTTAAAGGGCAATGAAAATGTGTATACCCTTTGCCCCAGCAATACCACTACTGGGTCTATACCCTGAAAGAGATTATGAAAAAGGGTAAAAACATCATTTATACAAAAATATTCATAGCAGCTCTATTTGTGGTGGTAAAGGATTGGAAATTAAGTGAATGTCCTTCAAAAGGGGAATGGCTTAACAAACTGTTGTATATGTATGTGATGGAACACTTTTGTTCCATTAGAAACAAGGAGGGATGGAAATAAAAGGAAGCATGGAAATATTTGCATGAACGAATGCTTAGAGACATGAGCAGAACCAGAAGAAATGCACCATAACAGCAACATGGGGGTGATGATCAACTTCAATGTGCTTTCTCATTCCATCAGTGTAACAATCAGGCACAAATTTGGGGTTTCTCTGATGGTGAATACCATTTATATGCAGAAAAAAAATTGTGGAGCTTGAACAAAGACCAAAGACTATTACCTTTAATTTAAATAAGAAGTAATATTTTATGTAATTTTGCTATCTCTGATACCTTATTTTTCTTCCTTAAGGATATGATTTCTGTCTCATCACAATCAACTTAGGTGGGGAGGGAAGCAAGATTTTGGTAAAATTGTAAAATTCAAAATAAATAAAATCTTTCTTTTATAATTAAGGGGGAAAAGATATTTTGTAATATATTTGAGAAAAAAGAAATATTTGGACCAAATGAAGAATTGTAAGATGAAATCAGTTCTCAGCATGATCCATCCTAAGGAATAATGATAAATAGAATCATGTCATTCTGCAAGAACTCTGGTTGGGGACCTCAGGCATATACCCTTGGTAACTATTCTGTTTATCATGTTTATATTTGAATTAGTTCAAAATGTTGATGAATACAAGAAATTCACAAAAGCTGGAAATGATATTCAATCAGAGGAAACAAAAACAATACATCTATTTAGTAACTGCTACGTATAGGATACTTAGTTATATCCTATAGGTTCTAAAATTTTTATGACAGAAATCAGGAATCTAATGAACTTAAATGGCTGCAACGATTGATGAATTTAATTGTTGTTTTTCAACAATGCTATTCAATTTATGAGCCACTAGTGTTGTCTTTGCAAAGATATTGAAATGATTTGTCATTTTCTTCTATAGCTCATTTAATAGATGAGTAAACTGAAGTTAATGGAGTTAAGAGACATGCCCAGAATAGCATAACTAGTATATGTCTGAGACTAGATTTGAACTCCTAGCCATGCTCTATATGCCCCATGCCATCTAGCTACCCTGATGAATCTAGAAGGATCAAATTTATTTCAATAATTTTATCTTTCTATAATTTATTTGACTTTTGTGTTCTAACTCAAAAACTTATTCAAGCCTTCTCTTGTTTTGAAGCTTTCCCCCCATCATATCCTACATGAGTACACTCACAAAACTTGCTCTCAGTCATTAAGCATTAAGAGATTTAATTTTCTAGTATTCACATGGTTTATTCCTTGTTCTGAATATATGACCAACATTTTTCTAATCATGCATCTTTTTGTTAAATTATGTTAAGACATAATTGGGGGTAAGTTATTAATGGCTATCTTTTTTGGTTATTTACTCCAAATATTTTGTTCTCTGGTGGGCCTATATGATCTACAATTGGAGTAATTTTGAGCTTACGGTATTGACTGATGCAACACCTTTCTATCTCTATCTCTATCTCTATCTCTATCTCTATCTCTATCTCTATCTCTATCTCTATCTCTATCTCTATCTCTATCCCTGTCTCTATCTCTATCTCTATATCCATAACTATATCTAAACTATATCTCTAAGACCCTTGGTATTGAAAGGTGTATGTTTCTTTTCAGGATCAACTGCAGAGTCTTTGAAAACAATTCTGTTTCTAAGATAAGAACTATCCTGTTCACTAGCTCCTTTTTTTCCACTTCTAAACTCATTTCACTGTGTAACTACAATGTCTATCAAAGATACACACACACACACACACACACACACACACACACACACACACAAACACACAGAGAAACAGCCACAGCCATACACACCCACACCCACACCCACACACCCACACCCACACCCACACCCACACATAAATGTTTATATATATATATATATATATATATGTATATGTATATGTATATATATACATACACACATATGAAATCATTACTCCCTAGATAACATATATATAACATATTATATATACACATATATTTAAAATAAAGCAATTCAATTAAGTCAAGACAAAAATATTTGATCAATGTGTATAAGCAATTACTATACAATCGTTTTGACAATGATATTTTTATTTATTTGGTTTTTATTTTATTCATACTGCAGTCTAACAATTTTATTTTATTTTATTTTTTTAGAACTGTATTCATTTAAGGCAATGGGATTAAGTGACTTGTCCAATGTCACATAGCTAGGCTGTTATTAAGTGTTTGAGACTCGATTTGAATTTAGGTGCTCCTGACTCCAGGGCTGGTGCTCTATCCACTGCATTACCTAGCTGCCTTGTTTAACAATTTTAAGTAATTAAGTACATAACTCATATAAAAACTAAAAATTCTTAGGACTTGGTATATCCAAAAGGTGGATTATTCAGAGGGCCCTATCATGTAATATAATTCTTTGTCCTTTTGACACCCTGAACTCATTATTCTCGATGGCAAGTTTAGAACAAAATTTCCTATTTAAAGTTTCATGATATCAATAAGCTTTGGTAAAAGAAAATTAAATCTCTTTTATATATATGATCTCTAATATTTTCATGGGCTATATCTTATAGAGTGGGAGCTTTTAGAGAACCATTTTGCTTTACTGAATCTAGTGATTTTTTGGGGGAGATATGAGAGAAAATAGATAGCTAATATGCATAAACTGGAATCTTGCCATTTCTAAACTTTTCAGCAAATTATGTGATTTTAAATATATGATTTTCAGGAAGATTTTTCTGATACAAACTGAACAAAATCAAAATACTGTAAACATAGTAATAACAATATTGTTCTACGAAGACATATGAAAGATTTAACTATTCTCAATAACACAGTGATCCAAGACAATCCAAAGGACTAGTGATGAAGAATACTATTTGTCTTTGAATATAGACTGATGAATGTTATTTTGCACTTTAATTTTTTCACCTGTTTGAGTCTACATGTACAAAATGAATAGTATGGAAATGTTTTACATTACTGTACATATATAATCTAAATCTGATTGCTTAATATCTAAGGCAATGAGGAGGAGAGGGAGGAATAAAATTTAAAATTCAAAACTTGATAAATGTTAGAAATTGTTTTACCATGTAATTAAAAAAAAGAAAATATAATTCAAGAATAAAAAAGAGAATATCGATAAAAAGCACATTAATTAAAATAGAGTATTTGCATGAATTTTTGTATAGATAAGAAAATATGTTCACGAATTGTTGATTGTTATTGGTGACCTTATTTTTTTCCCAAATGTTCAGGATTATACCCTCTTTTGAGTACAGTGTGAACTGATCTCTCAGTGCTTATATTTTTGTATATTGCTGTCTGAATCTGTTAAAATTTAGTTTTGTCCAGTTGCTCTTCCCACCTTCAATTTCCTTAAGTGCCATTTTTACTTCATTCAATAGAACAATCTGTACTGGGGAATTTTAGACTCTCACTATGGTCAGTTAATTCTCATCGATAAAGAAAATAGGTTAATAAAGAAATATTTAGATTGATTTACCTTGATTTTATGTTTTTTAAATTTTCCAGTTTTCTTTTTATCCTTCGTATCTTCTACTTCAACTGACTGTCATAACAAAATTTCTTTCAATTTGTTTTTGCCTCTCCTACTACATGCTAATATGTGAATCAACATTAGTTTTCCATTATTATCTTCAACAATTTTTTGCAAACAATTTTTCATTGTAACCAATCATGTTTTGTTTTTTTTGTGTGTGTTGTGTTTTGTCTAAGATGCTACCTAAATTCTTTGGACCTAGTTAATGACTTTTTTTTAGGTTTTTGCAAGGCAAATGGGGTTAAGTGGCTTGCCCAAGGCCACACAGCTAGGTAATTATTAAGTGTCTGAGACCAGATTTGAACACAGGTACTCCTGACTCCAGGGCCAGTGCTTTACCCACTGTGCCACCTAGCCGCCCCTAGTTAATGACTTTTTAATGTTAGTTTCTTTTACATCAATTACATTTCTGTAGAAATACTGAGAGGTCATGTCTATTCACTATTTTTCTTTAAATATTTTGTTTTTGTCAGAACAGAGATGCTTTACTTCCATACACCATACATTAATTAGCCATCTTATCACTTTATCTAAATAGGAAATTATTTGGTACTTTTAAATTTTACTTTTATTTTTTAAATCAACAAAAATTTATGTTCTTTCCCTTCCAGTCATCTCACCTCCCATGAAAAAGAACAAAAAAATAAAACTCCTGGTAAAAACATATATAATCTTGAAAAATAATCTGTTTTGGTCTTGTCTAAATTTAAAAAAGAAAAACTGTATAACACTCAGAGTCTTCACCCTCTTTATCCAGAAATGGTTAGCATGTTTCATCATTAAACTACTATAATTCTGATCAGTCATTGTCAGGTTACTTCCAAAATTTTAGAGAACTATTTGTACTACAGTAATGGTTACCATTCTATAAATTGTTCTGTTTTTGCTCATTTTACTCTGCATTATTTCATATGAGTCTTACCAACTTATCTGAAATCATCCCTTCAAATTTGCTTCACAATTCTATTCCATCACATTTATATAAATACATCCTCATATGTATGTATGTATATGTATGTGCATCCACATATACATTTCTGTATGCATATTCTTTGTTAGCATTTGTTTTTCTTAGAGTTTTTTTTTTTTCAATTAAGATCTGCAGATTTCCTTGACTCTGTGATCTGGAACTAGTTGATGAGAAACAAAAGTTCTCCCTTTGATAGAATGTTCTGTGAAATGTTTCTCACAAGACGCTGTCACCCAAGTTCATAGACATTTCTCTCTCTCTGTCTCTTTGTCTCTCTCTCTCTCTCTCTCTCTCTCTCTCTCTCTCTCTCTCTCTCTCTGTCTCCCCATCTCTCCTTCTGCTTCTCTCTTTCTCTTCTTATTCTGACCAACCTGGGTTAAAAAAATTGCTCTTTGTACTTGAATTTCCCTGTAACAATTTTATCTAATGCCTTTTCTAGATCTGCATGGTCGATTTGGGGATAGAAAGATGAAGCTACCTGTTGTTCTTCTGATAGTCTACTCTTTTTAGCTCTACCTCCCTCCCCTTCCTAATTTGATATAGATTTTGATTTTTCCTCCAAAAAAGTGTTAATATAACCTCACAGAGGAAGGTAATTCAGAAACAACTCTTAATTTGTTAACAAATTATTATTTTATTAAAATATCATTTATACAATTTTATTGATGATATTCAATTCTCATCTTTCCTGATACATTCATTCTTCCTCTTACAGTATTTTTACAATACATAGGAAAGTATGAATAGCTTAAATTTTAAATAAAACAATAGAAAACATAGTATTCCCTTTTTTAGAAGAGGTGTATATTGGCACTGTTCTATTGGATCAATTCCTTCCTCCTTTCATGGTATGTTGTGGATCATGGGCACCTAATCATGTGCCTTCATAAGAAGGGACTAGGATTGTTAGTGGTGAGCCAAATGTGGAGAAGTAGGATCTAGAAACTATAGTAAATCTGGAATTGAATTTCTTTCTTGAGTTCTAGCTAAGCACTGCCAACTACCTATTGAATATTTCTTTCTGTATGTCCTCTATTCATTTCTCAAAAAATCCAAAGTAGAATTCTTTTTCTCCTTCTCCCTTCCACAATATATTCCTCTTAAAGTTAACAACATCCTTCCAGTCGTCAAAGTTTATAACATAGCAGTCACCCTCAAGTCACTTCCATTCAATACATATTTCCAACTAGTTTTCACATAACCCATTCATGCTTTTCTACTCACTTTTACATCACCCTGGTTGAGGAAGAGGCAATAGACATTTCATAAATACATACTATGTACTAAGTGCTTTATAAATATTATCATACTTGAATTTTACAATGACCCTGGAAAGTAGAGCTATATTAATCCCATTTAATAGTTAAGAAAACTGAGACAAGAGCTAAATGTCTTGGCTAGGATCTGATAGATGGCAAAAATTTAAATAAGGTCATAGTGGAACTAACATGCATGGCCCTACCCAGCTGATATAAATCTAGGTTCCTTCTACAATTTCAGGCCAAATTCTTGAAGCATTTGTAGTGCATGTTTTCAGATAATGTAGCTGTACTTCAGTTTTTAAATTTTAATTTTCCCATAAACTAATAGAAGAATTAAAGTTGTAGTGGAGTAGCTATCTAAACTTACAATTTTTAATACTCTACATTTTGTAATTACAATTCACTGTACATTTAAATTTGTATTATTATTGAAAATACTTCCAGCTATTTTATTTTATTTTACTGATTATATTATATTAGTGAAAAAGCAAATAAAATCAAAATGCATAGTTTGAAATTAAATGCCTAGAAAACAGAATAATAAACTGACAATCAAAACGTCAGTTCTGATATGTCATGAATTTTAAAACTGGAGTGAATTTCATCTGATGGTTAAAAAAAATGCTCCTTTATGGGAACTTATAGAGTGCATTGAAATGAATATCTTATGGCACACTCCCTGGAAACTTTTTATGTTCCAATATGTAGTATATTATTCATTTATTTTTGAAGGAGATATGACTTCATTATGAAGTGATAATGACCTTACTTTTCCTAAGTTAAATTGTTTAAATGCATTAAAATTTTCTTAAATTATGAGGGGAAAATCCCGCTTTTTACGTTCATTGTCTCTCAGGTTTAATTTGTTTTATAACCCACTCTAAAAATGTGATTTTCTATGTAATAAATAATTCTGATAAAGATATAATAAAATTTTCTTTTTATATGATGATGGTTATGAAAACTCAATTCTTTTTATTATAGCATTTGATGAAGTAAGGTTAAAACTATCTTATTCTGGGTATTTTCTTTATAAAACGCTCTCTGCAAGAAGACATATAACACACTTATTCATTCCTTCATTAGTCAGCAAATATATTTTACTTAAAACAAAATTTGACAGATACAGTCATAGGTATTCTGAATGAAATAATACATGTATTATGAATCATAGAGCCTGTATATTTTTATTATTTTGATGATAATTAAAAATTATTTGCTCCTAATTTTTTTTAAATTTTGAGGATGTCAAAACTGCTTCCTGCCCCCCTCTCTCCACCCATTATATGGTTATTGAATGAGATAAAACTTGTAGCATTGGATGTGAAATTTTAGTTAAGGTCTTAAACATCCCTCAGATATGAAGCTGGAGGAAAGTTCCCAAATGTTGCTTACTTCTTGGTTATCTTGATGACATATAACTCTCCCCCCCTTCAATCAACCCATTGTGAAATCTAAATTATAGAATCCATACTATAGAGATTTTATTAGGTAAATGAAGCATTTATTTTTTTCACTCATATAATTTTGTCCATAAGAAGCCTTATTAGAATTTCAATTGCGGATCAGGATTATTTTCTTCCTTCTGAACCTATTCTTAAGCATTAGGAAAAAATCTAAGTTCTTACCTCTATAATTTCTGTTGTTTGGTAGAATTTGGGGGGGCAGTGGTTACCTATCATTTTAACTCAAAGGATAACATTTTCCCATTACATTATTTGAGGATAATATTATTTTTCTTTTGCATATTTCATTGAAATTTATGTGTTATAATTTTGAAAAACTGGAGAAAATATATTAATGGTGAATGAAAATAAAGTTAAGTGAGGGAAGAAAGGAGAGAAAGGAGAGAAGATTGTATGAGGAAGATGTAAATAAGCAAAAAGAGAGAGAGGTGACTCATTTCTTGTGAAGTATGATATCCTTTCCTCCAACAATCAAAAATTTGTGTTGAGCAACATAATACTAAGTTCTTTAGTTTGAATTCTTATCTAATCTGTTTCCATGATCTATTAAAAAATAACCAAGAAAATTTTAATGATCATTGATTCAAAATATAATTATCTATAGTTATATTCACTCTAATACATATTTTTTTAAAAATGAAAAATTCCTTTGATAATGTAGAAATTTTATCCTTCAAAATGAATTTTTTATTATATTGTCTAGTATTGGATCATCATACCACTAATAGTTAGATTAGCACAACACTAAATCTGCATATTAGTTTAAATTGCATTTTCATTTTTATTTTGTTGGTCTATTCCATGAGCAATACATTACCCTCAAATTCTCTAACATTATTTCTGAAAACGTAGTTTTATAGTCATGATTTCTGAAGCCTCGCATATATTTTTGTTAGACTCTTTTTCAGGTATTTTATAGGCTTTTTTGTTTATTTTGAATGAGACTTCTAACTAATCCGTTTATTTTTAAAAAGAAAGTTGCTGTGAAACATGGTACATATATATACACATATATATGGATTTATTTGTTAGTCTTTTTATTTAATCAATTAATAGCTTCATTTTTTGTTGATTCTCTAGAGTTTTCTAAGAAAACTATCAAGTCATCTTGAGTTCAATATAGTGTCATCTCCTCTTTGAGTTTATGACTTTAATTTGTTTCTTTAAATGCATTAAATTTCTGACAAACAGAAATTAAAATTCAATTTGTTAAAATATGCAAGACAATTTGTTATATGTTAGGAAGGAAAATATAATAAATTAAATGATCACTTCTCATATGGTGCTTTCATGACAAACTTAGTTTTAAATATACTTTCTTTATCTTCATATTTTATGTATATGTGTACATTTGTGTCTGTGTATAAATAATTTCATGTCTATCCTCTGCACCTGGAATCAGGTAAACCTGCATTCTAATCTGACTTTAGACACTTGATGCTTACCAGTTGTTTGACTTTGGCAAGTAATTTCACCCTCATTACCTCAGGATTATCTCTGGTCATCCTGATTCATACCTGGCCACTGAAGCCAGATAGCTCTGGAGGAGAAAAATGAGATTGGTAACTTAGCACAGCATTCCCTCACTCAAAAATCAATTCATGTTCTTGTCATGGAATCACCATCCTGATGTCATGGTTTTCTTCAAGACCAAATGGCAATTAAGAATAACAATGAACAAAAACAACAGATTTGCCTGCATATATATGTATGTATATGTGTATAATATTTTCATTATTACTTTTTTAGAAAAATATATTTTTTTAATGATTTAGCTTTGCTTCTTTTGAAATAAATATCTACTTTCCCAAAAGCAGAAATTGCCGATTTGTGCCAGCATACTGGTTATTTTCATGTTAAAATTTCTTGCCATACAATGTTGTAGAATGATCAATCAGTTGTGAATGACTTACCTTTTCTCAGCAACACTGTGACCGAAGACAACTCTGAAGGACTTATGATAAAGAATACTATTAATGCTGAAGACAGAGTTGATATTGTCTAAATACAAATTGAAGTGTACTTTTTTGTAACCATTTTTTTCCTGAGGTTTCTCTTTTCTTGGGGGAGGGTTATGTTTACTTTTACAACATTACTATGTTTCTAACCTATATCAAATAACTTGTTTTCTCAAAGAGGAGGATTGGGGTGAGAGGAAGAGAGAAGCTAGAGGTTTGAAAAGTAAATATTTAAATTTGTTTTTGCTTGTAACCAGGGAAAAATGAATTAAAATAACAATTGAATTTAAAAAAATTGCAGTAGCATAGAATCTTTGTTTTTTTTTTAATATTTAATAACATTCATCTATAGTTTCATCCATAACTCTATCTTAGGGGTTGATGATATTTGGCCTTTATTCTTGAAAAAGTTCATAACATCAGTGAGGTAATATCATGGCCTGCATGTGAATTGGATTTAAGTGAGGGGGCATTGTGGTAAGTCACCAACCTCCTTTTTGCTTCCAGGGTCATCTGGGTCCAGTGGTCAGATATGGATAAGGATGACTGGATGAAGTGGGAGACCTTGGCCTTTTAAAACTATGAGTCTTTTCTAGATCACAGTTTGACTGAGACAATACCTTCCAATGATTAAGTTTAGGTAAGAGAGAGATGAGGATAAGATATCAAGAATGATCTCTTGTCTGTATATATGAATGAAGCTTGGAGACTATGTCACTCAGGGTTTCTCAGTGTCAGATAAGAAAGAAAAAAAAAGCATAAAGAACCTCTTTTGCATAGTCCAAAACCCCCCAAAAAATTACTCTGGGAGGATAAGAATTTTCAGGCTGTCTGGTCTAAACAGAGACAATTGCTATTTACATTCATTCTGAACCAATCAAGTCTCTAAAAATGGTCAAGTGGGCTTTAACCTGAGATTCATCATTGGCCAATCAAGGAGAGCCAGAGTGGGTTGGGGTTTCTAAGTTTTATGATAAAAGCATATTGACTGTGGTTCTTCTATTTCTATTTCTGTTAATTTGAGCACTGAACATTTTGTGGACAATAATAGTTTTCAATTAATTTTTTGTCTTGCAAGTATTTACTTGCATATAGTACATTTCTTTGGGTTGATTTTTTTTGCAAGGCAATGGGCTTAAGTGACTTGCCCAAGGTCACACAGGTAGGTAATTATTAAGTGTTTGAAGCCATATTTGAACTCAGGTACTCCTGACTCCAGGGCTGGTGCTCTATCCACTGCGCCACCTAGCTGCCACCATATAATACATTTTGTTAAAAATTTTTGCTTTTTATTTTTCTCTCTTATATTGTAAATTCATTTGATTATAAATATGCTGATTTTGTTAATTGTTTTAAATAAATAGTTTTTGCTTTATCATTCCTATCCTATTATGCTTTCCATTGCATTTGCTTCTCTTCTAATTTTCAAATTTTCTCTACATTTTTTAATTCTCTAAGTTTCCCTGAAAATGTTAAGTTCAATTGTGTTTTCCTTGAATTGTATCGATGTGTGCTAATAGAGATTTTAACTAAATCTCCCAATTATTTGGTGTTTGATTTCATCTTTAGCATTCACTATGATCTAATTATTTAATATTATCATTTGTCTCTAACCTGCTTAATATTTGCATTATTATTAAATGTAAGAAATAAAAATTTAATTTTTATTTAGTAATAAAATATACTTGATTTTTATTTAATAATAAAATAAAATTCAGTCATTTTAGGTATTTCATTACATTTTATTATATTCCCTGAACTAATTGTTATTTTATTGCATTTTCTTTCACAAGGGATATTTTTAGTATTTCTTCTTTTGACATGAATTTATGATGTCTCTGTACCCTAGTTGATGAGCTATTTTTTTGCAGAGTTCCCATGTAATTAAAAAATGAGAATAATATTTCATGTTCTTCATTTGTGTTCTGTGTCATTTTTCTACTTCCATATCCCCCCACCCCTTTTTTTGCCTTTCTGTTATAATTATTAAACACTGAGAGAGGAATATTTAAGTTTTCTCACAGGTATTGTGCTGTTATTTTTTTATATTTACAATAGGAACATTCCTTAAAAACATTATTTCCTTTCTAATATTTCTATCTCACTTCTTTCTTTTCCTCCCTCCTCCTTATACTTTTGCTGAAAGATTGTGTAAATTGCTAAAACTTCACTGTTTCCGTCTGGGCTTATTAGGGGAATATTTCCAGTATCCCTTTATTTCTTGCTTCCCCTCTCCATATTTAAGTAATATTCTACCATTCTCTTGTCTTTTTCCTGCTAAATATTATGTTCATGTATACATTTACATATACACATAACTCTATATAGTATTTGGATTTATATTTCCCTTATAAATCTGATATTTTCCTCCACTACAATGTAAGCTTCCTGAAAATAATGACTATCTTATTTATATGTATTCCAGTCTCCAGACATTAATGTAGTTGCTGGAACATAATAATTATTTAATGAATGTTTTATTCATTGTAGAAGAGGTGAATGAACAAAGTATTATGAGACCTGGAAAAATGTGTCCTCAGAAAATAACCTTAGAGACAAAATAAATAAACAATAACTACCACACATGTAAATAAGGACTATAGTATAATAAAAATACAATTTATCCTGTCCTTATTGGCAATAAAATGGTAAGTTTGACTAATTCCATCTTAAAGGATGCCTTCTCCAGCTTAGAAATCTCCAATCAATACAGGAGATTCTGAAAATTATCACATTATCACAAAGGGAAACAAACAAACAACTAACCTTTAGAAGCTCATATGATTCCCAAGGTTTGTACACTTACCCAATTTGCATTCTGCAAGGGAATGTCACTAATTGATTATGTACTCTAAGAGGAACTTAAAACCTTTAAACAAATTTTGTACTCTAAGTAGCTAAAATGACTACCAGACAAAGCAATCTTCCTAAATTTTTCTTTCAGTATACTCATTTTTTGAAAGAACTCCTCCATCCCCATCTATCTTACAGTCCTGTTGGTGACTTAAATTTTTCCTAGGTTCTCATAAATCTAGTCACAGTTTCTTAACTTTTTTTTCCCTAACAATTCTGTCAGTCTGATGAAGCTTATAGATTCCCTCTTAGAAAATTGATTTTTGATTAAATAAAACAATATAAAAATATTATAAAACACACTAAATATCATAAAATACAATTAGCATTTTTTGCCTGAGGTGTTTAAAGAACTAAAGTTAAGAATTTCTCATCAAAATCTTGGTTATTAAATATTATATACATAATTTTTTCTGTTTTGCCCAGTTCTGTCTTTCTTTTTGAAATTTACAACTTCAATATTTAACAGTATTCATAACATTATTTAAGTCTCTTAGGTCTTCAATTTTATCCCTAGCATTCATATACTTTATAAGTATCTTTTATTTATAAATATCTTTTATTTATTTATACAAATATCTTATATTCTTTTGACTAATATTAGTAGTCCCCCAAATGGTTAAGCAATCATTCAATTTACTAAGTTTTTGGAGGCTTTTTGACACATGATGGAGGCATGTTCCAGAAAGACAAAAAAATATTTATCAGATCAGTAAATTTCTTTTTCCAAGCTCCTCAGAGGGGAATTGCCAACTACTACTATGGCATATTCTTCCTCTGACCCTTGAACTGGTAGTCCATATGGATGCACAACATATTTTTGTTTTGCACTTGAAAAAACATTTAGATTTTTACAGACTTTATATGCTCACCTATCAACAGATAATGACTTTCAATGCACACGACCCTAAAAACTGGAACATTTGTTATGACAATATCAAGTCATGTGGAAATTTTACTAAAGTTGGAAAATGCTTCATACAACCCACTGCTTATAAAGATGGTTCAGAATACAATCAGTTTCAGTCTTTTGCTAGACTTATAAAGGATGCATTTATAAGCTTTTGACAGATATGCATAAATAATATACTGCATTTAACATGTACCTATGCTGTCAAATGCAGTTTTTCAACAGTGTGTACACAGTTTGAATGTTAAAACATTTGCAAATGTACTTAGAAATGTGATCATTTACATTAGTATAGTGATGTGTAAAATTAACACAATACTTTAATATCATGTCAATGATAGAAAAAAATAACACTAAACTGAGTTTTAGGGCCAAGTGTGACAGAAACAAATTTTATTAATTTAACATTATTCTGAATCCAAACCCTAGATTAGATAGAGAAAAATCCAAACTGACAAACTCCCTACAATACCCTCAGGCATATTTCTCACTAATCCAAGAAAATTTGAGCTAACATTCATAGGAATGTCTAACAATAAAACAAAATCACCATATGTTTAAAATGCAAGGTTTGGTAGAAAGATAGTCATTTTATCTTCTAAGAAAACTAAAGCTTGTTGATTCCCTTAGTAACTGAAAAAAGTATCTTTCCAGTGATCAATATGCTAATCTGCTTTCAATACAAAGGGGGATAGTGCCTCTAGCTACAACATATTGTTCTATCATTTTCAATCCTTATGACTTTCAATTACATCATTTGAGATTTTTTTTGGCAATGATACTTGAGTGGTTTGCCATTTCTTTCTCCAACTCATACAGATGAGGAATTGAGGCAGACATATTAAGTGTCTTGCTCAGGGTCACATTGGCTAGTAAATGTCTGAAACCTGATTTGAGCTCAGGAAGATGAGTCTCCCTTACTCCAGGGCAGGGAATCCTGCTTAATATGCTATCTAGCTCCCCAGCTAGAATATAGCTCAGTCATTTCAGGGGACTGGAGAAGGGCATGTAGTTAACTAGATAAAAATTAAATTTGATTGCTATCTTTAATTTCCAGGAAGGATTTTTTTTTTGTACTTTATGTTCCAAGGAAAAAATCGGGAAGGGGTTTTAGGTTTGAAAAATAGTTACTTGTGAATTTTTTTAGCTAATGATGTTTTGTGGGAAAGGAGTTATGCCTTTGCACATATAACTTGGGTCATGCTTTCCCCTAAATAGGATTGCAATCAGGAGAGTTGCTTGAAATGTCAATATTTTTTTCTCTAAGACTAATCATAGATAAGATAGTGTTTATCCCAATGTCTTCCACATAACAGTTGCTTAATAAATGTTTATTGGTTGATTGATTGATATACTGGTGGCCCTGTAAAGAGAGTGGCTAGACTTATTATGACACCAATTTTCTGCTACCTTTCTAGGAAGAGAACAAGTCTCCTCTGGAGAAAGGTGGGAAAAGGGGATTCTGGATCTACGTGCTCATGCCTCCCTGTAAACTACATCTAGATAGACCTATGTAAAGAAAAGTATTCTACCTGTTTGAGACAGAAACAGAGACAATAAGAGACAGAGAAAGACATAGATAGACATAGAAAGAAAAATAAACAAATACACATGCACACACACACACACACTACATTTTTCTGTTTCACTATGATTGTAAGTTGTAAAACTGCATTGATGGAGAATGTTTTGGTATAAAGAATTTTCTAAATTGATGAAATCATTTTTATATGTAAAATTTTATTTCCCTTTGTAGTTCTTAACTGAAAATGAGCCTTAAGGTTCCTCTCCTAATACAAGGCAATAGTTTGGAGACATCGAAGTGATTGGTATTAGAAGATAAGTCCTTACCATCAATCACTCTGACATGAATGTTTAAAACTCCAATTTTTTTCAACTTTGTTTTACTAAGTACATTCAACATATATGCTAGCAAGTCCACATGGGATATCCAGTCTTATGAATTATGAAGAGAAAATTATGGAGAAGGATATGAATAGACCAGAAATTAGGAAGTTTTGGTTGTTATCTCAGACATTTCCCAGGTCTGTAACCTTATACAAGCCATTTAACCTCTTATAGCCTTAATTTCCTTAATTCTAAGATAGAGGAGTTAGATGCAATAGTCTCTGAAAAATCTTTCATATTCTAAATTTTTCATTCTGTTGTCACCAAAACATAGAAATGTGATAGAAACTGAAGTTAAAAAAAGTTTCAAGGACATTAATTTTTTATCTTTCATTTATTCATTCATTCATTCATTTGTTTGTTTGTTTATAAATTTTACCATAGCTAACACTTGTCCATAGTGTCAGTGGTTTCTCAGTGGTCAAAGCTATTAATATTAGAATAGAGAAAATTCTCATAGACTGGCATGGGAAATATCTGTCCTGTAGGTCAGCTGTATAATCATGAAATCATTTGGTCTGGCACTGTCATAGCAACCACAGGTGAAACTGAAAATTCAATATATTTATTAGCTTTTTAATGGTGAATTAATTAAATGCTCGAGCAAATATAGCAAACTAATTTTTAAGTAGATAATATTTTTTCTGGCCTGCAAATGATGTTTTAAATTTCTAAATGACCCTTGGCAGAATAAAAAGGTTTCCCACCCCATTATAGACTAAAAAGAACTAATCAAAAAAGATATTCTTGAGATTAGTGGATATCCATAGGATTTACAAGAATAAGGAAGGAGGTTGATTTGCATTCTGGAAGCAAACATTCCCTACTCCATGTGATTTTATCTAGATGAAATTTGACTTTCTTATAGCCTCACGTGTCTATGATTATTAAACAACTCATTGTTATATTATGAGAGCATCATGGAGTTTATAAATTTTCATGAGTCTAAATTAGAAATTAACTTACTATCAAAAAAGGCAACCTTCATGAACCCATAGAGAAAATGAAAAATCTTATAAAACTTGGGACTTAAGCTGACAATAGAGAAGTTCAACTCTAATAATTTACTAATAAAAACTAGCTTAAGTTTAAGAATTCATGGTATAACCTAATCTGATTATATTGATTGAGCAGAATTTGTCATTTGCATTTCTTATTATGATTCTTTTTGATAAAAGATATAAATGTAGATACTTATATATCTCCATGTGTTTATGATACACATATGGGTAGGAAAAGTAATATGCCAAATTGAATAGAATCCTGAGTACAAGTCTCATGTCTGAGATACTTGCTGTTTGTTTTAGAGCACTTATTCTTTGTGCTCTAGGTAAATCTGTTAAGTCTATAAATGACAGAGTGGTCATTTTTCTATCTAAATGAATAGAAGGCTCCATGGTAACATGTAAACAAATACAGATACACACACACACACACACACACACACACACACACATACACATACACACACACATATAAAACTCTTCTCCAAGATGCAGAGGAACCATGGTGCTCATCTGCCATATCCAATCTTGAATATGTGTGTATGTATGTATCTGTATTTGTTTACATGTTACCATGTTACCGTGTGTGTGTGTGTGTGCAGTTCATTTAAACAGTGTTAAAGCAAAGTGTACACAAGATTTGTGTTGATGAGTGGATGTATGAGTATGTGCTCAATGAGGTAAATTTAGAATAAAAAAGGTGCCATTGTACCCTCAAGCAGGATAAAGATAGTTTCAATCATCACACACACATATGCATATCTACATATTTATGCAACTCCTACTTTTATAAGATATGCATCGATGCATGCATGTATATATGTTTGTATATAAGCCGGACTAAAAGGTTGGAAGTAATCTAATGCAGATCTAGGACAAAAAAGTACCTTATTCCTTTAGACTTTTTACTTAAATTACTTCAAATTTTTTTAGTTTCTTCTAAAAATTGAATTCATCTTAGAATTTTAATAGTTTAAAATTGCAAGACAACATATACACACACAGACATGTGCCTTTGACTGATACTTACCTACATCTAAGCTTAGAAAAGGATAATTTTCTTTTAATTTTGAAGCATTGCATTTTTCACTGGAAATCAAATCACAATCAGAACAGTTTCCATGAAAATTACATTTCTAATTTTATCTGACTATATGAGAATGCCTTCTAGGTCCCTAAGCACAAGGCTAGCTAACAAGAGCAATTTGAAAGGTAAGAACCCTGGCAAATACTTAACCTTTGACAACCAAGCAATAATTTAAAGAGACTATAGGGCATTTGTTTTATACAATAGATGTTTCTACTAGCTGTAGCATAAATTGAGCAAAAATGAAAACAGAATGATAATTATAAACTAAAGATGTGTCCAAAGAACTATAGACAAATGGAGAAGTCTATTTGAGTTGTATAATGCAATTATTTTGACACATCCATTGGAATGATTAGCAAGATTGAAATATCTTTCCTGATAGATACAGATTTTACCATGTGACAAAAACTGGATGACCAAAAGAGTTTCCTATGTATCTTATTCTTTAAAAGTCATATAGATCAAGCTAAGAAATTCTAATAGTGATACATCTTAAAAATAATAAAAACTATTTTAATATCATTGATTCCTTTATCATTTCCTGTATTTTAGGCACATAAAAATAGGGAAACAACCAGTACAATGGAAATGGAAAAACTATTTTTTAGCAACAAGAAGATCAAATTATTTCTCCAGTACATAAGTACTCAAAGGATATAAACAGTTCTCAAAAGAAAAAATTCAAAATATTCACAATCACATAAAAATACTACAAATAACAAAAAAGTGCAAATTAAAAATCCTCAAGGTTAATCTCATATTTTATAAATCACAAACATTAAAATATTTCCTTTAACCCAGAGATTCCAATACTAAGTTTAAACCTCAAGAAGATCATAGAAGAAGAACCGCATATGCACCAAATATTTATAGCAGCAAATTTCAAATTCCAACGAATTGTAAGTAAATTAGAAGGAAGAATGGTTGAATAAATTGTGAAAATGAACTGTAGAAAATGACAAACATGATGACTATAGAGAAGCATTGTAATAATATCAACACAATGAAAATTGAACAGTCATAAAAAATGAAAAATCAATGATTTTAAACTAAAATGAACAACCATGATTTGGTAGGAAATATATGATAAGATACCCTCTGCTCATATTTTCAGAAGTCATTTACAGATATACTTTGTACGTTTAAGAAAAGGTGGCATTCTGTGAAGACATTGATATAGATTGGAAATTTCTAGGCTCTTCAATTTGCTTGAACAGACAGAAAATTATCATGAAATCAACAAAGACTAGCAAAAATCAAGAGGTTAAAGCAGATGTCCTCCTTAAACATCTTGAGAAAAGCTCAGGGAAGGTTCCAGGACTAAGGTTTGGCCTGAGTGAAATATGTATACCTATAGGCTGATTTCATTTAATCAATAAATAATAGACCCTAAGATAAGCAGACTAAGACTCAAAAATTTCACCTCAAATTTCATGTAATTCACAACCTCAGGAACTTTTACCTCAGAAACTTTCCTCTAAAGAACAGAAAACACTGAGATTAAAGGATGTCCTTCTTTTTCTGGTAGTCATAAGCAGGCCCAGCAGCAGACTTGATCCCTACCTATAGGTAAGTAAACGCAAGTCAGGAGAGGGAGGTACTAGAGGGAGCAACATTTTGGAACAGCTTGGCAATAGACTTAGGGGAGGAAGGGAGGAGTCCCTGAGGCTTAGCCCTGGAAAGAATACAGAAAGCAATTCATAAAATGGCAAAAATAAAGACTTGAAGCCTAGGACAACACTACCCACAATTCAGGATTAAAACTCGAAAACAATACTAATGATAATAAAATAAGATAAATTAAAATAAAAATGAACAAGCAAAGGAAAAAGAACTCAACCATGGATAGTTACTTTAGTGTAAAATGAAATTTGCATTAATATTTAGAGAAAGACAGTAAGGTTAAAAACAACAATAATAGCAATATTTCTATAGTAAAGAATAATATCAAGAAAATCATTAAAGAATATTTAGAAGGCACTGATTAAGTTCAAATAGTTGACTTATGATATATGAAAATGTTGAAATTATTAACTAATAAAGTTATCTTTATTAACATTAGTTTTCTTAAAGCTATTATCATTAGTAAGACAGTTTAAAAGAAAGTTTGTGGCTGTGTTGCTGTGTATGATAAGATCATTCTTGAATAAAATTTTAGCAAAGAGATTACAACAATAATATATCATATAGAATTTATACCTGGTGGGCCAGGATGGTTCAATATTAGGAGAATACTCAACTTATCAGTAACAAACTTGTATCAGTTATAAAACTAACAAAATTCATATAATTAACACAATAGATGCTGAAAAAGCCCTTGAAAAAGTACAATATCTATTACTTTTAAAAACATGAGAGAGCATAGGAATAAAAGTTTTCCTTAGTAATTAGTATCTATCTAAAATCATGAACACACATTATATGCAATGGAAATAAACTAGGAGGATTTCTAATAAGTACAGGGCTGAAGCAAGGATGCTCATTGTCACTATAATTATTCAATATAGGATTAGAAATGTTAGCTTTAGCAATAAGAGAAGAAATATAAATAGAAGAATTTGCAATTGCCATTGAGGAAACAAAACTCTTTCTTTTCAGATGATATGCTAGTGTAATTAGAGAACCCTAGAAAATAATTTGAAAAACTACTTGAAATTATTTACAACCTCAGCAAAGCAGCATAATATAAAATAAACTCACATAAATCATCAGCATTAATATATATGAGCAAGGAAGTCCAAGGGCAAGAGATAAAGATGGGAAATCCCATTTAAAGTAACTGTAGGCAACATAAACTATTTGGCTGCATCTCATGAATTTTGGCAAATGTCAAGGGCAGAAAAACCCAGAAACTGCATGAACACAACTACAAAATTGTTTTCACATAAATAAAATTATATCTAAACAATCGGAAAAACATCAAATGTTCATAGTTAGGTGGAGCTAATGCAATAAAAATGACAGTTCTATCGAAATTAAATTACTTATTCAGTGGCACACCAATGAAATAATCAAGTAACTATTTTACAGAGCTAGGAAAAATAGGAACAAAATTCCTGGAGCAAAAATAGCCAAGAATAGGGGGTGGATCCATGATGTCATAGTGAAGGTAGGTATTCCCTGATGCTCTCCCCAGAACACATCCTTAAAATTATGACTCCAAACAAATTCTAGAGTGGCACAACTCACAGAAAGACTAAGGGAAACAATTTTCTCACTCAAGACAACTTCAAAGAATCACAGGAAGGGTTCAGCTCCACTGTGATTGGAAAGGGCCATAGTGCAGCCCAGTTTACACTGCACAGGAGAGAATTAACTCCAGATTTCTAGGAAAAAACCTTTGGGGTGTCTAGGTCCCTAATGTTGCTTGGGTCCCTGGTAGCAGCCTCAGTTTCCTGACTTCTCAGTCCAGGGATTGCCAAGGAGAACTTGGAAGGTTAGTGGGAAATTTCTGCCACACCAGAGTGAGCACAGATCCCAAGCCAGTGGAGACCTCAGCTCGGCCTCAGCCTGAGTTCAGACCAGATTTGAGACCTTCAGAGTCATTCAGCAGCTGCTTCCAGAACCCACAGATGGTAAGGGGGTGGCTTCATTATTCCCGGGGCATGACTGTGTTGCTTTATCCATATTTAGATCTGGATCATAATCTGGGGCTCCATACTTCCAGGGGGAGCAGGGACCCTCCTCACAGGTTCAGGACTAGAGCACAGATCAAGATTGTAGCCTCAACCTATTATAAGACCTTAAAGTAAGTGTATGTATGCATGTATATATGTACATATATATGTGTATATATATATATATATATATATATGTATATTGGAATGATACTATTTTTCCAACTGATTTTCTATACCGTGTCTGACACATTTTTAATGAGAAATACCTTCCATCATATTTATTTAGGTTATCACTGTACTTTTCTAGCGGCAGCATCTTAAAGCATGCATTTTCTCTTGGAGAGAGAACATTCTATTGGTTTTAAAATTCAAATTTAATATTTATTTCTAGAAATACATTTTTCTTTTCATTAACTTTGTGTCTTTTAAAATTTTTAAGAAATATGTTTATATTTGTGAAATTAATGTGTGTTTACATAAGAAATAAGTTTGCTTGGCTCTGATATTACTAAATTTCTTCCAGTGGAATATTATCTACCAGTGGCAGATGCGGCAGTGTCACTATGTGAGCTATAAATACATCAAAGCGTATTTGTAAACTCAACCTTACCTTTTAGGGCAAACACTTTCAGCAGGTATCTTTTTGTTTTAAATCTAATAAGTACAACACCAGGATCATCTTTTTTTTTCAAGGATATTTCTGAAAAAAAATTCTTATCAATTATAAAGATTAAATAAGCATAATAATGTTATCATAAATATAAATTAAGTATAACTCATTTTTTAAGATTAGAATTATAAATCATTTGAATTTATTTGGATGACTACAACAGTCCTCTGAGGAATTGTTATAATTTTCTTTCTATATTAACTTTTTTGATAATATTATATTATCCAAATTGTTAAATTTAATGATGTGTCCATTTATCTATATAATGATACTGTCTTCCTTGTTTAGTATAGTGCCTATTTGAAAAAATCTATCTTTGTAGATAAATAGATAGATAGACAGATAGACTGTCAGACAGATATTCAATAGAAACCTATGTGAACCTGTATTCATTACTATTATACATTACATATATGGGAATTCTAGCCTCTTGTTTACCATATTTCCCCCCTATGCTTTTGATGAGTTGTGCGAGATGAGATGGATCAAACAAATTTGTACTGATAATGAATGAGAATTGTTTTAAGATATTAAGTATGTATGTATGTATGTATGTATATTTATGCATGATGTTAGATTCTAGTCACAATGTTTTTTAATTGCATGTGGGAAATTGTTATGCTACTATAATATATGGTGAAAATAACTGTAAATTTTAAAACTGATGAAACTAATTCTTCTAGAACCCAGACATAACTCTCTGCCATGAAGACAAGTCAAAAATGTCTGTCCCAAATATTATGTTCAAATCCCTCTACTGCAGGAGGCTTTTGTTCCACATATCTCCCACTAATTGTTCTCTTACCTTATACCTATTCTGCATTTATCTGCATATATATCTATACATATTTTATTATATTTGTGCAGATTATTTGCATTCTGAAGGCTTTTCCTTTCTATTTGGAACATCTACTGCATAGTAAATGATCAAGGAAAAAAAATCTATATTCACATACACTAGAAGTACAATGTATTCTTCAATTATTTTTTAAAAGTATTTATAGCAATTAACATGAACTTAGAAAGCAGGAAATAAAAATTCTATGTCTTCCCACAGGGGATCAGTTCAATAATAGTTAAAAATGCAAGTTCTCTTGGCTTTTTAGATTAACTTTTGGATGTTGTTCAATTTTGCGGGAATTTGTCAGACAAAGGCTTCTTTGGATTCAATTCTTTCAGTAACTGTGATTTTTCTTTGACTATTTCCTCTACTGATGCAGAGTTGAATACTTCTCGCCTTTATATAGTTTCACAAGTTAACATGTTTAAATATTCATCTACTGTTGACCATTGTATCTATTAAACAGCTCAAACTTGTCTGGTAAGAAATGACAGACGTATAGCCCATCAATGGACTCCTTTCATTTATAGTGTTTCCAAATTAATAGCATTCTCAGAGATATGTTCATATAACCCTGAAAAACGAAGAGTCATATTCAAATATTCATAAAACAGAAGAGGAGATCTTTGGTGAGACCCAATAGTAATATTTATTCTACATAAAAATTATTTAGTAATTGGCTAAAAAATACAACAGTGGATCAATGGTTAGGTTAAGTACATAAGATATAGCAACAAATTGTTATAGAAATCGATTATTTGATAAAACCAAGGAATCCAGCTCCTGGGAAAAGACCTCAATATCTGACAAAACTGCTGGGAAAACTGGGAAATAGAATGCCAAAAACTAGACAGAGAGCAACATTTCACATGAAATTGCAAGATAAGGTTAAAATGAATTCATGATTTAGATAAAAAGGGTGATACCATAAGCCAGTTAGAAGAGTAAGAAATAGATTATCTTTCACATTCATGGAAAAGGAAGGGATTTTTGAACAAACAAGAGAGAGAAAACATTATAAGATGCAAAATGACTGATTTTGATTACATTAAATCAAGTCAATTTTGCAGAAATAAAACCAATGCAACTTCAATTAGAAAGGACACAGAAAAGTGGAAAATAGTTTTTAGACTGCTTCTGATAAAGGCCTTATTTCTGAAATATGCAGAAAACTGAGTCACATTTTTAAGAAAACAAGTTATTTGCCCAATATTAGTCAAAAGATATGAACAAGAAGATTTCATATGGCAAAATAAAAACTATCTATAATCATGGAAAAATTCTTCAATTCATTATTTAAATTTAAATCTATCATATTGGCTATCAGATTCAAAAATTATAAGATTTGGCAAAAATGGGGGGAACTTGGATATTAATGTACTTTTGATGGAGTAATGAACTGATTCAATCATATTGGAGAGCAATTTGGAACTATTCCCCCAAAGTTATCAATCTACGCATATCCTTGATAAAGTAGTAACTGCTAAAAAGTCTTTATCCCAAAGCAATCATAAAAAAGGGAAAAGGACCCATAAGTACAAAAATATTTATAGCAGCTCTTTTTGCAGTGGCAAAGAAGTAGAAATTGAGGGGATCCTCATCAATTAGGTAATGGTTGAAAAAAATTTGTGGCAAATGAATATAATGGAATTCTATCAGAAAAACCTGGGAAAACTTACAAGAACTGAAGCTGAGTGAAGTGAGAAGAATCAGGAGAACATTGTGCACAATAACAGCAGCATTTTGTAATGATCAGGTATGATAGACTTAGTTCTTCTCCACAAGACACTGATCAGAAACAATTTCAAAAGAGTTGTGGATGAAAAATGGTATCCACATACGGAGAAAAAGCTACGGCTTTGATTGCAGATCAAATAATATATCTCTTTTTATTTTATTTTTGTTTTTTATTTCTTGTGTTTTTTTCTTTTTTGTTTTGATTTTTCTTTCACAGCATGAATGATAAGGAAATAACTTTAACATGATTGTACATGTTAATCTCTACCACACCACTTACTGTTTTGGGGAGAGCTGACAGAAGGGAGGGATGAATAAAAATGTGAAATTCAAAATCTTACAAAAAGTTGATGCTGAAAATTAGTTTTACAAGAAATTGAAAAAAATACAAACTTCTATATCTTTTAACTTTTAATTGCAAACTATCCTCATGTTAAAAAATCATTACCACATATAAAAAAGACCAAATTAAAACCCCATCTTTCCCAATCCTTTTTAAATTGTCCTATCTCTTAATTCCTACATATCCTGTAAACACATTCTTGGTAAATATTTGTATGTTGTAGAATCCCAAAATTATAAGCTACTTGAGGGCAGAGACTGTCTTTAGTGTCTTTTGTATACCCAACACTTAGCATAGTGCCTGGATTGTAGTCTCTTAAATAAATATTTACTGATTGATTGTTAGAGTTCCCATATCTGGAATTTCCTTATACTAATGAATACACATGTCCATTTCCTTGTGCCCCCTTCTCCTGTCCTTCCTCCCTCTCTTCATGTGTATGTTAATCTCTCTCTCTCTCTCCATGTGGAGATATATACATACATATAAATATGCATGCAAACATGCGTGTATAAATATATGAACACATAATATATATAATATTTAGATAGATATATGTATTCTGCATGCATTCATATAGTTTATGCATGTGCATGTATTTAGAGCATACACATTAAATATAGTTGATATAAATATAAGCATGAGTATAGATATTCCTTACCAGAAATTTCTGACAAAAGAAATCATGAGCCTGAAGCAAATATTCATGTCTTTATTCCCTTATTTAGATCATCTATACTCATATATATCATGTAAACATATATATATCTAGATATTCATAAATATTTATATACATATGAATATATGTAAATAGATATTATTATCTATGTATATTTTAATAGAAACCAAAGCTTTTCTTTTAATTGAGGATATTCTTATTTGTAGAAATCTACCAAGATAGCCGCAACTGGAGCACAACATAATAATTTGGGAGAGTTATCTGAGACACTAATTATCTAAATAATATTCCCAGGTTCACAGTATCAATACGTATGGAAGGCAAATTTGAACTCTGGTCTGTATTTAGTTTTCTCACCATTAATCTATCTGCATTATTATAGCAGTATTTTTGTTTCTGGCTTAGGTATTTCTCAATTTTCATTTTAGAATTAGATGTTACTTTCTGCATTAACTATATATTTGGAGCAATGGATGGTATGAAAGATTAGATGTGCTGGGGGTGGGCTGAAGGGAGAAACATATGACTAACATTAATTGCCTTCACAATGAATCATCAATTTGGCTGGTACCATTTTATTTTAAAGTTAAAAATCAAGCAACAAATATATGTTTGTTATCAGAAGTTCTATAACTAAGTAAATTGACCTTTGTCTCTATATCTGACATATCATTTATTGTGATATAGATAGACAGGTACACAAACCAGCATTTACCTGTGCTTTATATTATGAATCTTTGAATATCACATTTTCTCATGACTAATCTTTTCTTATTGATCTTTAAATATCAAAGTTGGTATACTTTGTGAACTTTATATAATGTCAAACATATTGCTCTGCAAGGTTATATATTTTGCAGAAATAAAGAGATTTCATCAAACTGTTATGATGAACTTTGAAGTGACTGGGCTTATCTAGAATATATACATTAATATATAAAATACTAATAGTATATAAATCCACATACTTCAATGTAACTCATTTAATGAAAAAAATTCCAGAAAGAAAGTTACTTTCAGGCATGAAATTATATTTTAATAAGTTATTTTAATATATCATGGTAAAATGACATTCAACAATTTGCCTGTTAGAGTCAAATACTAAAATTTATTACTTTTGTTTTCCTTTTCATCTATAAAATGGCAAAGTATAGTGTAGGACTGTTATATGCCTACAGCCCTGTTCCTGGAGAGGTTTATCACTGAAGCTTGGGGAGTACTGAGATACATTAAGGCTAAAGTCAATTGGATTTCCTCCTTAAGTCTAGCAACAAAGGAGTAAACCCCTTGTAGTTTTGGTGTGTATGTATGTGTATGTGAGTTTGAATGTGCGTGTGTGTGTGTGTGTGTGTGTGTGTGTGTGTGTGTGTGTGTGTGTGTGTGTGTGTGTGATGGGTCACTAGACTTCCAAAGGCAGGGTGAATAGTCCCATGTCAAAATGGGACAGAGGGGCGGCTAGGTTGCACAGTGGATAGAGCACCATCCTTGGAGTCAGGAGTACCTGAGTTCAAATTTGACCTCAGACACTTGATAATTACCTAGCTGTGTGGCCTTGTGCAAGCCGCTTAACCCCATTGCATTGAAAATTCTAAAAATAAAATTGGGACAGATAAAAACTTCTGTGTAAATTAGCAGTGGGATTGGATTTCTGAGAGAAGAATGTGGTTCTAGCTTGGGGAATATATGGAGACCCAGTCTAATAAAAGAGAAAAATGAAGGTAAAATAAAAAATATGGAAATGAAAAAAAGAGGAAAGAAAATAGAAAAAGCTTTGTGTTTGCCCAGTAAAACCTAATATATAAAGGTAATATAATATCACTTCTTTACAACCTTATTACTTTGGTTAAATTGGGAAAAGAAAATATCTCTACTAAAGACTGCATGCTGATGGGTGAGGTTTGTAACTGAGATATTGAAGAAAGAGAGGGAGACTGAAGCAAGGACAATAGGAATAGAAAATAAGGATTCATCAGTATTCTACCTCCTACTTTTACTGGAAGACAGCCCAGAAAGATGAAAGTTATTCTTGTCTTGCCTGGGACACTGATAGAATGGTTGGCAGGACCACAGAGCCAGGAGCCTCTTGATTGATAGTTGGAAGTTGGAGGAGGAAAATCAAAATTCCACCCACTTCTCTCCTGCCACACCTCCATGTTCTTCAGAAAGTAGGAGGGATCAAGACCATTCTTTTCAAACCAAGGGTAACTTCATACTTGGGATTCTAAGAGAGTCTGAAGATTTATGTATTTCCCTAAAGGACTGCTTATTCAAGGACTATGGTTTTTATTTCCTCATTTTATATGTATCCTATTCCCCAAAGTCCTCTATAAGTGACTATGTTCAAACAGAACAAGATTCAATCAATTGTATCCTGATTCAGAGAGTCAATTTTCTCTTGTTATGCCACCATTAAATTAAAAATAACCTTATTTAGCACCTACTATGTGCTAATCAATGTGTCCTCACTGTGGACATAATTTAAAAAAGACAATCCCCTCAAGGAGTTTCCAATCTAATAGTCATTGTTCAGTCTTTACAGTCATGTCCAACTCTGCATGATAGGATTTAGGATTTTCTTAGCAAGGGATCTTTAGTAATTTGACATTTCTCTCCTCAACTCATTTTACAGTTGAGGAAACTGAGGCAAAAAAAGTTAATTGACTTGTCCTGCATCATACAGCTAGAAATTAGAGGGAAGATTTGACTTTCAGACTTCCTGATTTCCCCCATGCTATCCACTATTCCACTTAACTCACCTTACAATTAAATGGGGGAAGGCACACAAAAGGAGTAATGAAAGAAATGTGAGTAGAAAAGCCTGTAGGGTTCTTCAGTGGAATTGAGACCAGGAAGAGCCACAGATTCAGAAGGAAGAGAGTTTTATATTCTGCCCTTCTGCCCCCCCCCCCCAATCAGAGGGGAGAGGAGATTGAAGGAGGTGATATCACTCAAGGCTTAAGTTAACGGCAAATATTGATGTGATGAAGGGCATCCTGTTTGGTGGAGTTGAAATTAAGCAGAGCAGTAGATGCAAAGTGAAATATACAAAAATGTCTAGAATATAGTTTATGTCTGATTGTTTTTAGAATTTTCTTGAATAACACAAAAATATCTTCTCATATTTACTTAGCTTATAATATGGATATAAGGTATAGCTTTGTCATTTATCTTATTCACCATTTTATGGACACAAAAAACACCCAACTAGTCCATTATAGTCATAATGTACCCTAGTCTTATGTAGGACATTTGGAAAGAAATTAAGCATTTACTTCAGACCTGTACCTTTTGATATCTATAGAACAGCACTGGCAGTGGAATCAGGAGAGTTCACATACTACTTACTCCCTGTGTGACCTTGGGCAACTCATTCAACCCTGATTGATTGCCTTGCATCCAGAGCCATCTCCAGTTATTCTGATTCACATCTGGTCACTGGACCCAGGTGACTCCAGAAGAGAAAGTAAAGCTGATAACTTAGCACAGCAGCCCTTCACTCAAATCCAATTCACTTATTTATCCTGGCATTACCTCTCTGGTATCTAGGTCTTCAAGAATCAAGTATAAATATAATCATCTCCTTTTGATATCTACCAGGCAAGGATAGTCTTTCTTTTATCTTTCATTTACCTGATGGTCCCCTCATTCTCAAAGGGGCATGTTGTCATGTATTTTTTTCCTCCTTTGATCTTTCCTCAGATTCAGGATATCTCAATCCACAAAAATATTTTTTACATATGGAAGCATTCAATTCTCAGGATTTCTAATTGAAAATATTTGCTAATGAAGCAAGATGGAAATGAGAGAATAAAGAAGTCAGAATTTCATGGTATTGTTTAGAATTCTGTGTGCTCCTTCTGTAATCTGCCTTTGCCACTTGAGGATGATGAAGAAAAAAATCCTCTCTCTCTCTCTCTCTCTCTCTCTCTCTCTCTCTCCTCTATTCTCCCCAGTTCTTACTGAAAGTTCAAGGGAAAGGAACCATTGCAAATTGTTCCCAAACACAGAAGTGTCCAGTTGAATTACAAAATCACAGAATATGAGAGTTGAATAGGATTTTAGTGGACATCTAGTTCAAGTTATGTGTAAAGGAATCCTTCTAGAACATATCTGGCAAGTGGAAGTACAGTCTGTGCTTGAACATTTCTAGGAGGGAAACTCCCCCACCCCTTACCCCAGCTTTGAAGGCAGGGCACATTACTTTGGGGAGTTCTACTTATTAAAAAAGTATCTCCTGAACCTGAAGTGAAGGCAGCTTTTTTGTTATTTCTCTTTCATTGCTCCTTGTTCTGCCCTGTGGGATCAAACCCTGGGACATTTTAATTATCTCCTAAAAGACAACCCTTCAAAAACTGGGAGCCCACTATTATTTACGAAGTGTAACACCGATTCATCAGGTAAAAACATGCCCATTTCCATCAACAATAAGCTTTAAAAAAACACCCTTCAAAAACTGTTTACCCTTTTCTGAACATTCTACAGTCTATCAAGGACCACCTAGTATGTAGCCTGGGAATGAATGCAATATTATATATAACATCAGATAATGGAATGCAATGAATTGAGGAAGGTATGCCTCTCTTAATGCAGTCCACACTTTTCTTAGCTGTCATATCCCACTGCTATTGAAAATTGAGCTTTCCCATTCAAGTCTCTTTACCTAGACATTCCGTTTAGCAGTTAAAAGTATAATTCTGGAATATAGTTTTTATACTACTGTTTCAGATTCATGGTTTACCTTCTAGTGATACATGAAAGAAATTATATCATGCACTACTTTGATATCATATATACTATCTAGTACATAGTAGGCATTTAATTATACTTTGATTAATGTACATTTGACATAGCTAGCACAAAAACAAAGAAATATTGAACCAGATCCAGTAGCATTTAATGATCTGTAGTATCATGAACTTAGTAACCAGAGTGTGATTGTAGAAAGGGACTTAAGAGACCCCCTTTAAAATGAAAAAGCTGAGACTTAGGAAGGAAAAATGATTTTCCCAAAGACAGCAAGTGCCAAAAGCAGGATTTGAATAGAGTTCCCTGCTTTATAGAATTGTCAAGGTCAGCCTTCCTCCAAATAGACTGTAAGTTCTTTGATTGAAAGAATTTTGCTGATTTACTTCTTTTTAACAATCTTCCTTCTATACTATAGGGTATTACAATAACAATTGTTTAAATGAATAACTTAAGGGGCAGCTAGGTTGTGCAGTGGATAGAGCACTGGCTGTGGAGTCAGGAAAACCTGGGTTCAAATCAGGCCTCAGACACTTAATAATTACCTAGCTGCGTGACCTTGGGTAAGTAATTTAAGCCCATTGCCTTGTTAAAAATAAAGAAACAAACAAATAAATAAATAAATGGAGGGATAAATAAATAAATAAATAACTTAAATGATTTATTGAAGTGATAATATTATTTTAACTACTATATGGTTAATTCAAAACAAGGCAACATGACACACTTGCCCACAAACATGCATGCACACATACACTCACTCTTATACTTTCTCATGGGAGACAGTTGGTTTTTAAGGAAGCACAAAAAAGAAATTATTTGATTATACAGTTCTAAGGGATTGCTAACTAATTATTATTTAATAAGACAAATAAGAAAATCTGTTTTACATGATTTTCTAAACTCTAAAATTGCAATTGATACCCTGGATGATAGTTTGAAAGGAATGAAATCTGTCTAATATTTCCTATCAATACTTTTCTCTTGTTGGGCTCACATGTATTTTCCAGATGGTATGAGGCTGCTGACCTATTTCTGATCCACATTTCTTTCACAGCTAGAGGCAATGTCTTACTCTCTGGAGACCAGTGTTCAACATCTTTCAAGAATTTCAAAATTCCTTAAGAAATATAGTAAAGTTAATGTTATGAGTTTTATTTATTTTACTTCAAGAATGTTTTTAACTTATTGTCTTGGATTTGCAATTCAGTGTTTTCAATTGATTATCAGATTATATTCACGTCAAACTTTAAAGCCATAATTAATAGCATATAAACATCTACATCATTTTAATTCTGATAAAGATAGTAAATGAAGCAATTGGGATTAGGGCCACTGGAGACCTGTGAAGATAATTAAGGTAAAGTCTGATTTATATTAAAGGAAAAAAACATAAAAAGTCCTAAGACATTCTCAGATAGGTTCATGTGGGCCAGCTAAAATTCCATGTAATAAATATCTTTAGAAGGAGAAAAGTCTTAAAAGATTTAATATGGATGAATTGATTTGTAAACATGGGAGTTAAAAAAGTGAAAATTGGGGAGGGGATCCTAAGAGATAGAGAAAACATATCTTCTCTACCTCTTAGGAGTCCAAGGGAAGTAATTTCTTCATAAATGAGGTTTCTAAGGTATAAATTTTAAGAATTACTGAATTCTCAGAAATGAAATAGAAACATTTCAGGAAATAGAGAGGAATGAGAAGAAATGGAGCAGATCATTTGGGTAATTCAGTAAAAAGGATTAGCTCCTGGACAAAACAAGTGGATGGTACAGATGACTTTTGTCACACATAGATTGAGATGGATCAACTAAGCAGATACCAAAAACCAAAAACAGAACTTGTTGAGGGGAAAATGAGAGGAAATTTCCTATTTGGGTTTGTTTGATACATATTTTGACAGTAAAGTTATAAAAGAAAGGGAATGCTTTGTTGGAACATTTAGTTTATAAATCTGTTCAATTCTTACAAGTTTCTCCTAATGGCTAAAAGATAAATTTCTGAAAAATTCTCAAAAGGGCATTGAGCTTATTCCATTCTCTATAGACAGGTTTATTTATTTTTTGCTTTTCCTCTTATACATATGTATCCAAGACCAATGTTTTCTTTCTTATAGCACTTTCTAACTATTCTATCGATCTACTTTGACTTCTGACAGTTTATTTGTAAGACATGATTTAGTGATATATTTTATTTTAAAATTAT
This sequence comes from Macrotis lagotis, assembly GCF_037893015.1. Lineage (NCBI taxonomy): Eukaryota > Metazoa > Chordata > Mammalia > Peramelemorphia > Peramelidae > Macrotis > Macrotis lagotis. The sequence goes on from NC_133666.1 coordinate 348,639,001, forward strand.
TTTCATGACTATTAGCATTTGGATTGTTGAGCTTCTTAAGCCCTTTCCTAAATAAACCTCCAAAGTATTAGATCATTTTAGTTCTCTGCCTGCTTCTCTGGCTATTGTTCCTTTTTCACCCTTAATACTGTTTACACTTTCTTTTTTGCTAACCATAATTTTTTTTTCTTTTTAATTTTAATTTTCTTTTTTCATTTTCACTAGTAAAGTGTACCCCCTCGTTCCTATTATCTATATGGAAATGAAACATAAAATCACTATCTCCAAGCCTTCCAGGTTATATGACCCAGAAGATTATGTCTTCAGAACAAACATTTCAAAAGAAGGAATAATATGCCACATATAAAGCAACTATGACTGAGTACACAAGGTAAAAGAGAGGAAAAGTTAGAATTAAAAAAGTATCAACAGCAGAGAACTCTATTTCTTACAATGATCATTCAGCATTTCTCCCTCACCACCATGCACCCATAGCAAGGATATAGTCTAATCCACAGGTCTACACTCAACATGAGATCTCCTTCCCTACCTTAGGCAGCCATATATAGCTATGGAGGAAATGCAGGGAAGATATAAACAAGTTACTTGACAATTGAGATCTAACCAATTTTAGAGGCCTTTAAGACTAGAAATTCGGTTCAGAAAAATATCCAGAAAACCCTACAAAAAGTGACAATTGCTGATACAATGCATCAGGAAAAGTAAGAGTAGAGCTACGAAAAACTGGGCAGGAATGACATAAAGTCTTGCAAAAAGAAGGAAAGTAGATTCAAACCCCAATAATATCAATTCTAGATCCTTAGATTATAGTTCGGACAAGGAATAGATCACTGAAACTTATACATTTGAGAGCAGAGGTTAGAACATGTTGGCAGGTGAGTTTTGGGGACTCTAACATTAATGCAAGACAAAGAAATTGAAAAAAATAATCAAAGGCAAAGAAAAAACAAAATGGAAACTTTAGCTGATTGTATGATAGTGCTTTAGAGAACTCTAGAGAGTCAATTAAAAAAATCTAAAGGGAATCATTAAATGATTTAGCAAAGCTGCAGGATATAAAATGAACCTACACATATAATATTTCTTTATATTACCAATAAAATCTAACAGGAAGAAATAGAGTGAGAAATTCTTTTTCAAATAACTATATATATATATATATATATATATATATATATATATATATATGTATGTATTTACCTGTCTAGGCAGAGAAACTATCTATATGAACACAGTTTCAAACACACACATACTCACACTCATGCACAAACACATACACACATACACACACATAGTTGCTTAAAATATTTTTATATAAATTAGTATAAAATTTCTTTCTACTGGAAGAGACTTGAGTAAGGAAAGACTTTAAAAAAACTACGGTATTAGTGGATGACCTGTAACTATTTTTAGTCTTTAATTAGATGTTGAATTGGAAGTTCATTGATTGGTTACTGAGGCATTAAAAATTTCCTTGTTAGCTTCCACAATCATTCTTGTCTTATAATTTTTTGGTTAATCTGTTACTAATGGGGGGACTCCATACTTCACAGTACTAACTAAAAGATCATGATATAAAGGAAGAACACATTTCCTTTCTGAGTACAGAAGAAATCAACCTAGGTCTTTGGTCTTTTCGCTTGTTCTTTTGTTTTCTAGGTAAAGAAAATTTTATCTCCCTGACCTTGGAGTTTTAGCATTCCAGAACCTGAGCTTCATGTAGATTTCAGGGAGCTCAGTATCAATGCCCTGTTGAGTGAAGAATGATGTTCTGGAACAGACCAGTAAAGGTTGAGATAAGGATGTAAGCTGTAATTAGGTCATATCTAAGCCATATTCATGGTAGGACCATTATATAAAAACTGTGCTAAATTTGGAGCTTACTCCCCTTAAGACTGACATGGAAAAAGAGAGAGTATGTCCTCAAGGATTTGAGTGGAAATTCATATAAATAAATAAATATCTCCTTGTAAAGCTAATCGATGTTAAGTAGTTACATAGAGCTGCAGTATGAGTTGGGTTTTTAATCTGATCACAGTATACAAGATATCATATGTATTCTAGAATCTCGAATTGCAAATACAATAACTACTTCCAGGAGAGTGAATCCAAAATATATATTATATTAGTCAACTAGAAAGTTTGATATTAATAGATTTTGAAATGTGGGAAATAAATGGTAAATCAAGTTACTCACTACACTCATTGACAAATATTGTTATTGGATATGCCAGGTTTTCTTTGCATTCAAATTTTAATGTTAAGATACAAAGATGATAAGTGAAATATTCTTTTCCATAGTATTTTTATACTCACATCCATTTAATATTTATATTTGTAAGTGTTTTATTATCACTACCAGATTTCAGGATCTTTGGGAACAGAGAGACTATCATATGCATTTTCATATAATCTTCAGCATCTCACATAATATGTTACATTTAACAGATATTTAACAATTTACTGTTGTGGGGGTATTTTCTCTATTATAAATATGCATTATGACATATACACTAAAACTAGTAGGTAAAATTTTGAGTTATTTTAACTTATACATGCACATAACTTTAAAATGTACACATACATTTACACACAAACATCAGGAAAATAAACATGCACTTTTTGAGAAGTCAAATTAAATTATTGTTTGATGATATGATCAAAGCCATTGATACTGAATTTAAAAATCGTGAGGGGAATTGTCATAACACTACTAAGCATGTAATAAGTGATAGGGGAAAAGAAGATTTAACAACTATATATTAACAAAAAATCATTGGATATATTAGATCTTAAAGAAAATTTTTAGATTGATATAAAAACCGATTTGATCAGCATTATCAGCTAATAGAGACTAACGTTGAAAAGGGTCCCCCTTTGACAAACCTTCCACTTTAGCTACATCTCCAAGCACTGGACCAATGGAGCAAAGGAAATAATATCTTATTCTAAATTAAATACTAATTAACTTCAACTGCAAATGTAATTTATAATGAATTTTAGTAATTTTATCATTTACAAAGTGACAGATATAATCTACCTAAGTTTAAAAGGAACAAAAATGTTAAAAATCCTTAAAATTAAAAAAGTATATATAAATTTGAAATTTTAACTACCCTGATATTTTGATTTAATAAAAGTTGTTTTACTGATTTGCTTTAATTTTCAGTATTTTGAAGTCAAAATTCAATTCACTTTTGAATAGTTTTCAAATTATCTTTGCATCAAAAACATTTTTAAACTATTAATTTAATATTTCAACTATATCAAATTTTCAAGTCCCAACATCCAAATTCCATATAGTTTCTTCATATTGCTCATAATATATGGGACAAAAGAAGTTAACAATCACCCAGTTCAAATGCCTTAATTATTCCTTCAGATATGAACCAGAATCCAGATAAATAGGTGTTTGTGCATTTATATGTTTGTGTATATGTGTATAAGATTCAAAGAAAGAAAATTGTAGAGAATCTTGAAACAAGATAGGCAGTCAGATGTAGAAAAATGCAACAACTAGGAAATGAGAAGGAGGAAAGGAAAGGTTTAAGGGATAGGAATAGCTCATAAAGGTGTGTGCTAAGGAAAGCCTGGATCCCAGAAACCAAGTCATAAATCAGTACTCAGTGTATACATTGATACCAGAAGTCAAGACAAAAATGGAAAAAAAAATTAGTAACCAAAGTCAAGTCTAGATAAGATTTCCATTTTGAAAACATTCCCAAAATGGTTATTTTCATTGAGTTTCTTTTTTTATTAGTCATTTAAATTATTTAAAGTTCTACAAAATTTTAGTAGGAGCCTGGTAACTAAATATTTTGAGCTCTACTGATTCAGAAAAACATAAAATTTTCCCCAGTTTGGGCAGCTTTGGTTTGGCAACATTTCCTTCAGTGCTTATTCAGAAAGTACAATTCTGCTTTACGTTTTAGATAAGAATACCCACAGGTGAAGTAATTATGGTAACTGTTTTTATAATATGGGTAACTATTCACTGGAAACAAGAGTTGGCAGACTCAAGAAACCAATTACTTTCCCACTGTCTTCTGTACAGATGTCAAACAATAACAATATCTAATTGCAAATGAAAATAATATTTTAAAAGTTAAGTTTTTAACCAGTGTTTTCAGAGAGTTTCACTATAACCTTCAGGTTATTTGCTTATGTATGTTTTTTTCTCAAATTTTACAACTAATTATTTTCATTTCATCAGTCTCTCTTTTTTGAATTATTAATAAAATACAAAGAATGTGATATTATTGCAATGAGATACAAGTGATTGGAACCCAATATTTTTAACACTCACTGGGGTGCATATTTTTAAGCATAATTAAAATAGCTAAAGTTTTTTCCCCTCTGAGATGGTATTATTTGGATCATTTAGATTCTTGAAAGAGTACTGGATTTAAAATCAGAGGTCCTTTTCATGAATCTAACTATTTTATAATATCTTTAAGATTTGAGGTATATTACATAAACTCTCTGGACCTCAGTTGTTTCATCTTATAAAAAGAAGCTAGATTAGCTGACTTTTCAATTCCCTTCCAGTTCTAAATTTATAATGCTGTTTTGTTTCTCTGATTTTCTCTCTTAATTTGGATTTTGCAGTGTCAATATGACTAGGAGGCATCATAAAAAGATTGGGACTTTCCATTCAAAGTATAAACATTGGGAACATCTAACTTAATGAAGATTGTATTATCAATCAAATCTATCTATGCATGTGTGTGTGTGTATATGCATGCATATATCTATCTGCCTTTCTGTTTCATATAGGTGTGCTAGGATAGATGAAACATAAATCTTACAAGGAATTAAAGCTAACCTGAAGGATATGTGGAACTATATCTGCAAAGTAGAATTGCAGTAGCTTAAAAGAAAACATGACAAATGCAAATTAGAGATAACTCCATTTTAGATGCTGATAATGACTACTCTGTCCAATCTGAGCTCATATTGTTCTGATGAACTACATTCAGATGTGTTGTGTGTTGACTCTAACTTAGTAAGGTCATTTTCTTCCCTTTTTTACTATGAAGGGCAACAACAAAGCACTGTACCTCCTCTTGCCTTTCCTTTACCTTCTCTTACTTCTCCTGCCCTCCCCCCTCTCTCTCTCCAAGCCTGACTTCTAATGAAAGGTGCTTAATTCCCTTTTCCATTTTTTAGCTCATTAAATTGCTCTCCTAGCACCCTGGAAAAGGAAGGAATAGGATCCTTGTAGTTTATCTCATGACTCACATTTCCAGTTTCCAAAAACAAGGAGGTGGGGGTGTGGGAAAAGTATTTGTTGTACAATATTAATCTGTATGACACAGGTATTTATTCCTACACATAAAATGAAATTTAAATACAGAATTCTAACAAGCATACATTTAACAAAATAGAACAAGCAAAAAAAAACACTTAAAACAAGATGCAGTAACTTAATATATACCTATTGTAGAAAAAAAAAACAAAAAAGCAAATTTGCTCTGAAACTGATACTTAAATATCACCAAAATATAAAACTTCCTACAGAGTTTCTAACAAGGTGTTTTACATGACACTTTGGCTCTATATTACCTACATCATATTTTATATCTTACGACAATCCACTAGAGAATTTTGTTCATTTTTTGCATCTGTTTGTTTGTTTGAAAGGCAATGGGGTTAAGTGACTTGCCCAAGGTCATTCAGCTAGGTAATTAGTGACTGAGGATGCATTTGAACTCAGGTCCTCCTGACTCTGGGGTCTGTGCTCTATCCCCTGCACCACCTAGCTGCCCCAAAAGAGGACTTTGGATTCCTTCTCTTGTTGGTGTTCTTCTTCAATGAAGAAAGCTCCCTTGATGTCAGTTAACTTTGAATCCTCAAGCTCACATTTCCTGTATGCCTGGAAACATATGGAAACATCAAGTCCTTTCATTATTGTGTCATCACCTGTCTGGAAGCACACAGGGAATTTTTATTTCCATACACATATGCTGAATCACTTTGTCACTGGAACCCCCTGTAGTTTCCAAGGGAGCTCTGGACACATGCTATATGAGATGGTCCCTATCTAGGCTAATTCAGCCACAGAGAAATACTGTCTTAAATAGGTTTCTCTGATTTTTGGCAGACTCATTCATCTAGACCTCATAGAATCTTTGACTAAAATGATTGCAAAGTCGGAGAAGATGATTGTTGATAATGTCACCTTAAACAGGAGTCTAGATGAATATACTTATATGAAGATAAAAAATAGTGCTAGAAGAAGAAATAGAACCTTTCTTGAAACCTAGAACCCTAGATGCTGAATCAATCTGAGGGATATTAGATTTTCTGAATTCAGTTCTAGTTTCAAGTTTTGTTTTATTTGGTTTTCTGTATAAATTGAATGTGAGATTTATTCTGGAAAAACTCAAGATGGTGAAGAATTAGACACCACCGAAATGACTGAACAGCAATAAAGTAACTCATATATATATATATATATATATATATATATATATATATATATATGAGCCTTTTCAAAAATAATATTTTTAATCTGATTTAGCAGGAAAATTTGTCAATGTTGGTACTAATAATTATTGCAGTTTCCAAGCATTCTCAATAATGCTATATTAAATACTCACCAAATAAGCAGAATGAATAGGATTGAAGATTTAGCACTATCTTGGATCTTAGGCATATTTTTTCTAATTTGATCATTTTACAGATGAGAAAACTGCAAAGAGAGGCTAAAATAACTTTTCCATAATCACACAAGTATCAACTTTGAGTGTCAGCACCAAATTTTGGGAAGTTTTTATAACTGATAAGCAACTTATAAATCTTAAAGTCCATTAACAGATGTTCATTTTAAGATTTTCTGTGTAATTTTTTCCATTTTCATTGAACTCTCCTATAATAGTGAGAACTGTGTGCTTACAAGTGCAGAGTTGATCTCCAAATAAACTCAACTGAGGTGCAGAGTTGATCTTCAAATAAACTCAACTGAGGTGTGCATTAAGTCGCCCAGTCCCGTTAGCAAAAATTTCAAATAGATATATTTTTTCCACTTTATCCTATTTTCAAATAACAAATGTTAAGTTATTTTAGTTATTTGTTAACTGGACTAGGTGACTTATTGTACATCTCTTTGTTATTGTAAGGGATCCATCATAAGTTAATTGCTAATGCCTTGTTTCAATTAATATTAATTTTCTTATTTCCTAGAAATAAGTGCTAATTTCTCTTGGTCTCTCTTCTCCCTATGTAAATTGTACACTCAGAAAAAAAATAGTCAGGATGTTGGAAGACTTATCCTGTCTCAAGATGCTTTAAAAATCCAGGAAAAGATAGTAACTAATCAGGGTCTCTGAAAATTAATTGGGCAATTAAATATTATGTAACTCCTAGTAAGGTAAGTTTTTGATGAGTAAGATGCTGAGAAATATTATCAGTTATGTGGTTTTTGATTACCTGCTCTGAAAATATAAACAATTTGATTTTACTGTATTAACACTGAAGTCTATCATATAATAATGGGAATATTGTTTTGTAAAATATAATATTTCATTTGTTAATTGACTTGAATGCCTGGTTGCTCTTACTACCATTTTATTACATTAGAATTAATAACATGTTGAAAATTTAAAGTCACCTGAGATGTTCTAATGGCTCTAAAGAATTCTGAAAGCAGTGATATGTATGTATGTATTTCATACATGGATAATAACTAAATAACTAAATGAGTTCATTGCAAAAAGTTACTTTTATAAAAAAATCCAATTCTAAATCTGAATTAGAATTATTGTACTTTACACCCCAAGTTCTTTTTATACTTCATTCACAGCTCTCGCTCACTCTCTATCTCTCCACCCCCTCTTTCTCCCCCCCCCCCTCTTTTAGGATTTTTGAAGGCAATGGGTTTAAGTAGCTTGCCCAAGGCCACAGGGCTAGGTAATTATTAAGTTTCTGAGGCCAGCTTTGAACTTAGGTACTCCTGACTCCAAGGCTGGTGCTCTATCTACTACCCAACCTAGCCTCCCCTCCCTCTCTCTTTTACTCAAAACTCTCATTCTTTTCTATTCTCCTACCCTCCAGTGGATTACCAACAGCTTGCTGCTTCTCCAGGAGAAATGATTTTAATCTGAAAACTTTGCAGGCTAGTATAATAAATCCTGAGCAATTTTAAAATGCCAGGACTTCATGTGAATTCTTTCAACTTTCAAGACCTCTCATGCTTAAATTGATAACACTGATCTCCAGCAACATAGACATCCACCACACGTACTAATATAGCAACCTAATTTATTATTTGCTTCAGAGGGAATTTATTACACGAAGGAACATAGATCATATAAGCTCAGACAAACTGATGTGTTCAAAAATAATCTTCACAGAGTAGTTAAAAGGGTGTGTTTTTGGATCAGGACTGGTGGGAAGAACTTTCTATATATTCCGTATATGGGAAAAAAAAAACTCCTTCAGGAGAGGCCTGGGAGAGGAACTGGAGATAGAGTAGTCACATAGTTAGCAGCTCAGATAGTAGGCAGCATCAGTGGGATCAGCAGACATATGACTCTTCCCAGGAGATAGAGAAACCTAAAAGCAGCTAAAGCCTTTCCTGGAATTTAAGTCTGCTTATGAAGATAATCTAGTAGAGAGGCTAAATTTTGGCTTCTTGGGACTCTAAACTAACAAACTACTGCACTCTTCCATCAATCTTTCTCTTTTAATCGCCTGAGGCTGAGGCTACAAGTGCTGGTTAATTACTACAGGTTTCTTTTCTATGTAAATATTTTTCTCAGAGTTATCTATTTTTTAAACTGATTCACCAGAGAAGGATGAGATAATGAATTTGTGTTCTTCCTGGGAAAGCAAATCCTGTGGATATCTGATTCTGCCAAATTCATCTGTCTGTTCCCTCCTGGCAATTAACAGATTGTTTGCAGGTCTAAAGAAAGTAATAAATTCTGTTTGACATTTGTGTTTTTGAGATTTTTGTTTGTGTTTGTCTTTAGCTTTGCAGAGATAGGAAGAACTGTAACATTTACTTCTACTGCAAATTCTTCAGTTTCATGTACTTGTTCTCCTCCCTACATGCATAAGAGGGAAGGGAAGGAAATTAGAGAGAAGTTGAGGTTCTAAGAGAAAGTCACTCCCTAAGCTAGCCAACTTCAGGAAATAAAAGCATCACAGAATTTCTAGATGAAAGAAACTTTCCCAATTATTGATTGAAGTTCCTCTATTTCACAGATGAGAAAAAGGACTAGAAAAATGGTTATTTTCTCAAATCATACAAGTAAAAGTGTGAAACCAAGCTCTTTGAGAAAAGGATGGCATTCAAATCTTTCACTAATTTATCTTGTGTAATAATGGGAAATTTTCTTAATATATCTTTGACCATCAGTTTCAAATCTTTAAAAAAAAGTACTTGAACGAAATTATTTATTAGAGTCCTTCTTGTTCTAAATGCTATGTCTATAATAAGACTCCAATAAACAGTATCTAACTAGATAAGTTGAATCTGATAATGGTTCTCAATTGCACACTTAGAGGAGTGTTATAAATAATTACATTATTTTTAAAATCATTCAATTATTTCAACAAAGAAGAGGAAAGGATGTGAGATTACTGTGAGTTATTTTCTTATATCTTTGTAGCGTGCATACTCTATGTATGTTAGAAAACCTGAGTGTATCAGCCTCGTTTAATAGAATAAAGTTAGGTCACTCCTATAAGTCTGCTTTCTAAAACAACAACAACAAAAAAACCCCTTCCTTTTTTAATGAGTAACCAGTATTTAAATCAATTCTTAGTTGAACTATAATTGAAAATGATTTTTTCTTAAAACCAATAATAGAAGATGAATCATAATAGCATTAACATTTTTATATAGTTTATATATTTATTTTGACAAGATTATTGTTTTGGTACACTGAATATAGAGGCAAATTTAGTCTCTTCCTCTTGATAGTCATGGGATCACCTATCTAATTCTTATTTTTTTGCAGTTATAAAATGAGTGACGATATTTTCACAATTTATCTCAGAGTTCTTTAAAAGGTTCCTATTATAGAACTGAAAGATATATTAGTATTATATAGTCTGAAAGCGCACATTTTACAAATAAAGAAACAGTCCCAGATAGAGGTTAATTAATTTGTCCAAGATTATCTAGTCACTAAATATTAGAAGTAATATGAAAATCTAGGTTTTCTTGATGCAGAGAAATATAGGCATGGGAGTGATGAGAACAACTGGAAACAAGTTTTGTAGATTTTTTTTTTTGCATTGTTAAGGGAATCTTCCTTGTTCCTTTATCATCTAATTTAGGCTGTACCTGAGGGCCTGACTTTCAACCTGATTTAGATTTCATGGACTTCTGCTGTGGCAGCTAGGGAGTTCAGATGCTGGAAACACCCAAGACCACCGAAAAAGAGAGCTCTCCCCAAAAGGAAAAATCTCCAATATGTGATTTGAGTCACTCCCAGGTCACCACCCCCACCCATGAACTCTGGAGAAGAATTTAAGGAGATTGAGGAAGGGGTTCTATCTCTTACCTTCCAGCCTCCTGCTGAGCCCTGGTCAGCTGGTCTGGCCAACTCAATCAGAAATCTACCTGGTCATTTCTATAAACTTTTTATCTTTTCAATTACTTTCTTAATATGTAACTTCTTTTAATAAATCTCTATCTTCTTTCCAAAACCTGCATTCCTGAGTCTGAGTCGCGATTAATCTCAGGGCAGAACTGACCAAAGAGAGACATCACCAGCAACACTCTGACTTCAAAAACACGATTTTTCCTATATCATCATTCTTTGTTTTATTGAATGTATGTAATGTCCTTTGTAAACACTTGCTTGTATATTTATCTACTATTAAAGCCTGACTTGTATCCTGATTGGTTTTGAGAAAGTATGGCATTTAGTATAATGAAGGTAAATATTCACTGGATATGATGTTAGAAGGCTTGGTTTGTGTAAAGTCTCTTCTACTAACTACTTGTGTGAACATGGTATTAACAGGAAGCTTAAACATATTGAAGTCATGATAATGTTTCTGAATGACATATCTAAGTAGTGAGTGACTCCCAAGAGGTAACCATATTTTATTAGTCCTGATTACAAAGACATGGGGAAACCTTGATCTGAATGACTAAAATTAGACCATGACCCCCCCGCCCCGAATATGTTAAACTGGAATTAGAACCTTAAAACAGAAGTTAACATAACAACAATAAATAAAAATAGATTAGATGCAAAGTTTAATTCTCTGGGATTTCACCCAACACTGAAAACAGAAAATTTATACAGTAACAAGGGGAGAAGAACACAATATACATAACAAGAGTAGACAAAACCTTAAATTTGCCTGGAGACCATTTTATTATTTGATCTCAGAAGACCAGTCTTCTACTGGTTTCCTTGAGGCAGGTAACTTATTTTTGAGGTTTGAGTTTAAGTGCCAGGAGGGCAAGATAAATACTTGTTTTTTAATTCTTAAATTCTTTTCTTGATTTAAGGAGGGTCAGACAAAGCTTTCTTTTCAAATTATAAAGGAATTAAAGAGGACATATTCCAGTCCTCACACTAGCTTATCACCAGCAAACTTTGACCAGGAAAATTGTTCATAAAAACTTATAGTAATTATTATATTTATATATATCACAAATTAACAATTTTGGATCCAAGTTTTACCATGGTTTTGTCAAGATATAATAATTCACGTAACTTTTTACAACTATTCCTGATTAAAGGTTAATGTTATTTAGCTATTGTAAGGAAAGGAATGTGTCCTCCTTAGACTTTGAAAGGAAGACTTGTCCTGATCTCCTTAGTCAAGAAAAGAATTGTGTCCTTTGCAATTTGAAAAAAATGACTTTGTCCTGCCTTACTGGTACTTAAACTAAAAAAAAAAGTTACCTCTTTCAGTCAAAATAACATTCTGGAAGTATGGTTTTTTTTTTAAATCAAATAATAGAATGGTCTCCAGGCAAGTTTAAAGTTTTGTCTATACTTTTGTTCCCCTTCCCTTTTTACTTTATAAATTTTCTGATTTATAATATATTTACACTGATTATACTGATTTTACTGTATAAATACTCTGATTTCCCTCAGTTTAGTGTGGTCATTACAAGAATGGCCTCCACCTAACAGTTATGGTAAATCCCTGAGAATAAAATTTCATGTCAATTCCGTATTTTTGTTATTGTTGTTATGTTATTATAACCCTAAGTTTAAAATTCTTATAATTTTAAAAGTTTACGGTATACAGGTGGATTTTTATAGAAGCCTCACAAAAGTTTCTAACATATTCCTCTACCACGTTCATGCAGTATTCAAGAGCAAGTATGTTTCCTAAAGAACATGTGGCCAAGAAGTAAATCTACTGACAATTCATTTTACTGGAGTCCTAAAAAAATATTCTTTTTAGTTGTGAACTTATTATTATTACCTACTTTTTTGGTCGGGCTTCTATTGGAGCATTGTCTTCATTACATTCTGTCTTCACTTGGCTACCCATTTGGACAATGCTTTCACTCCCCACAAAACTCAGCCTTTTTCCATTTTCCAGAAAAAGGGAAACACAGAAGGAGGGTTAGAGGTCCAATAATTTTCCAACTTTTGTAAAAATCTAGGAATTAAAAAAAGGGGTGTACTTCTTACCTATGAAGATCGATCCAGTTTCCCAAGTCTGGGCAGAGATTTTTATTTTCTCCTTACTGGCTTACCATTACATAGCTGTTGGCTACTTGAGTTCAGATCTGCCTGTGAGGAGTCATTATTCAGACTTGGAAAAGTAAGGGTGGGATTAAAACAAAAATTATTAAAAGAAGTTATAATACATAGCAAGGGATAGGGGGGAGGGAGAGAGAGAGAGAGAGAGAGAGAGAGAGAGAGAGAGAGAGAGAGAGAGAGAGATAAAAGGATAGCCAAGCAGTGTTGTCTGGACCACAGGTCAGAGCAGACTGTGAGGTCCTGGGCCAGGGGCCAACCCAGGTTTTTATGTCTTGCCTCTTATCCAGAAGGCAAAAGGTGAACTCCCTTCCCCTTTCTGGATCTGGAATTAAGTAGAAGGTGAAAGGTGAAGCCTAAGGAGATCAGGATACAAATTTTACATTAAACAATGAATCAAGGGTAATGGGGATCTCCCCCCAAATTGGAAAGATGACAAATTGTTTCTGTTACAATAGTAAGTTGGTAGTCAATTTACATCTCCACACAGTTTCTACATTTACAATTCTCTTCATCTTTCCCCTGCATCACTATCCTGGTCCTGTGTTGCTAGGATGCAATAGTAAAATGGAAATTCAACATTCTTTTCAAATCCTTTAAATATCTCCTCAGTCAACTATGATGGATGCAGGTCCTCTCAACAGTCCAGCGATCAAGGACATTTCTGAGAAACCTGTTATGAAAATGCCATCCACATCCAAATAAAATGCCATCTGATTTTTAAACTTTCTCAAGGTTTCCCCCCACTTAGATCTAATTCTTCTTTCACAGCATGCCTAATACGGAAATATGTTAAACACAATTGAACATGTATAATCTGTATCAGATTCCTCACAGCTATGTAGAAGGTGTGGTATAGGAGAGTGGTAGAAAAATGTGGAACTCTAAAGGTTGCAAAAGGATGAATGTTGAAAACTATCTTTGTATATAATTGGAAAAAAATTAAAAAACACAAAACGATCTTGGTCTATGTGTGTGTTTGTATGTGTGTGAGATAGAGAGAGACAGACAGACAGACATTGACAGATATTAATTGACACCAGGAGACTGATCTATTTCCCTATAAACAATTGAAATCTAGTCTTTGCTGATATCTAGTAGAACAATAAAGTTGTTTTCTCACTTAATGAATGTAGAAAGGCTCAGTGTTGGTGTATATATTCATACATACATGTGCACATATATACCCACACAATGTGCACATACAGATAAATACATAAACACATGCACCATTTGCATATGTAGCTATTGATTCATCTCTCTCTCTCTCTCTCTCTCTCTCTCTAACTCTATCTCTGTATCAACTGTATTTCCTTTTGTTCATACAGTAAACCCCCAAATCTGAAATTGATTTAGAAATAAATTTATTGGGTCATTTAGTAGAGTAGCATGACCTATAAAAAGGGTATCACTATCTCTTCTCAAGCTTTGGATGATTTACATAATATTGAATTTAAACAAGGGTGTCCTCTTGTGAACCACAGATACAGAGGCAGTAAGTAGCGTAGCAACTTGAAAGCAAGGAGTATTGAGATAGATATAAGTAATTTTAGATATTCAAGAAAATTTCAGTGAAGCCAAAACCAAAGCTTGCATGGATCTATCATAAGTTCTGGGTGTAGTAACCTAAAACAAGAATGATTTGGGTGGACCTAGGATCTGGGACAGCTGTAAAAATTTGCAGCCATCTTCAGCATTCCTAGAGAGTTATCACGGTCAAGCGATTTTCTGGTTTCTGGTAACATTTAATCGTAGGATTGTATTTAAACAAGTATAATAATTTTTTTCTAAATGATGAATCATGTCATTTTTTCTTTCCTTACTCAACAAGGCAAATGGAGTCTGAGATTTTAGATTTCAACTGAGGTGTTTCTATTACCATTGGGGAGAAAAAGAAATCATCTTTCATAGAAATACAGACAGCTTATGTCTTTTGACTTGCTGTCAGTTCTAGGAATACTCTTGGGACTCTATGACCTAGATGATGGTCATACCAAACAAAGCAAAGGAAATTGTTAGCTCTTTTAAAGATAAGGGTAACTAAGCTAGACAGGGGTTAAATGACTTTTCCAGAATCAGGCACCTAAGTGTCTGAGGACAAATTTTAATTCAGGTCTTGCTGACTTTAGATACCATTGTCTATCCACTAAGCTACCTAGTGTTGTCCATTGTAATGCACTGCTTTCAAAATAATCTGTGTTTTAGATTTGACTATATAACTGATTAAAAACTTGTCTAAAGATTTATTGATAGGTACTGCTACTAATCACATTTGTCAATTCTCAATGACATTTTAATAACCAGTTTATTGCTTGCTGGCATAGATCAATGGTAAACAAACAAAAAAATCTATGGATCCTGAATAATTATGTCTACCAAACTCATATGGTCTATAGTTATGACGGGTTGTATGCAATGGAATTTTAGAGTTGGTATAAGGGGAAGGTACAAATGTATACATCACATCAAAGAAGGTATGGTTGAAGGGATAGATCTGTATCAAGTAATATCATAAACTAATCAGTTAATATTGGGAAAAAAACTGAAATGTTCATACTCACCATTAACACCAGAACTTTACCTAGTTACATGACATGGTCCTCTTAAGTAAATAGAGGTAATAAACCTGAGGCAAAAATCATTTTATCACCAACCAAAATCCGGATTTGTGTATCTCAACTAAATTTTGCAAACTCTAGTTTGTGATGCCACTTGATGATGATGATATTTCTCCTTTGTCCTTGAAGAAGACCATGGCATCAGAGAGGTGATGCC
Source organism: Macrotis lagotis (assembly GCF_037893015.1). NCBI lineage: Eukaryota > Metazoa > Chordata > Mammalia > Peramelemorphia > Peramelidae > Macrotis > Macrotis lagotis. Next base: position 348,654,468 of record NC_133666.1, read on the forward strand.
ATGACTTGTGCACATGAATTGAATTTGAGTGAGGGTGATGCTGTACTGAGTCACAAGCCTCAGTTTCTAATCCAGAGCCATCTGGACAAATATGATTTGGGGTGACTGGAGATGACAAGGCAATCAGGATTAAGTGACTTATTCAAAGTCACAGAGCTAGTAAGTGTTAAGTGTCTAAGGCTAGAATTGAACTCCCATCCTCCTGACTCCAAAGCCAGTGCTGTATCTTCTGAATGACCTAGCTGGTGATATGACTTAATATCTTAAGGAATCAGCAATCCAAAAACCCTATCAATTTAATATCTGTTTTAATAGATTTTATCTGTTACTGTTAAACAGAAAATTTCTATTTAGTTATTTAATATGTTTTACTATGGGTGAATCACTTAATTAACTGAGTTTCAATTTCCACATCAATGAGATCAGAATACTACTTATAAAATAGACCTCATAAGGTTGTTGAAAAGGAAGTCATTTGTAAACTATGAATGATTAAAGTGAAATAACTACTATTTAAAAATTGTGGCGTTCTGAAAGTAGGAAAAATGTCAGCAAAGTCCTCCTGTGAGAGAACACCTAAGATTTTCATCTGTCAAATTCAGAAATTTTTGAAGGACTCTACTACTTTAAAACATAATCTAATCAGGTCACAGGAAATTAGAAAGCTAGTTCTGAAGACAGAAAGATCTGAGTTCAAGTCTCATCTCTGATGTGGTTATGTTATCCTGCCAAATCATGAATCTCTCAGTGCTCTAGACAGCCCTGTTATGCATCAAGTTATATAGAAGTTTACCACTTACATTGGGAGAGAAAATTTCCTGTACTCAAGAAATCCCCAGCCTCTTTTCCTATACTTATTCATAAAGGTCCTCAATAAAAAGTGGTAAGGGATAGTAATTATGAAAAGTATAGAATTCTAAACTTAAGGTAGTATTCTAAGAATTCATTTTATGAAAATTTAACAATATGCAAAATATACTTTGATTCCATTTTACAGATGAGGATTTTATTTTCGTGAAATTTTCTTTGTTGACCTTCTGGAAGGATTTTGAAAAAGAAGGCATGGTTGGGATGTGACTTACTTCTTTGCAGAAAGTATCCAAACTGATGAGATCACAGATCTCACAGATTAGAGTTTACAAATGAAGAGACAGATGTTAAAAGACTTATGCATAGTTGTAGAACCAAAATTTATTGGACAATATGATTCGAAAAAGGTTTTTCTGACTCCAAGTCCAAAAAAAAAAAAACCCTATAAGACACACTGCTTGCTTCCTTGAATACTTACGAAGTAACTTGGAACTTAGAGATTTAACAGACCTAAGAAAGCATATAGTCCTCATTACCATAATTTCTGGATGAAGAAGCTGAGACCCAGAAATTAAGTAACTGAGCTGGACATTGAACTTACTTCCTCTGATTCCAAATTCAGTGTACTTACTAATATCTATAAAGATGTTTTCTTGCAGAATACTCAATATTCTGCTGAAAACCAATATTGGATTAAACATTTGATAACTCTCCACTCCAAATCCACTACATTTCCACATTTCCACAACAATTTATATAAATGGGACACAGAGTTGATTGCAATTGATTGTAACATAAGGTATATTCTAATGATTCTGCTGTTCTGGCTGATCAGTGATAGGACAAAGAGCATAATTCTTAATTTTCTTTCCTTGCTCTTTGATTTTACAACCTTTTTGCTTCTATTCCTTGTGCACAAAGCTAAAACATTTTACTGTTTGATATGGAAATTTTGCAAATTGTTTCATTAGAATTCTAGACATCTGTAGGCAAAGTATTGGGGTGCTTTTTTATTTCTCCAATGGCACAAGCTTTATCAGCACATTTGCTATTAATTCCTTCCGAAAGACATTTTCTGGTGTTCTAAAAGGAATTTAGAAATAGCACTTAGCAAAGAAGGTCCTCTTTGCAGTAAAGAATTCACAGCCCTGGAAGCATTTATTTGCTAGTGGCATGATGCTTCTGCAGAATTGTCTTGCCTATTGAGAATCTGTGAAGACATCTCTAAATTTCCGCAATGTGAACTTTCCCTTAAACAATTTTAGACTTTGAGTTTTATGCTGATATTATCAGTAAGGAGAAGATATATTTATCAATATCTGTTTTAAGTAAATATTTAGTCCTCATAGTCATGCAATGTCTATATGATTTATTAATCAAAAGTATGAACTAGATAATTTCTTAATCACCTTGAAATTAAAATGATTTGTTGTTGAATAAAGTTACAGTCAAAAAAATCATAGGTTTGGCTGAAAAAAATCTGACCTAATTATTAAGTGGTGCTGCCAAGTCTAAAATAAAGGTATTTGGAAAATGAAAAATTTGACTACTCAATGTTTCCTTTGCTACATGATAATTAATAAGTATTTTGATGAATGTAAGATATTCCTGTTTGAATTTACACAATGGACAATCAATTCTAGGAGGAAACAAGCATATGGCACCATGTGCTTTCCAGATAGAGAGATGTATAAGCTATGAATATTATAAAAGTATAACAACTATAATATGTAGCAGAAAAGTACATTTAAAGGAGAATTCATGAAAATATAATGAAGTAAAAAAAGGGACTTCCAATAATGAGGAGTTTTCTCTTAAACTGTGTACCTCATTACTTATGTACTTTTTAAAAAGTTTTGTATAAGTGATTTTTTTATACATTTCTAAAATATTCTTCTTTAAGAGTAAACATAGTACTCCCTAACCCCCCAAAATATAGACCCTCATGACAAATAAAGTAAAGGAAAGAGAAAGAAATGCATTTTTAGTTTGTGTTCTGATACCGTCATATCTGTCTCGGGTGGATCACACTATTTATGATAAGTCTATCATAAAAGTTACTTCTATATTTTTCTGCTGTTCCCGTTGCTGATTGTAATTCCTTCCATCCATTCCTCCCCCTACCATATCTTATATTTTCTCTCTCTTTTCACTCTGCCCCTCTTCTAAAAAGTGCTAAAGGGTAGCTAAATGGAACAATGGACTGATTACTAGCCCTGGGGCCATGAGGCCCCAAGGACACATACCACCCCTGAGACCCAGCAAAGACCACACTCTGTGGACCCAGAGAAGCCACCCAATCCCAGCCCCTTGCAAGAAGTAAAATAGAAAATGTGTTATATATGACTATTCTCTCCTATGATCCAGCACCTCCTCTATCATCCACACCCCCATTTCCCCCTTTCCCCCCTCTCTCTTCTTTACTCTAGATGTCTATGCCCTATTGAGTCTGTATGCTCTTTCCTATCTGAGCCTTTTCTGATGAGAGTGAAGGTTCCCTCATTCCCCCTCATCTTCCCTTCTTCCAGATCATTGCAAAAAAAAGGGGGGGGGCAGCTGGGTGGTACAGTGGATAGAACACCGGCCCTGGAGTCAGAAGTACCTGAGTTCAAATCGAGCCTCAGACACTTAATAATTACCTAGCTGTGTGGCCTTGAGCAAGCCACTTAGCCCCATTTGCCTTGCACAAACCTAAATAAACGAACATATATATATATATATATATATATATATATATATATATATATATATAATAATATGTATGTATACATATATATATATGTATACATACACACACACACACACACACACACACACACACACATATATATATATATATATATATATATATATATGGAAGTATCTTAGCCTATTCTACCTCTCCCTTCTCTTACTCCCAGTATGTTTCCCTTTTAGTCATTGATTCCATTTTTACAATATATTATATCTTCAATTTCAGCTCTCTCCTGTGCTTCATCTATAAAAGCTCCTTCTACCTGCTCTATTAAATGTGAAGGTTCATCTCAGTATTATCACTATCATTTTTCTATGCACAAATACATGCAGTTCATCATTATCATCATTAAGTCCCTCATAATTTACTCTTCTCCTCTGCTCTCTAAGCATCACCTGAGTCCTGTACTTGATAGTCAAACTTTGTTCAACTCTGTTCATTTTAACAGGAATATTTGAAATCCCCCTATTTCATTGAAAGTCTATCTTTTCCCCTGGAAGAGGTTGTTCAGTTTTGCTGTGTAGTTGATTCTTGGGTGTATTCCAATCTCTCTTTGCCTTCCAGAATATTATATTCCAAGCCCTATGAGCTCTTAATATAGTGCGGCTAAGTCCTGTGTGATCCTGACTGTAGCATCGTTATATTTGAATTGTGTCCTTCTGGCTGCTTGTAGTATTTGTTCTTTAACTTGGGAGGTCTGGAACTTGGCTATAATATTCCTGGGTGTTGTTTTTTTCAAATCTCTTTCTTGGGGAGATTGATGGATTCTCTCAATTTCTATTTTGCTTTCTGCTTCTAGGATATCCGGGCAATTTTCTTGTAGGAATTCTTGGAAATTATGTTAAGGCTCTTTTCCTGATCCTGACTTTCAGGTATTCTAATAATTTTTAAATTATCTTTTCTGAATCTGTTTTCCAGGTCAGTTGTTTTTTCAATGAGATGTTTCACATTTTCTTCTAATTTTTCATTCTTTTGGTGTTGAAGTATTGTGTATTGACTTATTTTAAAGTCATCAGCTTCCTTTTAGCTCCATTCTACATCTGGAGGATCAATTTCCCCAAGAGCTTTCTTATCTCCCTTTCCATCTGTCCAACTCTGCTTTTTTAAAGCATTCTTTTCCTCAATAATTTTTTGTACTGTTTTATCCATTTGACCTAAGCTGGTTTTTTAACATGTTATTTTCTTCAACATTTTTTTGAATCTCCTTGACTAAGGTGCTGACTTCTTTTTCATGTTTTTACTGCATCAGTCTCATTTCTTTTCCCAATTTTTCTTCTATCTCCCTTACTTGATTTTCAAAATCTTTTTTGAGCTCTATCACAGCCTGAACTCAACTTCTGTTTTTCTTGGAGTCTTTAAATACAGGAGCTTGTGCTTCCTCATCTTCAAATTGAGTATTTTGATCCTTCTTGGGATCATAGACAAAGAATGTATCAATTGTGTTCCTCTTTTTTCTCTGTTTACTCATTTTTCCAGCTTGTGCCTGGTTTGGAGGAGCTTCCTGAGCTTTTGCATATTATTTTTACACAGATTTTGGGATTTTTTTGGGACACCCCACTGGGACTTATATTCCTCCAAGATCTTATGCTCTCTTGCCTGTGCTTTGATATGTAGATGACCACAGGCACTCCCCTCTGCCCTGGAGCTTTGAGGAGGGTCCCTGTTATCTTGGTATGAAAGGTCAAACTGCAACCTAGATCTGAGTGTGGGCAAGCTGCAGTCTCCCTGATCTCTTTACCATCTGTGGGCTGTGCTCTGGAGGTATAGGATGGTTTTCCCAGATTCCTGCTACAGGTTCTTGCTGTAGGGCTGCTCTGAGACCTGTTCTTCTCACTCCACACTCATTCTGGTACAGAGAGTTCTCTTACCTCCTATTCAAGCTGTTCCCAGTGATCCCAGGGCTGGGCTAGACTGGGCTGGGCTGTGCTGAGCTGTACTGGGGGCTTTTTTCCCTCCCTGGTCCTGGTGTAACACACCTTTCCTGTGGAAATTCTAAGTTATCTAGAACTGGGAAAAATATATCATTTAATCTTTCTTTGCTCCTCTAAATTTTGACTAGAGTCATTATTTGTTGGCTTTTGAAGTTTTTTGGTGGAAGGAGTTTCTGGGAAATGCTGCCTTCCTGCTGCCACCTTGGCTCCACCCCTATTTATGTACTTTTACATATAAATTTATTTTTCAAATTATATACAAAGATAGCTTTCAGCATTCATTTTTTTAAAGTTATCTCCTTCCCCCTCTCTAATCTCCATGCCCTAAAACATAAAAAGCATCTGATAAAGGTTATCCATTCATAATTATATTGCATAAATTTTCATAGTAGTCATTCTGTGAAATAGAATCAGAACAAAAAGGGGAAAACTACAGGAAAGAAAAAAATAAAACCTATTGTTGGGGGCCGCCGACCAAGGTTGGTTGGGTAAATCCCCTGCCCTCTCACTTACCTTTATCCATGGTAAGTCTTCGGTCGTCACCGGCCTCCAAAGAGGAATAACCAGACAGAGCACCCGAGGTATCGAAGTGGTGTTTATTCAAGAGTGATCACATCTCTCTCCCTCCCCCCCCCCCCCCCCCCGTCGTGCCACAATCTATATACCTGAGGCCACACCTCCTCCCACCCTCTAACCAATAATACATAAGTCTTCTGAAAATCTCCTTATACGGTACTTCATACAGCCAAGCTAGCCACATCCCTTAGTCCCTCCCCCAACATCTCCCCCTTTTTGTTTAAACAATGGGAAATCCCCACGGTAGGCCTTGAAGCTCTGCGTTGCAAGCTTAGAATCTTTCGCAGGTGGCCGCGGGAGCGGGAGCATCCTGTCTTAGGTCATCTCCTCAACCCTGAACCTTACCCGTCCTAGGAACCCGACACCCTCGGGCCCTGTCTTAGGCGGCCGGGCGGGAGAGGTTGCCCGTCATCAGACGCTCCCGTCTTATTCCCGGGGTGTCACATGTCATCCATGGAGGCAAGCCAAACCTGCGGGTCGGCTCCAGTCTCTAGGGCCATGATGGCCTTCTGGGTCAAGAGCCTATATCCATATTGTTGGTGGCGAAGTCGGTAGAGGCACCATACAAGGAAGCATATTATCAGAAGTGTCACGGCACAGGAGGCCCCAAGGCCCCCCCATGAAGCAAACCACCTACCGACTCCTGCAAACCAATTACTTAATCCCTGTTGAATGTCAAAATCAATCTGCGTATTATTGAGACTGTTAACAGCGAGCCGCAGCTCCCAAATCAGGTGATCAAAGTCATTATTCCACTCATCAGTCAGGAGGGAAGACAGGTTGCGTGACAATTCAACGGCAAACGAGTGATTCTGATAAGGATGGGATGTCACTCAAAGCCGGGGAAGTTGTACCGGCACCCCATGGAAAGCGCCCCCCACAAATTATCCATCTGATCTTGTAATAGGTCAACCCTTTGATTAAGGATTAGGATCCCTCCCCTCAACTGAGCGTTCAGTGCCATCTGAGTGTCAAGGGCAGCTGCAGTTTGGCGAGAGGCATTGACCAAAGCGGCCGCAGTCTGGATCTGTCCTTGCATGGCTATCGCCGCAGTTGCAATCGCAGCAGTGCTGGCCGCAACCGCGAGGGCTATAGCAAGAGAAATCCCAAAATCCCTGGGTCGTCGGTAATTCCAGGCAACTGGGCTATTCAACACTGGGATAGGAATGGAGGTGGGTATTCGGGCAACAACGGCCCTTGCATGTCTCGTCCCAATCCAACATTGACTAAGTGTGCAGGAAACATTATGGCAGGAAAGGGTCTCCTCAGTGTCATTGGTCAAGATGAAAATAAAAGGGGGCCACACACAGGCTGGGGTGGCCAGAACTGACACATTGCTTTTAGGGGTAATGGTAGCAGAATCATTGACAGTGGCATTAACCTCACCAAATTCGACCATTCCCCCCTCTGCCACAAATGCAAGTGGATTCAGAAGGGTACAACCTCCCCCCCCCCCCCCCGTCCCACAAAGCAGCCAGTCCTTGAAGGGATATTCAATGAGGGTCGTACTGCCATTAAGGGTCCAGCCCAATCCTGCAAATACAAGTCCTTTTCCCCCTTCTCCTTGTAAGGGATACCCCCCAGCCATTTGGCATTGCCGCCAAGGAAATGGCGGTTCTAGCGTAACCTGAGACTCACAGGGTGGAGACCACCGCGGCATTGAGAAGTCTCTAGAGGCTGACAGGTTCACCAGGGGTCGCCAGGCCGTAAGTCCCCTGACTTGTTGACCTTTCTGGCTCGCCAGGGATGCTGTTTGTTGTAGAAATAGACCCACACATGGATCCGTGTATCGATGTACACTGTAGGCAGCCCATGGCTCGCGTTGGTACTCAGGAACTGGGGGAAGACTTTTGCCTCCCTGGACACAGGTAACACCGCTGGGAGTGCGTGCAGTATCCCCCAGACTTGTTCTTCACCTCCAGGCGCCGCTCCCTGTCCCAGTCTTAGGAAGATAATGGTCACGAAGACAGTCAGGGTACCTGTGGGTATGAAAAGAACTCCTCAACCCTTTAGTGGGGCTGGGTCATGATGAGGCAACTCTCTTACTCGATGAAGGGGAATCCATTTTTCTGGAACTCCCTGCTCGTCTTTAGGATGGAAGGAGAGGCACCCTTGTTTTCTATTAACTACTCTAACAGGTCCATGCCACTTCCCTTGTCTGCTTGTCTTGGCGCGCTGATGCCCCAGTGGTTCCGGGTTCTCTTCCGGTAATCCACGGGTGGGGCGGTAGCAGCGGCGCCATCTGTTGTCCTACCACCTCCCATCTACCGGGTTTTATACCCTTATGCTGAACCCAAGGGCAAACATCCCAAATATGCTCAATGAAGACCCTGCACGTCTTCAGAGGGACTTTAAGGCCGCTCTTAGCACACAGTTTATAAAGTTGGGCGGCAACCACCCCTTTTTCCTCGGGCATAAACGCGGGGACACTTCCCTGCGCACCCATTCCATCCTCCCAGCAACTCTCTGTTACTGAGGCTGTCTGGAGAGTCTTTTAACAGACTCAGGCAGTCCCACCGAACCTCCCTTGGGGTCGGCCCTGTGTCCCTGTTCAGGCGCCAGAAAATGTTGGGGGCCGCCGACCAAGGTTGGTTGGGTAAATCCCCTGCCCTCTCACTTACCTTTACACATGGTAAGTCTTCGGTCGTCACCGGCCTCCGAAGAGGAATAACCAGACAGAGCACCCGAGGAAGTGAGGTGGTGTTTTATTGACGCGTGATCACATTTTCCTGCTGCTGATCTCTCTCTTCCCCCCCCCCCGCCCCCCCCCCCCTGTCGTGCCACAATCTATATACCTGAGGCCACACCTCCTCCCACCCTCTAACCCAATAATACATAAGTCTTCTGAAAATCTCCTTATAAGGTACTTCATACAGCCAAGCTAGCCACATCCCTTAGTCCCTCCCCCAACAACCTATGCCAATAAAAATTTAAAGAAAGTGAAAATTGTATGTTTTGATCAGCAGTAAGACTTCATAATTCATTTTGGACAGGAATAGCATTTTCCATCCCAAGTATTTTAGAACTGTCTTTGATCATTTTTTTGCTGAGAGATATTAAGTCTATCATAGTTAATCTCATATAGTGTTGGTGTTACTGTGTACAATGCTTTCCTGGTTATTTTATTTTATTTTCTTTTTAGGTTTTTGCAAGGCAAACAGGGTTAAGTGGCTTGCCCAAAAACCACACAGCTAGGTAATTATTAAGTGTCTGAGACCGGATTTGAACCCAGCTACTCCTGACTCCAGGGCTGGTGCTTTATTCACTATGTCACCTAGCTGCCCCTGTCCTGGTTATTTCTGCTCATTTCTCTCAGCATCAATTAATGTAAATCTTTCCAGGCTTTTCTGAAATCTGTCTTTTCATCATTTCTTATAGAAAATCATATTCCATTACATTCATGTACCAGAACTTATTCAGTCATTCACCATATGATGGGCATCTCCTCAATTTCAAATTCTTTATCAACACAAAAGGAGCTGTTATGAGTTATTTTGTACATGTGCTGTCTTTTTTTTCTTTTTAATGTTTTCTTTGGGATACAACTATTCTAATAATGATATTGCTGAATCAAAGGGTATTCACAATTTTATTGTCCTTTTGGCACATACCAAATTGCTTTCCAAGAATTGTTGGATCAGTTCACAACTCCACAAGTAGTGACTTAGTGTGCCAGTTTTCTCATATTCCCTCCTACATTGATCATTTCCATCTTTTATCATATTAGTCAATCTAATAAGGCATGAATTGGTACCTCAGAATTGTATAAATTGCTTTTCTCTAATAAATAATGATTTAATGTACTTTTTTATTTGACTATAGATAGCTTTACTTTCTTCAACTAAAAATTTCTTGATCATATTCTTTGACTTTTTATCAATGGTGATTGATTTTCTTTCTTAAAAATTTTACTAACTTCTCTACATTTTAGAAATGATTTCTTTATCAGAAACACTGCTTGTAAAAATATTTTTCAGCTTTCTGCTTTGTTTTGCTTTCCTTCTAATCTTGGATGCATTGTTATTTATTTATGCATGTATTTGTTTAATTTAGTTGTGCGTGTACAAAATCTTTTCAATTTAATATAAGCCAAATTATTATTTTTGTAATTCATAAATTTCTCTATCTCTTATTTGGTCATTAATTCTTTTCATTATCATATATATGACAGGAAAATGATTTCTTGCTCTGTTAATTGGTTTTTAGTTTTACCATTTTTGTCTAAATTATGGACCCATTTAGACTTCCTCTTAGTATAGCTTATGAGGTCTTGGTCTATGTCTCATTTTGACTGCACTATTTTACAATTTCCCCAGCAGTTTTTGTCAAATAGTGACTTCATATCCTAGAATCTGGAAGGTTTTGTTTTATCAAACAGGAGATTATTCCTATTTTGTCTTGTGTAACTAACCTTTCCAACTAACTTTCTACTCTATGTTTTAGCCAATACCAAACAATTTTGACTGTCACTTTATAATATAGTTTTAGATGTAGTGTGGCTATGCCACCATTCTATGTATTTTTTCATTTATCATTTTCTTCATTTATTTTTATTTCTAATCTTTTGTTTTTACAGCTTCATTTAGCTTTTTTTCCCCTAGCTATATAAATTTTTTTGGTAGTTTAATTGGAATGGCACTGAAGAAGTAGTTTACTTTAAATAAATTTTTCATTTTTATTATATCAGTTCAACCTACCCATAAGCAATTGATATTTTTCCAGGTGTTTAGATCTGATTTTATTTGTGTGAAAAATGTTTTGTAATGTATTCATATGGTTCCTATTTTGTCTTATCAATAAACTTCTAGGTATTTTGTATTGAGCACAGTTATTTTGAATGGAATTTCTCTTTCTATTTCTCACGGTTGGTCTTTGTTGGTAATATATTGAAATGTTCATAATTTATTGTGAATTTGTTTTATATTCTGTAATTTTTCCTATAGTTATAAAGTGTTCTAGGTAGTTTTTAATTGATTTGCTAAGATTCTTTAAGTATAGTATCATAACATCTGCAAAGATAAGAATTTTTACTTCCTCATTGCCTAGTCTAATTCCTTCATTTACTTTTTCATCTATTATTGATAAATTGAACATTTCTATTACAATACTGAAAAATAGTTTTGATACTGGGCATCCTTGTTTCACCCCTCATTTTACTGAGAATCCTTCTAGCTTATCCCCATTATTATAATGCATTTTGATGGTTTAGACACTGATTTTCATTTTAAGACAAAATCCATTTATTCCTATGCTTCCTAATTTTTAATAAGAATGGGCATTGCATTTTGTCAAAAGTTTTTACAGTATTTATTGAGATAGTCATATAATTTCTGTAAGATTTGTTATTTATATGAACAATTATGCTAAACTTTACTTAATGTGAATCAGCTTTGCTGATATAAAACTACCTGATCATAGTATATTATCCTGGTGGTATACTACTTTAATTTCAACAAAAATTTTATTTAAAAATTTTCCAATTAATATTCACTAGGGAAATCAGTCTATAATTTCCTTTCTCAGTTTTGACTCTTCCTGGATTAGACACCAGTGTCATATGTGTACAGTGAAAGGAATTTGGTGGGACTCCACCTATTTTTCCAAATAGCTTATATATTATTGAAATTATTTATTCTTTAAATGCATGGTAGAATTCACTTGAAAATTCATCTGGCCTTGGGGGCTAATTCATAGAGAATCCATTGCTCAGTTATTCAAATTATTTTTCTGAAATAGTATTATTTAAGTACTTTATTTCCTCTTCCATAAATCTGGATAATTTATAATTTTTTTGGGGGGGTTGCAAGGCAAATAGGGTTAAGTGGCTTGCCCAAGGCCACACAGGTAAGTAACTAAGTGTCTGAGGCCTGATTTTAACTCAGGTACTCCTGACTCCAGGGCCGGTCCTCTATTCCCTGCGCCACCTAGCTGCTCTCGATAATTTATAATTTTGTAAATTTTCTTCCTTTTTATCCTGTCAAATTTATCGACATACAGTTGGGTAATATAGTTCCAAATTATTGCTTTAATTTCCTCTTAATTGATGACAAATTTGCCTTTTTCATTTTTGGTACTGGTAATTTGGTTTTTTCTTTCTTTTTTTAAGAATCATATTAACCAAAAGCTTATCTAATTTTTTTCATAAAACTATCTGTAAGGGGTTAATTGACAGAGTACATGGCCATGAGGAGTTCATCCTGAGAGTCATTGAGACCTGGGACAACAGGAGTGTCCATACCAGAGTGCTATGAACTCTGGAAGGAGCTCTGGCCCTTCTCTCTCTTTGTTCTGCTGCCTTTCATCCTTATCTTGTTGAATATTCTCAGGAAGGACCTTTTGTCCTTATCCCTCTGCCTTTCATCCTCATCCAGTTTAAGTGTCTCAGGAAGGAGTTTTGGTCTTTATCTCTCTGCCTTTCATCCTTATCTTGTTGAAGATTCCACATATTCCAGGATACACACCTTTTGTGGCTTGCCCATTACACTTTCACAGTGCCTGGAGATGAGGAATGCTGATACAGGGGGACCAGGCTTATAAACTCCTTGCTTATCTCTCACTGGCTGACTTTCATTATTGAACATGTGGGTCATGTTCAGCAGTGCCCAGAAGAGCTGTGTAAATTAGGCTGATGCCCGGCTGCCCAGAGTGGAACTCAACAACTAACACTTATTTTTATTTATTAGTTCAATAGTTTTCTTACTTTCAATTTTATTAAACTCTTTTGAGCTTCAAAATTTCTAATTTGTTTTTTTAATTAGAGATTTTTAATTTGTTCTTTTTCTAACTTTTTTAGTTGAATGTCCAAATCATTGATCTCTTCTTTATTTCTTTCATATAAGCACTTAGAAATAAAGTTTTCCCAGCTGCATTCCAAAAGTTTTGATATGTTTATTCATGCCTTGGATGAAATCATTGAAATAATTTTTTTAAGGAGTTGTTTTCCTTAGTCAATTTTTGATTTTCTTTTTGAATTTTTTATTTCTTATAATTCTCCTGGATAATTCTCAATTTTCTCCCAACTTTTCTTTTACCCTTCTTCCTTGATTTTCATTTTTCTCACTTATAATGATATTTTCTTTTTCAAATACATGATATGAAAGTTATTCAACATTCATCCACATGTATATGTATATTTTTAAGTGCAAAATTTACTTCTACCTCCCTTCCCATGTCCCTCCCCTCAGTGGCAAACAGTCAAGTTAATATTGTACATACACATTTGTGTTTAACATGAATATAGATGAGTCATTTTCAGTATGAGAAATTAGAATTAAGGGAAAGAAATGCATAAGAGATATTTTTTAAAAAAGGTAAAATATACCATAACCTGTTTAAGCATTCCCCATTTGATGGGCATCACCTCAATTTCCAATTCTTTGCTAGTACAAAAAAGAGCTGCTATGAATATTTTGGAACATGTGGGAATTTTCCCATTTTTTTATGATTTCTTCTGGATATAGGTCTAGAATTGGAATTACTGGATCAAAGTTTTCCTTGGGCATACATAGTTCCATATTGTTTTCCAGAATGGTTGGATCAGTTCACAACTCCACCAGCACTACATTAATGTCTTAATCCTGCCACAACCTGTCCAACATTTATCATTTTCCCCTTTTTCATCATCTTAGCCAATCTGATAGGTATGAGGTGATTCCTCATAGTTTTAATTTGCATTTCTCTAATCAATGATAATTTGGAGCATTTTTTCATATCTTTCATAACTTTAATTTCTTCATTTGAAAACTGTTTATTCATATTCTTTGGCCATTTATTGATTGGGGAATGACTTGCAAGTTAATACATTTGATGCATTTCTATATAAGTTTTAGAAATGAGACCTTTATCAGAACTCCTAATTGTGAAGAATGTTTCCCAACTTTCTGCTTTCCTTCTAATTTTGGCAGCATTGATTTTATTAGAGGAAAAGTTTTGAATCTAATATAATAAAAATCATTCATTTTATAATGTACTTCATTTCTTGTTTATTCAAAAATTTACCCCCTTTTTGTAGATCTGATAGATAGAATATTTCTTGGTCTATTCATTTATCTGTGGTGCTGCCCTTTATGTCTAAATCCTGAACCCATTGTGCCTTATAGGGTATAGGGTGTAAGATATGGGTCGATGTCTAGTTTTTGCAAACAGTATTTTCCAATTTTCCCAACAATTTTTGTCAAAGTGTGTTCTTATCTCTGTAGCTAATGTCATTGGCTTTGTCAAACAGTATATTACTGTAATCATTTACTACTGTTTCTTTTGAACCTATCCTAATCCACTTATCCATTACTCTATTTCTTAATCCATACCAGGCAGTTTTGATGAATGTTGCTTTATCGTATAGTTTTAGATTTGGTAGAGCTAGGTCAACTTCCTTTACATTTTTTCATCAGGCCTCATGCTATTTTTGATCTTTTATTGTTCCAGAAGGATTCTGTTACTTTTTTCTAGTGTGATAATATAATTATTTGGTAGTTTTATTGGTATAGCACTGAATAAAGAATTTAATCTGGGTAGAATTTTCATTGTTTTATATTATCTAGACCTAACCATGAGCAATTGACATCTTTCCAATTATTTAGATCTGATTTTATTTGGGTCAGAAGTGTTTTATAATGGGGTTCATACATTTTCTGGGTTTGTCTTGGGAGATAGATTCCCAAGTATTTAGTATGGTCCACAGTTTCTTTAAGTGGATTTTCTTGATTTTTTAAATTCCTTTTTGGACTCTTACAAAGGGATTTTTTTGGACTTGAGAGCAATTCATAATCCTCTTTGAGTCTTCACATGTAGACATTTTGCTACTGCTATCATCTTCCAAGATGGCTTTTTGATCTTCCCTATCAGAATAGTGGCTCCCTATTTTATTTTTTTGATTCATTTTATTAAAGTACCCCTAGTGCATGGGGGCATAGTCCCAAGCTTCTTGTACTGGGACCAGGGTTTTGATCACTGGCTTTCCACATTGGATTCTCAGGTATTGGCAGTTTGCTCTCTGTTGTAGGATAACCCAACCCAGTACTGACTCTTATGCTGACCTAGGGCTTACAACATGCCTTTTGATGTGGATTTGGGCCCCTCAGTGCTGTCATGATGTTCTGTTGGTCTACTGAACCAGGCCACAGGCTTTTATCATTGATCTACCATGTGGCTAAGAGTTTCTCTTTGACTTTCTCACACTTAGTCTGAGCTGGATATTTGTTTCCCATTTGCCCAGCTGAGATAGACCTTTCCAGAATTCCCTCCAAGATCTCCAGAGTTTAACAATTGTTACACTGTTTTTTGTGGATTCTGTCTCTCTAGACTGCATTTAGAGGCTTCATTCAAATTTGTTTCAGATGGAAACTGGGAAAATCCCAGGGAACTTTCTGACTTTTCACCATCATCTACTTTTGTGCTTTTAACTTTAGAGTCACTTTAGTTGACTTTGCTGTGCAAGGGGGTAGAACATCCATCCATACAACCCATCCTCAATTTTGCTAATTTTTAAAATTGTTCTTAGTAGTAGTTTTTCTCAGTAAACCCTTTTTTAAAAAGCCTGGTTAAGCCTAAGTAAGAAAGAACAAACAAACGAGCATCTATGTGGTACTTATGATATTCTAGGCCTGGGCTGTCTGATCTTGGGTTATCTTAGGACCACACTGGAAGAATTATTCAAAGATTGCACCTAGAATAATAAATACAGTACAATAATAAAATACTTAATTTGTTGTCTTACCTTAGTTAGGTTTAGCAAGTGCTAGGAAAAGACATACTACTTTTAACTTCTAAGAAAGCAGGACAACATGCATCACCAATAGGACAGGTGAAGGCGTAAAGCAAGAAAGCAAACACAAAACAACAAAATGACAGCACAGTATAAAGGTAGTTGCATGCTGACTAGTCTGCATCAAACAGACCGAACAGAAACCACAGATTGATTGAAAATTTTGTGTTACATAACAGTCTGTAATAGTGCTTAAAAAACCCAAGAAAATTATCATCAATGAGATTATTATGACGGAATTTTAAAAATCTAATATACATTCTATTTAAATTGTCATTTTTTTGCAGAGTGAAAATTAAAACACACAGTTGGCCCTCAGAAATTCTCACTGTTGGCCAGGTGGTATTTTGGATAGACCTGCTCTAGGCATTAATCAAAATGCTTTTTTTTAAAATAAAAGAAACATTTCATTTGATTTTCATAAAAAAATGCTTTAAAATAGGTGCTAAGATTGGGTGGCTAAGTGGCGCAGTGGATAAAGCACCCGCCCTGGAGTCAGGAGTACCTGGGTTCAAATCAGGTATCAAACATTTAATAATTACCTAGCTGTGTGGCCTTGGGCAAGCCACTTAGCCCCATTTGTTTTGCAAAAACCTAAAAAAAAATAGGTGCTAACATCTGGTGACATTTAAGTTCCTCTTTGGAATTGTACTTCCTGATATTATGTTATACTGACTATTTATAAAATCATTTATAATACTATAAAGGGAAAGATGATCAGAGGGATCAGAAAAAGATGCAGTTGTAAAATAATTGCACTTAAGAATCAGCTTTTCAGATTTATTTCTAGAACTATCATTAGGAATAATCTACTAGTGTGAATGAATGAAATAATTTGCTAGAATAGTCTTGGGAGTGCGGGGAAATTATAATTTTAGGTAATCAGTTTTTAATAACAAAGGGTGTTCATAAATGTGATTGAGAATTCCAATTGTGGATTTCCATTGAATATAAAGTTGCCAACCTTTCTCAAATTTATGGATTAAGAAAATTAACAAGTTACCAGTACTTAAACATTGAAAGGTTAAGTTACACCTCTCTGTTCACATAGCCATAAAGTATTAGAAAGAGGATTTTAGCTCAAGTTACCTGATTCCAAGTCTTAGCCTCTAACCATTCTACATATCACTTGCATAAATACTTATTTATTGTTTGTTTTTATAGGACAATACATCAGCTACATGGTTTACAAAGAAAAAAAATGATCCCTATCCTTAAGGAATTTACATTTTACTGAGGTTGGTGGTAGCATAGATAATAATAATTGCTAAATACAGAAAAAGCAAAATAAGAGCAAAGAATATACAAATCAATACAGAAAATTTTCAAGAGGGAAGATTATTAATAACTGGAGAATGGTCAAAGAAGAATTCATGTAAGAAATAACATCAAAATTAGGCAGTGATAATTTCATTTAGGGTATGATTGAATTAGGCTATGATTTAAGAGGTAAAGAAGGAGTAGAGTGCTCCAGTCGAAGGAATACTGTTGTCAGGTCAGGATTCAAATTCCATCTTTGAGACTAGACTTTTGAGTACTTTAGTGAACTGTGCAAGTGGTTTAACATCCATGGACCTTGGTTGTCAAATAAATTGTTGTTTCATTGTTTTCAGTTGTATCTGATACTTTTTTTGATGCTTTTTGTAGTTTTCATGACAAAAATATTAGTGGTTTGCCATTTCCTTTTCCAACTTTTTTTTTATAGAGAAGCAAACCAGGGAGAAACTAGGTGCCACTGTGGATAGAACATTGGCCCTGGAGTCAGGAGGACCTGAGTCCAAATCCAGTTCAGACACTTCATAATTGTCTAGCTGTGTAACATTGGGCAAGTCACTTAACCCCATTGTCATAAATAAATAAAATTTAAAAAAAACAGACAAGTAAACTGAATCAAACGGTGTTAAGTGACTTGCCTAGATTTAGATATTAAATATATCAGGGCTACACAGTGTCTCCAGATGGATTTGAAGGAAGGTTTTTCCTACTGACCATTTACTCTGACAACTAATATTTGTTTTTAGTGTTTTTGCAAAGCAAATGGGGTTAAGTGGCTTGCTCAAGGCCACACAGCTAGGTAATTATTAAGTGTCTGAGGCCGAATTTAAACTCAGGTACTCCTGATTCTAGGGCTGCTGCTCTTTCCACTGAGCAACCTAGCTGCCCCTCTGACACCTAATATCAAAAAACAAAAGAAATGAGGCAAATGAACCCTAGGGTACTAGTGAGTTCACTTTTATTTCAAGAACTATGATCTTATGGATATATAAGAGATATAAAGATCAAAAGGTAGAATGTTGTGAGTAAATGTACTATGTATATCAACGGGAAGTTGTGGTCAACAGTGCCAAATGATGCAGAAAAGTCAAGTAAAATTTTGTGTAATTTGATATATTTGAGGGAATTTGGCTATTAAAGAGAAACCATACATAGAACAATAGCTTGAAGGAATGATAGAGTCACATAAAGGGTTATTTTATTTGTTTAGGTTATAGGGGAAGAACTAATGAATAACTCAAAATTCAATATTTTTTAATTGCTTCCCTTTTCCTAGAAGTTGGAAGGGAATTACCTCAAGAGAAAAAGTGAATAAATTAGCTTTGGAATGGAGAAGGTGCACTTATTTATCAAGGACTAGAAAAGAGGAGCAGAAACTAAGGGATAAGACAGAGGAGATTTTGAGTGTAGAATTGAGATTAAGAAGAAACTCATAAGGGATAATCTCCATTTTCTCACTTAAGTAGGAAACAAATTTGCCTGCTGAGAAGGTGATTTGTGATATTTTCAAAGAAAAATATGAATATCAGAGGTGGAACTGTAAAGAAAAACATTGTACACCCTAACAGCAATATGGGGGCGATGATCAAACTTGATGGACTCACTCATTTCATCAGTGCAACAATCAGGGACAATTTGGGTCTGTCTGCAATGGAGACTACCATCTGTATCCAGATAAAGAACCATGGAGTTTGAACAAAATCCAAGGACTATTTGCTTTAATTTAGAAAAAAACTTATATCTTATTGTCTGATCTTTTTATCTCTTATACTTTATGCTTCTTCCTTAAGGATATGATTTCTCTGTCATCACACTCAATTTGAATCAACATATAACATGGAAACAATATAGACTGACAAATTGCCTTCTGTGGGCAGTGGGGGGAGGGAAGTAAGATTAGGGTAAAAATTGTAAAACTCAAAATAAATAAAATCTTTAATGGAAAAAAGTATATGATTGAATCAGTCAGAAAAGAGTAAAACAATTTCTGTATATAGTGAGGACCCAGGTCAGAATAGAAATATGGATAGATAAGGGGAAATTAGATTTTTAGATAATTTGAAAATCAAACTTATACTAGAAATACAATAACAAAAATATGTGAGTAATTAATTATACATGATTTACCTGAATAATTTCTAAATTTTAATGCAAACTTTTTCTGAGTTTAAAAACACATAGTATTTTATTGTTTTACCATATATTATTCAATTTACTTTCAGGAAATGAACTTGAAGAACATAAATCAATTTTCTATTTCAATTAATACAAATATTTCTTCCCAGGACCACAGCATCTCAGATTTTTAGATTCAAAAGGGACTTCATTGTCCATCTTTTACATCAAAAAATAATCCTTTCTCTATTATGTCTGACCAGTGATCATTTAACATTTTTTTTCATTTTTATTAAAGATATTATTTGAGTTTTACAATTTTCCCCCAATCTTGCTTCCCTCCCCCCACCCCCACCCCACAGATAGCACTCTGTCAGTCTTTACTTTGTTTCCATGTTGTACCTTGATCCAAATTGGGTGTGATGAGAGAGAAATCATATCCTTAAAGAGAACGGAATTCTCAGAGGTAACCAGATCAAACAATAAGACATCTGGGTTTTTTTTTCCGAATTAAAGGGAATAGTCCTTGTACTTTGTTCAAACATCACAGCTCCTTATCTGGATACAGATGGCACTCTCCTTTGCAGACAACTAAAAATTGTTCCCAATTGTTGTTCTGATGGAATGAGCAAGTCCTTCAAGGTGGAACATCACTCCCATGTTGCTGTTAGGGTGTACAGTGTTTTTCTGGTTCTGTTCATCTCACTCAGCATCAGTTCATGCAAATCCCTCCAGGTTTCCCTGAAATCCGGTCCCTCCTTGTTTCTAATAGAACAATAGTGTTCCATGACATACATATAACACAGTTTGCTAAACCATTCCCCAATTGAAGGACATTTACTGGATTTCCAATTCTTTGCTACCACAAATAGGGCTGCTATAAATATTTTTGTACAAGTAATGTTTTTACCCTTTTTCCTCATCTCTTCAGGGTATAGACCCAGTAGTGGTATTGCTGGGTCAAAGGGTATGCACATTTTTGTTGCCCTTTGGGCATAGTTCCAAATAGCTCTCCAGAAGGGTTGGATGAGTTCACAGCTTCACCAACAGAGTAATAGTGTCCCAGATTTCCCACATCCCTTCCAACAATGATCATTATCCTTCTTGGTCATACTGGCCAATCTGAGAGGTGTGAGGTGGTACCTCAGAGAAGCTTTAATTTGCATTTCTCTAATAATTAATGATTTAGAGCATTTTTTCATATGGCTATGGATTGCTTTGATCTCCTCATCTGCAAATTGCCTTTGCATATCCTTTGACCATTTGTCAATTGGGGAATGGCTTTTTGTTTTAAAAATATGACTCAGTTCTCTCTGTATATTTTAGAAATGAGTCCTTTGTCAGAATCATTAGTTGTAAAGATTGTTTCCCAATTTACTGCTTTTCTTTTGATCTTGATTGCATTGGTTTTATCTGTGCAAAAGCCTTTTAATTTAATGTAATCGAAATCATCTAATTGGTTTTTAGTGATTTTCTCCAACTCTTCCTTAGTCATAAACTGTTTCCCTTTCCATAGATCTGACAGGTAGACTAGTCCTTGATCTTATAATTTGCTTATAGTATTGTTTTTTATGTCTATGTCCTGTAACCATCTGGATCTTATCTTGGTAAAGGGTGTGAGGTGTTGGTCTAATCTAAGTTTCTTCCATACTAACTTCCAATTATCCCAGCAGTTTTTATCAGAGGGAGTTTTTATCCTGGTGGCCTGACTCTTTGGGTTTATCAAACAGCAGATTACTATAATCCTCTCTTGCTTTTACACCTAGTCTATTCCACTGGTCCACCACTCTATTTCTTAGCCAATACCAAACAGTTTTGATGACTGATGCTTTATAATGTAATTTTAGATGGGGTAGTGCTAAGCCACCTTCGTTTGCATTTTTTTTTCATTAAGCTCCTGGCAATTCTTGACTTTTTATTTCTCTATATGAATTTACTTACAATTTTTTCTAACTCATTAAAGTAATTTTTTAGAATTTTGATTGGTAGGGCACTAAACAGATAGTTTAGTTTTGGTAGAATTGTCATTTTTATTATATTAGCTCTCCCTATCCATGAGCTGTTGCTATTTGCCCAGTTATATAAATCTGATTTAATTTGTGTGAGAAGTGTCTTATAATTGTTTTCAAAAATATTCTGAGTCTGTGTTGGCAAATAGACTCCCAAGTATTTTACACTGTCTGAGGTTACTTTGAATGGGATTTCTCTTTCTAGCTCTTCCTGCTGTTTCTTGCTAGACATATATAGGAAATTTGAGGATTTATGAGGGTTTATTTTATAACCTGCAACTTTGCTAAAATTGCTAATTGTTTCCAGTAGTTTTTTAGATGATTTCTGGGGATTCTCTAGGTCATCATGTCATCTGCGAATAGTGAGAGTTTTGTCTCTTCCTTCCCAATTCTAATTCCTTTCCTTTCTTTTTCTTTTCTCATTGCTGATGCTAACATTTCTAATACAATATTGAATAGTAGTGGTGATAATGGGCACCCTTGTTTAACCCCTGATATTATTGGGAATGCTTCTAGCCTCTCCCCATTGAGTATAATGCTTGCTGATAGTTTCAGATAGATACTGCTACTTATTTTTAAGGAACAGTCCATTTATTCCTACACTCTCTAGTGTTTTTAATAGGAATGGATGCTGTATTTTGTCAAAAGCTTTTTCAGCATCTATTGATGTGATCATATGGTTTCTGATCAGTTTGTTATTGATATAATTGAGTATACTAACATTTTTCCTAATATTGAGCCAACCCTGCATTCCTGGAATAAATCCTACTTGATCATAATGTATTATCCTAGTGATGACTTGTTGTAATCGTTTTGCTAAGATTTTATTTAGGATTTTTGCATCTATATTCATCAGGGAAATAGGTCTATAATTTTCTTTCTCTGTTTTAACTCTTTCTGGTTTAGGTAACAGTACCATATTGGTTTCATAGAAAGAGTTAGACAGAGTTCCATCTTTTCCTATTTTTCCAAAGAGTTTGTATAGGATTGGAACCAATTGTTCCTTAAATGCTTGGTAGAATTCACTTGTGAATCCATCAGGATCTGGAGATTTTTTTTTTAGGGAGTTCACTAATGGCTTGTTGAATTTCTTTTTCTGAGATAGGGTTGTTCAGGTATTTAATCTCTTCTTCATTTAACCTGGGCAACTTATATTTTTGTAAATATTCGTCCATTTCACTTAGATTATCAAATTTATTGGCATAAAGTTGGGCAAAATAATTTCGAATTATTACTTTAATTTCCTCCTCATTGGTGGTGAGTTCACCTTTTTCATTTATAATACTAGCAATTTGGTTTTCTTTCTTTTTTTAATCATATTGACCAGGGGTTTATCAATTTTATTGGTTGTCTCATAATACCAACTTTTGGTTTTATTTATTTCAATAGTTTTTTTGCTTTCAATTGTATTAATTTCTCTTTAATTTTTAAAATTTCTAATTTGGTATTTGATTGGGGATTTTTGATTTGTTCTTTCTCTAATTTTTTTAGTTGCATGTTTAGTTCATTGATTTCCTCTTTCTCCAATTTATTCATATAAGCATTTAGAGCTATAATATATCCCCTGAGAGTTGCTTTGAATGAATCCCATAGGTTTTGGTATGTTGTTTCATTATTATCATTATCTAGGATAAAATGGTTAATTCTTTCTATAATTTGTTTTTTGGTCCACTCATTTTTTAAGATGAGGTTATTCAGTTTCCAATTTGCTCTGTGTCTATATCTCCTTGGCCCAGTATTGCATATGACTTTTATTGCATTGTGATCTGAGAAAGATGCATTCACTATTTCTGCCTTTCTGCCCTTGATCATTACGTTTTTATTTCCTACTAACATGGTCAATATTTGTATAAGTTCCATGTACTGCAGAGAAAAAGGTATATTCCTTTCTATCCCCATTCAGTTTCCTCCATAAGTCTACATCTAATTTTTCTAATAATCTATTTACCTCCCTAATTTCTTTCTTGTTTGTTTTATGATTTGATTTATCTAGATCTGATAGCAGGAGGTTGAGGTCTCCTACTAGTAGAGTTTTGCTGTCTATATCTTCCTGTAATTCTTTCAGCTTCTCCTCTAAGAATTTGGGTGCTGTACCACTGGGTGCATATATATTCAATATTGAAATGAGTTTATTGTCTATGGTACCTTTTAGGAGGATAAAGTTTCCTTCCTTATTTCTTTTAATGCTATCTATTTTTGCTGCTGCTTTGTCTGAGATAAGGATTGCTACTCCTGCTTTTTTTACTTCAGCTGAAGCAAAATATATTTTGCTCCAACCTTTTACCTTTACTCTATATGTATCTCTCTGCTTCAAATGAGTTTCTTGTAAGCAGCATATTGTAGGATTCTGGTTGTTAGTCCACTCTGCTATTTGCTTACGTTTTAAGGGAGAGTTCATCCCATTCACATTCAAGGTTATAATTACTAATTCTTTATTGCCCTCTGTGCTATCTTCCCTCTGTTTTTATTTTTCCCCCTTTCCCCCCCTTTTATCCATATTCCCCAGTATTTTGTTTTTCAATACCACCCCCTTCAGTGTGTTTGCCCTCCTATATCACACCCTCCCCTTTCTTTCCCCTTTCCCTGTTCCCTTCTCTTCCTTTTGTTATTTCCCCTTATTTCCTCCACTCCCCTTCCCTTTCTCTGTCCCCCCTCCCATTTTCCCCTTTTAATTCTTGAAAGGTTAGATGTTTTATAAGTTAACTGAGTATGTGTAGGTTGACTTTAAGCCAAGTGTGATGAGAAGAAGATTCAGGTGTTTCTCCTCTACTCCCTTTTCCCCCCTCTATTACCATAGGTTTTTTGTACCTCTTACTGTAATGAGATTTGTCCCATTTAAATCCCTTCCCTCCTCCCGTCTCTTTCCTGTCCCCCTTTTTAGGGAGGTAGTGTATTTTTTTTTAGATCATTCTAACTAAGTCATAGAAAATTCTGTGTGTCTGTCCCTTCTAGTTCAGTATATTCTGTTGAATAGAGTCAAAATTCCTGAGAGTTATTAGAGTCTTTCTCCCTAGTGGAGTTAAAGCCAGTTACATCACATTAGATATCATTCTTATGGATAGGTCATGGATGTCCATCATTTCTGGCTAGGTATATTCTCTCTGTTAGAGTTACATTTCTCAGGATTTATGAGAGTCTCTACCCCCGCCCCATGCTGGGATATAGCCAGTTTCAACTTGCTGGATTGCATTTTTTTCCTTTTACCACCCCCCCCCTCCTTTTTTTTTTTACCTTTTCATGTGTCTCTTGAACCTCCTGTTTGATATCCAAATTTTCTGTTTTACTCTGGTCTTTTCATCAGAAACTTTTGGGATTCTTCCATTTCATTAAATGTCCATCTATTTCCCTGGAAGAGAAGGCTCAGCTTTGCAGGAAAGTAGATTCTTGGCTGCATTCCAAGCTCCCGTGCTCTTCGAAATATCTCATTCCAGGCCCTTCGATCCCTTAAAGTTGATGCAGCCAGGTACTGCATGATCCTTACTGTGGCTCCTTGATATTTAAATTGTTTCTTTCTGGCTGCATGCAGGATTTTCTCTTTTATCTGATAGTTCTGGAGTTTGGCCACAACATTCCTTGGTGTTTTCATTTTAGGATCTTTTTCTGGTGGGGATAGATGTACTCTTTCAATAACTACTTTGCCCTCCTATTTGATGATGTCAGGGCAGTTTTTCATCACTAGATCCTGTAATATTAAGTGCATGCTTTTTTTTTTCTCTTCAATGTTTTCAGGAAGTCCTATAATTTTCAGGTTGCCACTCCTCGATCTATTCTCGAGGTCAGTGGTTTTGTTGATGAGGTATTTCACATTTGCTTCTATTTTTTGATTTTGTTTAACTGACTCTTGCTGTCTCATGGAGTCATTAGTTTCTGTAGAGACTCCATTATTTTTTGAGGGGAGGAGTTTTCTTCATTAACCTTTTCCAATTGGTCAATTCTGCTTTTGAAAGAGCTTTCCATTTGACCAATTGAGGTTTTGAGAGAATTAATTTCTTTTTGCATTTGCTCATTTGAGGATCTGAGAGAATTATTCTCATTTTGTAATTGTCCAATTGTACTTTCTAAGGTTTTGTTTTCTTGTTGCAAGGTATTAATTGTCTCCCCCAAATTTTCCAGTTGATTTTTAAACTCCTTCCTTATTTCTTCAAGGAAGTCTTTAAGTTCTGGGGACCAGATTGTATTCTCCTCAGATGTTCCAGGTCTCTCTGGGTTGGGGTCTTTCCATTCCAGGAATTTTTCTATGGATCCACCTTTCCTCTGACCCTTCTTCATTATTCTAAGACCTTGAGTTTGTTGGGGCTGGTTCACCTGGGCTTGGGATCTCTAAAGGCTTTACTGAGTGCAGTTTCTCTGGTTGGCCAGTAGGAGGAGCTGGTTGCCCTCTCTGGGGTGTCTGTGACCTTTGTTGGGAGGCCTTCTCCCTTTGCTTGAGGGACGGAATTCAATCCATGGTGGGCTTTACCCTGGCCTGAGGTGATTCCTCAGCTGGGCTGGTTCTTTTGCTCACACACCTGGGCCTGAGCCAGAAGTAATTTGCATTTGTTTGGGAGCAGGCCTCAGTGCAATGGAGGCCTGGGCTCAGAGTTTCTCAGACCCCAGGAGCCCAGGCATGGTGTCCGCAGCTGTCCTGCACCAGACCTCTCCCCGCAGCCCCTTCCCCAAGCTCCAGGGGGACAGCACCAACACCAGCGCCTCTGCTTCCCCGCGGACCCAAGCCCCCTTCGTCCAGCCCCACTGCTGATCCAGCAGGTCCGGCTGTCGGGCCCTCAGACTCCCAGTTCCGATTCAGCTGTTGATCTGGCTGATCCCAGGCTGATCTTCCCTTGGAGCTCAGACTCACAAGCCGGTACTCAGCCAAGGCTGCTGCGGGAGACAAATCCTGAGGTAAATGTTCCTCTCCTGGTTTTTCTTTCTGGGTTTCCTGGTTTGGATTTCTTTTAAGAGGCTCGTTTCATGTGATAGATGGGGAAGAGATCAGGAGACTTTAGAACTGTGCCTGTCTTCTCTCCGCCATCTTGGCTGGAAGTCTATCATTCAACTTTTGAAAGAAGACCTTTAAGGAAAGAGAACTCATTCATTTCTCCAGACAACTCATTCCTTTATTGGTTAGCTCTAGAGTAGTAGAAAGTTTTTCCTGACATGATGCCTAAACTTGCCCCTTCACAACTTCTTTTTGACAGGTACAAAGAAGTTATTCTATTACATTTGACAGTGATCATAAGCTTGAATTGTTATTATGGTCCCCTAGAATTATCCTTCTCTAGGTTAAACATTCCCATTTTCTCATGCTATTTATTCAGTAATCTATGGATCAGCAGAGATGCTTAAATAATTCAATTCCTCCATATTGCTCTTCTTTATATAGTATAATTAATTATTACCAGTGAAACTGGTAAAGCAAATACTTCTATTACATTCGATTCATAAATTTTGCTGCATTAAATTATAATGAATTTTCTTTCCCACTTGTAGCTTTTGTCTTGTCCCTGATTACAAGAATCATAACACAGTGGACTCACTTTGTTCCTTTGGCAGTTTAGCTAACGAAGATGCTTACATTTTGCTAGCAATACTGAACTTTGTATTTTATTGCCAAATGGAATTGACAGTTGATGGATATTGTAATCTCTGTGGTGCCATAATAGACCATGATGCATTTTAGAATAATACTCTTTAAAACATCAATTGAAAATAAAATGCTAAGCTTAAATGAGTGACACTGAATCATTTTTTCAAAAAAGGTTTAGAACAAAGCTTTGATTTTGTTTACAGTATCAGTTTTTAAACCATTACAAAGGCAAACATTTTAAACTAGGTAATATTTTATTTATACTGAGTATTTCTGTTTCCTAAAACAGTATTTTAATGACCATTCTATCATTAGTCAAGTCATTTGACAACTGCAATTAAAAATAAAATAAAGGTCTCTAGAGATTAAATTTTAGTTGACTTTAGAAACAATGAGAAAAATAAAAGAAAAAAGAACAATTAAGAAAATAAACCAAGTAAATCTGGCAGGCATGAATGTTCATTACCCATGTTGTCACATTGAATATCTGACTAAATAAGAAAACAAATTAAGAAACTGAAAAGGAATAATGGTTTAGGTGGTAATTACAAATGGTGTAAAAGAAGTACCAAAATAAATAATGTCTAGTTATTGTTTTTTAATGGTGTTTAATAGGAAAAATCTGTTCATTTGTTAACCTGCTGTCACACATAGGCTTTTTATTCTGATGAAAAATACTAGAGATGAACATCAAATGTCATCATATTTTTAGAAATTAATAAAAGCACTATAGCAATGTATTTAATCATCATCATAATTGCATATATATGCATATAAATACATATATACATGTGAAAAATATTAAAATGTTAGAGTTCTCATGAATCTGAGGCATTACAAGATGTATTTCTACCCTTTTGCATGTATTAGTCATTTAAAGAAAATATCTTGATGAAGTCATTTTGCCTTATGCTAAAAACTGGTTGTGTTCATTTTCTTTTAGTAGATTGGAAATTTCATCAATATAATGAGGTCCTGAAGAGATATTCCTATCCACTAATATACATTTGTACTTGGTACACAACTTAAAGTCTAAGAGAGTTTATTTGGGTAAAGAGAAGCTGACCTTAGACTTGAACCTTAGTCTTCTTGAGGCTTAACCCAGTTTTTTATCTTCAACATTATAGTCCTGCTGGTGAAGATAGACATGGAAATGGTTGAAACACTTATTCCCTTCCCCACTACTAATGTGATTATCATATGACTTTTGGTCCAGTCCATTCAATCTAGTGTTTTTTATTCCTAAGTTTGCCACTTTCTCTAAATTACCTTTATACTTCCTGCCTTTTGATACTTAATATTTCTCCTACTTCTCCATTAAATAATAATACAACATATTTTCTCCAAATACAATCTTTACTTCCTACCTCTTGATACTCAAATTTCTGCCTTCTTCTCCATTAAATAATATGATATTTACACAGAACTAGGCTCTCCCCTAACTTTCCTGATGAGTAAATAACAGTTTTCCAATCAAAAGGCATTCATAAGACTTCATCTACCCTGTGAGTCAGCTTTTATTTGAGTATTAGGAAAAGGTGAAGATAAGTGGAATATGCTATTTAATGCTTTTGCATTTCACAATCAGAGAGAAAAGAAGTATTATTCATTATTCATGGGAACCCTTGCTTACTTATTCCTATCAGCTGTCTTAAAGATAGTTGGAATTAAAAAGGAAACTATTTAAACTGTTATCTTGCTGATTCAAATTTTTGGCATTGTTGATTTCTTGAGAAATCTGTTTTAGCAACAGTTATGCAATTTCTTTGGAAATGGTTAAGTTTTATAGACAGTCTCATTTTATCCAACTCCCTATGGACACCAATTGTATATAGCAACCCTTCTGGAGCAACATCTTCAATATATATACTCAGAGGATATCTACTTCTCTCCTCCAGCTTCTAGAGCAGGAGCAGGGAACCTATGGTTGCTAGCCATATGGGTCTAATATTGCCAAGGCAACCTCAGGTGAAACCAAAATTCAATAAGTCTAGTAACTTTTTAGGGGTGAACTGAATAAATGTCTGACCGAATATGATCAGTGAATGATGTTATAAATATTCAAATGGCCCTTGGTAGGAAAAATGGTTCCTAACCCTGTTCTAGAGGTAAACTATAAGTATTTTTTCTTTCACAGATTCCCACTGGTGTGTTCTTCACAATTAAGCACAAGATTTTAGAAAAGATATATATTAAAGTAGTATATATGGAAGAATAGTTAGTCCATTTGTCTCAGCAAATGTGAAACACACTCCTGTAAGTACAAACAGAACCATGGGGAGAGTTGTATACCATATGAAGATGACGAGACACATTTTTAGCACATACGTGGTTAAAGGGTAATTTACCTTTGTGGTTTATTGCCTTTTGGGAGGCAGCTAGGTAGAGCAGTGTAGATAATGTTGGACCTGGAGTCAGGAAGACCTGAATAAAAATCTCACTTCAAATAAAGAGCAGAATTTACTAGTTCTGTGAGCCAGACCAGATCACTGAACCCTATATTATTCTCTACATCCTCAGCTATAAAATGGAGTTTATTACAGCTCCTACATCAAAGGGTTGTAGTATGGATAATACATGTAAAGAACTTAGGACAGAATCTCCCAATTAGTCAGTGATATAATAATGTTCATTCCCCTTCCTCTTCCTAAGCTCTGGGCTCAATGGGTTTCAAGAATCCTGGAAGATTCATGACATTGTGGTGCCTCTTAGTTTCAGAATCAATGGAATGATCAATTTGTATGTCTGTGGTGTGTGTGTGTGTGTAGCCTTGAAGATCTCAAAGTCTGACTACTTCACTACTGTACTGTGAGCTTCTAAATTAGTTTATTGTGTTATATATACATAGTCTGTGAAGTTGTCTGAATCCCTCATTCAATCACAGAAAATTTCCTGTGTGGCCTTACTTGCATCCAATAATCCAAGTATTTGACTTCTCTCAAAATGATTAGGATCATTTTGCACCTAGTTTAAACTTTTGATTGATTTGTTCTAGAAGTCTGGGCCTTCCATGTTGGAAATAATTGAGTCAAGGTTACAAATTCATATCCTTATACATAAAACAATTATAATATTATCTGTAATTTACTGTATTTTTTTGTAAGTGTACTTTGGGGTCTCTGACTCCTGTGTCTTTACAAAAATCACTTAATTTTTCAGTAACTTTGTTCCTTCATCTATAACACTAATAATGTTGAGAAGATAAAGTTTTTACTCCTTGGTTTCCATTGTTAATAAACTTTCATGCCACAATTCTTGTTCTTGTATCTTTTCTTGCCAATTACAGACAATCAATAGTTAGCAAAAATTAATGTAAAACTAAAGACTAAAACCATTAGTAGTCACAATTTTTTCAAGATTTTACAAGTTTTCTTCTTGGATCAATGAAAGAAATAGACAGGTTTTTGTTTTTGGCCTATGTATTTTTCCCCTTTTTTATCTCTGTTTCTCTATTTTTGTCTCTCTATGCTCTTTTTCCTTCCTGTCTCTGTCTCATATATGTATGCATAGTCACACATGCACGCACACACACACACACACACACACACACACACACACACTCATACACAAAGAATCTTCATCAGTGCTAATTAGCCAATCTAAACCTTTTACTCATTGATTTATTGATGGAATTAGCTTGACTGTGGGGAAGTTTGACAAAAATCATCTCTACATGTGATAAATTCATAATCATTGATTAAAATGCATAATCAGCCCACTGACAAAAAAGCTTTTATTTAAAATTCATGCTCATGAAGAATGATGAAATTGCCCTCAAAGCCTTGGTTTGCTGCAATAGGAAAGTCAGATACATGCAAAAAC
The DNA here is from genome assembly GCF_037893015.1 of Macrotis lagotis. NCBI lineage: Eukaryota > Metazoa > Chordata > Mammalia > Peramelemorphia > Peramelidae > Macrotis > Macrotis lagotis. The sequence continues at coordinate 348,685,069 of NC_133666.1, forward strand.
TGTTATCCTGCATAAGTCTTGAAACTTGTGTTACTGGTTTCTTTAACATTACTGAAATATTAGTTGATTTTATGATCTCAGGTATCTACTTTTGGATAAAGATGCTAACATTTATCTTAATGTGCAGAAATGCCTTAGGTATGAGATGAAGTAAGGGGAAAAAACCTACTAAAGCACAAAGACAGGAAATTACTTTTGAAGCTTTTGAAATTCCTTTTCTTAATACTTGTTTGTCTAAATCTCAGAATTTACTTTCAGGATATTCTTGCTGATCTCTGCTAACTTCTGAATTCAATATCTTTTTTGGGTTTCATATTGCTTCCCTAATCCTCACTCACTCCCCTACCCCCCAAAAAAAATTCCCCAAAAAGCAAAAGCAGCAAAAAACAAAAAGAAAACTCTTGTAACAAAGAAGCATTGTCACACACAAAATAAATCTGGGACTATGTCAAAAAATGTACTCTTTCTTCTTCAATTTGAGCCTCTCACCAGTCAGGAGTAACATTTTCATCATCAGTCTTTTGGAAACATCATTCAAAGTTGATTTTTAATTAATATTCTTAGCTTTGTACACACATACATACACACACACACACACACACACACACACACACACACACACTTTGAATATGTTCACTTCCCCTCAGTTTGATCCATTCACCATTCAGGCATTAAGGTGTTTTCCTAATGCACAGCCCAACAAAATAAATTCCAGTAGCTCCTTGTTTCTTACAGAATTAACATTTTTAAAGAAAAAAAAATTCAGTTTATTATAAAATGATCTGTCCATCTCCCTCCCCATTTCCAGTTTTTTTACACCTTGCTTTACCACTTGTGATCCAGTTACTCAGGCCACACTGATATTTCACTTATAAGATTTTTTAACTCTTATTCTTGGATATTTTTCTCTTACGTTTCCCATACTTGGAATGCTCTCTCTCCCTCCTTATATCTACCTATTGACTTCCTTGTTTTCCTTCAAATCCCAACTAAAATAATATATGTTATCGAAAGCTTTTGCAAATTCTCTTAATTCTAATGCCTTTTCTATTTTAATATTTCCTTTTTATTATATATATATATATGTATCATTTGTACATATTTATCTGGTTATTCTAGAGTGGTAGAAGTCACTTATTAAAATTTCTCAATGTATTTCATGATCACTGTTCAGTCTGATGTGAATTTCAGATTTTTACTAGAATAGATATAGGCTAACAGGTCAACTTGTTTTTTGTTTCTGTTTTTGTTTTTGTTTTTATTTTTAAGTAATCAATAGTGAGCAATGGTCTTCAACTTGTTGTTCATCTATGATCCTGTTCTAAGTTCTATTCTGCTACCTTTTTTTGTGATTTAGAGATAATCTATGCTGAGGTTCCACTAAAGTTGATTGAATATTTCACCAAATCTAGGACAAATATGAACAGCCTGAAAAGTGGAGGGACAAGTATGAGTAAACCATGCTATTGAAAGAAGGGTGGATCATTCCAAAAATAACTAATCTGTAAACATATTTATCAAAAATATGTATGTACAAAGCTAACGTGACTGTTCACCACTGAGGAAAAGGGGCTGGGAAGGGAGGGTAGAAGGAAATTTTGTAACTTAAAAATATATATGTGCATATAAATGAAAATAAAATTAAAAACAGAGAGAAAAAAGAAAGAAGGTTTGGAGAAGTGGAAGAAGTTTCCAGTTTTGATGCCAATCAGTATTGGAACTGAGATTGAAAGTTCTCTCTGCACATCTAGTTTGAGTGAGATAGGAAGACTCAGTCTTAATAAACATGCACAAAAATTAAACAAACATACAAATATCAATATAGGAACTTTCCCCATGAGTGTTTACATATGACCAAACCTGAAAATGTTGAGACAAAGGTATTATTATTAATGACAATTCTGATAATGACAATTGACACTTTAATAATTATAAAACATTTATGTATTTCATAAAGAATAATTCTAAAAGTATTAAATACATTTCACATATATGTCAAACTAATCCAGAATGTGGCATATTGTAGGCACATAATGAGTTCTTATTGATTGCTAATAGAGTTAGCATAAATATAAGTGAATATATTTGAAGTTATTCCTTCATATAAAACCTGAAATACATGAGCAACTGTTATTCCAAATTAGACAAAGTTTCAATTTATTGTAGACATCAACTTTTTCATTGTAAAATTTAAAACTGAGTGAGGGTCAGGCAGAAGGCTATTTACTTTTTATTAAAAATGAAGTTACAATCTAATGAAAAATCTTTTATCCATTTTTTACTTTAAAGTTAACTGTCCCAGAGAAGTATTTAATCCTTCACACAAATGACAAGAGTAAATAAGCTAACGATTATTTTATTAACTTTATTAACTTTCTTTTAAAATGAGAACACAGCATATCCAACCGTAAGAATTTTGTGGGAGTTGAGAAGGAAGCAGGAGAAACATTTAACCTGTGAATTTATTGGTAGATATAATTTTCTTTTCCTAGGAAGCACAGTGAAAGAAGTTTGTGTATGCTTGTACTAGAAAGGTAAACCCTGGATAGTAGCTTTCACCTTTACTCTGGGCGATCTATCCACCATTACAAGTGAGAATTAGGAAAGTAGCCCAGGAAGAAGTATAAAATTATGAATCTATGTGTACAGAATTATGAATCTATGTGTGCTAGTGCTGCCCTGTGAACTGAGTTCTGACCTGAGATGGGTTGGATCTAGAGGTATGATAGGCACTTTTTTTGGTTTATTTAAATAGCATTTTATTTTTCCCCTAATTGCATATGGTAAAATTTTTGCATTTATTTTTACATGATTTTGAGTTCCAAATGTTCTCCTTTCCTCCCTCCTTCTCCTCCCCTCTCCTGAAAATGGCAGGCAAACAGATCAAAAGGAAAAATATTCATAAGAATGAATAAAGTAATTGAAGAAAATATGCTTTAATCTGCACTCAGAGTTTATCAGTTCTTTATTAGGATGTGAATAGAACTTTTCTTCATGAGTTTTTCGTATCTGTGTTCGATAATTGTGTTGTTGAGAATTAGGCAATCACAGTCGATTTTTACATAATATCACTGATACTGTTTTCCTGGTTTTGCTCATTTTACTTTGCATCATTTCATGTAAGTCTTTCCAGGTTTTTTTTCTGAAAACTACCTGTTCTTCATTTCTTATTGCATAATAGTATTTATTACATTTAAATACCATAGCTTGCTCGTCATTCCCCAGTTGATAGGCATCCCCTCAACTTCCAATATTTTACAACCATGAAAAGGTTTACTAAAACTATTTCATATTGCTCCCTGTTTTGATCTCTTTGGGATACAGACCTAGTAGTGGTATTGCTGGATCAAAGGTTTTGCACAGTTTGGTTGCCCTTTGAACATAGTTCCAAATTGCTCTCCAAGATGGTTGAATTAGTTCACAGTTCCCCAAACAGTGCATTAATGGACAAACTTCTCCACATTCTTTTCAACATATCAATTTTCTCATATAAGCCAAATTGATATTTTCTTCAATTACTTTATTCTTTCTATTGAATATTTTCCTTTTGATCTGTTTTTTCCTACAATTTAGACTAATGTGGGAATAAGTTATATGTATAAATTATATTAAACTGCATACCATTTTAAGTGATATCTCAAAACTGTTTTAATTTTCATTTCTCTAATGCAAAGGGATTTGGAGCACTTCATTGTATCATAGAGATTCAATTGAGATATATCATGAAATTAAAAGTTTTGAAGGTGCAATTTGAACACCAAGTCTTTCTGATTTTAGCTATACTATAATAGGGTGGTAATTTCCACTTCATAAGATTTTAAGGAAATTTTTTTTTGTTATTTATGAAAGGCTATGAAAAAATACAAGTATCCATCCACCCCCATGTCCATAATCAGCTCTCATCTTTCTTTAGCAAATGTCTGTCTCTCTGAAAGACCATAACGATGAACCTTTATTTAATACAGTTTGTTTCTAGACAATTAGTATTTAAGTACATTTTTATCATATTAACAATATAGATGTGCCTGTTGGCTAAAATGGATTCATTTCAACAACTGATTTATTTGCTTTCTGTCTTAAAGACAGGGTTGAATCTCTTCGTTCCTTCCCCTTCTACAACTTGGTCCTCTCCACTCCATATGTCTGGGTGTACTTTCTTCACCCCCTCCTTTTAGAGCCCAGAGTTTACTCCAGAACAATTACCATCTCCTGAATAAGGTCTTTTATGCTCCTTCCCCACTTGCTAATATTCTCCAGAAAGTTGTTTTGCAATTATTTTTCAAACTTTTTAACAAAATGCTTATTATTTCATATCACTAGAATGCAAATTCCTTGAGGAAAATGATTTGTTTTTGTCTTTGTTATGTGCAGGACCTGGTATTTAGGTGACAATTAATAAATGATTGTTGGAAGGAAGGAAGGAAGGAAGTGGGAGAGAGAGAGAGAGAGAGAGAGAGAGAGAGAGAGAGAGAGAGAGAGAGAGAAGAAAAAGATGAAGAAGAAGAAGAAGAAGAAGAAGAAGAAGAAGAAGAAGAAGGAAGAAAGGAAAGGACAAAGAAAGGAAGGAAGAAAGAAGGGAAAAAGAAGAAAAGAACTTAAGGGTTTCTTATGACTATGTGACAGCTGCTCTTATTTTACCATTTTGCTCAATGTCAGGAAGTTAGTTAAGATCTTTCATTATAAGCAGTTTTTGTTTTCCTGAAACCATTTCATGGAACTTGAATGGGGCAGTTGAAGAAATATTTAGAATAAAATTTGCCAAAGTATTATATTTTGTTGGATGAGAAAGGATATTTGGTTTTTATATTGTAATGAAATTATTTAAATTATTCATCAAAGAAGAAAATAATAGAACAATCTGTTTGAGTTAATAAAATGTGAGGTTAAAATCACTGTTTATTGAGTTTTAATCAAAGACAAGAATACTGGTTCCACAGAACTTTATGATATGGACAAATGAAGTCTTTCTAAAGATAGAAACTTAAAAATCTCCAAGAGGATTGAAAGAACAGTTCACCGTCAGTAATAAAACACTCTAGTTTCAGTGATTACTTATTTGAACACCTTGAAGCAAATGCTTTCAAGGATCAATTGTAATTCGGGTTAAACTGGAGAATTGCTGTCATGATTTTCAGTTATTTTTTCCTTCCCATCTGTAGGGAAGAATGACTTCTGAGACAAAAGTCAAGTAACATTAACATCAAATTTTAGTGTCTGTTGTCTTATCTGAATCCTAGCAGGCTGGATATTGGAAAAGAAGTGAGAAAGTACAAAAATGTCAGAGCTTCTATTTTTTCAGGATGCTTTATTGTTCTCAAATGTCAATACCTCAGAACAGATGGTAATTTTCCATGAGGTGAAGAACCCGATCTCACCCCTCACTTGTACTTATGTTATGGTCCATCTCTATTTTTCATCAAAGTGCTTAATTGGGGGCACCTTTAAAATCTTTTTGTAAACTACTTGAAATATTAGCTTATTTTCTTTCACTATATAATTTTCGATCTTATATGAATTTCTCAATTGTTTTCCATTTTGCTTTCTATATATAGGAAATGCTTCTGTCACTTTCTTTTTATGTTAATTGGATTACCTTTGCTTCATATTAGCCAAAACTACTTGCGTCTCATAAAAATCAGCCATACATTTAGATGTGATTCAGGTGAGAGAGATTACCAGCCAAAATAATTACCTCATATACTATGAATATGACTTTAAATGTCTGCCATTAAAGAAAAGTGTACCTCATTAGAATTAAGGAAATCTAGGTTTTAATCCTTGCTCTTTTCTTAAGATGCTATGACCAGGGGCAAATCAGTTACATTCTCTAGGCATCAGTGAACTAAGTGACATTCAAACTCTTTTGCAGCTGCAAACATTTTATGATTTTTGAGTGTTCATCTTTTCTTTTGTGAGTGCATACTGATTGATTCATGTCTTCTGTGAATCTTGCTTGTGTGACAAGTGATGCCTGTCATCCATTACTGAAATGGGAGTGAATGAAGTAGGAATGTCGGTAGATATCTTTATCCTGAAAGATAAAGGGAAATGAAGGGTATATTACTTTCTTTTTTTTTTGTGATAGCCTAGGAATGCAATATTGAAATATGCAGAACAATGCTGGTAATGAACAACCAACGAGGAATCAAGAAGAGTGATCAGAAGGCAAATCTACTAATCAATTTGGTCCAAGTACATATATATTGCCTTCATATTGTCTGAAATAAAAGCAAAAGAATATCATATAAGGTGCTCTTCTCTGACCTAAATGCTGTCATGACAGGATTATTCAGTTATTCATTCAATCAAGCAATCAGTGCAGCACATGACAATTCTCAATAGCAGTACAAAAAACACCACAATATTTATTGTTGGTGAGTTGTTTTTTCAGTTATATATGACTCTTGGTGCATTTCCGTAGCAAAGATAGCAGAATGATTTTCTATTTCTTTTTCCAACTCACTTTAAAAATAAGGAAACTGAATCAAACAGGGTTATGTTACTAAGGATCACAAAACTAATAAGATGATCCCATATTTGAGCTCAGAAAGTTGAGTCTTCATGACTCTAGTCTTGGAATTCTATTACAGTGTTCCACACAGGTGACCTAACACAATATTTAGGTCCCTCAAATATGGTATAATAAAAACATGCTTACTTCATGTCTAAATGGTCTTTTTAAAATATATATATATATATGAAAATTTATATAATTTGTTTCTCCAACTACATGCAAGGGTAGTTTTTAATCAAACATTTTTTGTTGTTTTCGTCAGTTTTCTCTTGCATGTTGTGATTTTTTCCTCGCATTTCTTTTCGATTCTTGCATTCTTTTTCAATTTGACTTTTAAACACCTTTCTGATTTCTTCTAAGAAGACTTTCTGGGGTGAAGACCAATTCATATTCCCTTCTGAAGCTTCACATAGAACATACTTTCTATCCTCCTTTTCTGAGCTAGTATACTTATTACCCAGATAACATTCCACTGGCCTTTCTTCATTTGGGGTTTTGTGTTGGGGAAAGGATTTGTTTTCAGATTTTCAGTGTTGAGAACCCTGGAAACCTTTGTTACTGGATATCTCCAGGAGGTTACTTGAAGTACCAACCTTTAAGGAATGCCAAAAATTTTCTCTGGATGGTCTGTTTCAGGGATGTCAGCCACCTACTGCCTATATCTGAGCCTAGATTTGGGCAAGGCAATCAAGGTTGGAAATACCAGAGGGTCTCTCTGGATAGTCAGCACTGGGGCAGTCCACAATCCACTCCTGTTACTTTAGGAAAGGTGTGAACACTTAGGGTTGTTTCTGTGTTTGTACTGGGAAGGTCAGGCCATGGCACAGTAATGCTAGGACATCCCTGGGAACAGCAAGCATTTGATATTTAGGTTGTACAGACCAGTTGGGCAGCCAAATGGGTGTGCTGGGAAACCATGCTGGACCTCTCTATTCTGGGCTTGTCCCCCCCTCCCCCCGACCACAGACCTTTATAGGAGATGTTCCCCTCTGTTCTTTAGTTGGTTCTGTTGCTCCAAAATCTGTTAGAAGGCTTCATTAAGGTCAGTTTTTTTTGACATTTTAACATTTTATTTGTTTTCCAAATATATACAATAGCAATATGTACCCAACATTTTTTGCAAGGCTCTGAATTCTACAATGTTTCCCCAACCTTCTCCCCCCACAGAAGACTATCTGATAATCTCTACATTGTTTCCATGCCATACATTGATGTAAATTGAATGTGTTATAAGAGCAAACATAAGAATAAACCTAAACCCCCTCCTCCCACAAGAAGATGAGAAACTTCAAGAATAGAGACAGAAAAAAAATGGTCTTCAGTCTGTATTTAGATTTCAATGACTCTTTCTCTGAGGTGAGCTGCTTTCTTTATCATAAGTCAACCAGAGAAGTTGCTTCAATATTTTTCCCACAGTTGATATTACTAGCTGAACCTCCATTCTATTTCTCCCCAATCTCATTTATTCTATTGTCTCTCTCCTTTCATCCTGGCCCTGTCCAAAAGTGTGTTGAATCTACCCTCTCCCTCAATCTTTCCTCTCTTCTATCACCTATTTTCCCCTTCCCTCCCTCCATTTTCCAAATCCTGTCTCTTTCCTCCCATTCTCCAGAGCAAGACAAATTTCCTAACCCTATTAAATATATCTATCATATCCTCCCTGAGCCATTTCTAGTGAGAAAGAAGGCTCACTCATTCCCCCTTTCCTCCCCACCCTCTACTCCATTGAAAGAAGTGAATATTTCTTGACTCTTAAGTGAAATTTCTTACCTTCTTCATCTCCTTTCCCTTCCTCCCAGTACTTCCCTTTATCACCCATTGACTGCAACTTTTTACTATATTATACCATTATATTCCAGTCCTTCCTGTGCCCTGTCTATATGTATATATATATATATATACATATATATATATATATATATTCCTTATAATACCTCTTATAAATGAGAAAGTTTATATGAGTTATCAATATCTTCTTCCCATGCAGGAATACAAACAGTTCAATATCATTAAGTTCCTCATAGTTAGTCCTTCTCTTCTACCCCCTCTATTGTTCCCCAGAGTCCTGTACTTGGAGATGAAACTTTCTGTTGAGCTTTGGTTGTTTCAATACGAATGTTTGAAAGTCCCCTGTTTCATTGAAAATCCATCTTCTCCCTGAAACAGGATGTTCAGTTTTGCTGGGTAGCTGATTCTCTGTTGTAGACCAAGATCTTTCGCCTTCTGGAATATCATATTCAAATCCCTACAAGCCCTTAATATAGATGCTGCCAGATCCTGTGTAATCCTGACTATGGAGCCTTGGTAGTTAAATTGTTTGTTTCTGGCAGCTTTTAGAATTTTCCTCTTTGATTTGGGAGTTTTGAAATTTGACTATAATATTCCTGGAAGTTTTTCTTTTGGGATCTCTTTCAGGGGGTGAGCAGTGAATTCTCTCAATTTCTATTTTACCCTCAGCTTCTAAGATCTTGGGGAAATTTTGCTGTATTATTTCTTGAAAAATGAAGTCTAGGCTCTTCTCCTGGTTGTGAATTTCAGATAGCCAATAATTTTTAAATTAATTATTCTGCATCTGTTTTTGAGTGTGTTTGTTTTTCCAATGAGATATTTCACATTTTCTTCTAATTTTTGGCTTCTTTGAAAGAGTTTTATTTCCTTGCTGATTTCATGCAAAGTCATCAGCTTCCTTTAGTTCTATTCTGCATTTGAAGGAGTTATTTTCTTCAGAGAGCTTTTTTATCTCCTTTTCCAGCTGGCCAGTTCTGCTTTTTAAAGAATTCTTCTCCTCGTTTGCCTTTTGTTTTGCTTTTCCCATTGGACCTAAACTGGATATTAATGTATTATTTTCTTCAGTAATTTTTTGTATAACTTTCACTAAGCTTTTGATTTGGTTTTCATGATTTTTCTGCATCACTCTCATTTCTCCTCCCAATTTTTTCTCCACCTCCCTTATTTGCTTTTCAAGTCTTTTTTGAGCTCATCCATAGTTGGAGCCCATTTTCTATTTCTCTTGGAAGTTTTGAATATGGAAGCTTCAATTTTTATCATCAACTGAGATGTATTTTGATCTTCCATGGGACTAAAATAATTCTCTATGGTCAGATTCTTCATTTCCTCAGCTCAAGACTAATTCACAGCACTTTGAAGGCTTTGGGGTTGTTTTTATCTTGGGATACCCCACTGGGACCTTTATTTCTTCAAGGTTATGCTCTCTAACCTGTATTTTGATATATAGATGCCCCCAATTCCCTCTGCCCTAGGACTATAAGGAGGGATCCAGCTTGGTTATTTAGTGTAGAAGCCCAAACTGCAATATCTGAGTGTAGGAAAACAGTAGAGTCCTATCCTAGGGAAAGCAGAGAAATCTCTGCATACTTCGCTTACCCTCTCTAGGGGTGCAGGCTGCTTTCTCCAGATTCTTATGGGAGATTCTGTGGCTGGTGCTCCTCACTGCACACTCATTCTGGTGGATCAGAGTTCTCTCACTGCCTCTTCAAGCTGTTATTGCACTGTGGCCTCAGCTTTTCTTCCAACCCCAGGTCCTTGTGAAACACACCTTTTGTGCAGAACTTCTAAGTTATCTTGGACTGGGAAAATGTATCACTCAGTCTTTCTGTGGGTTCTGCCCCTCTAAATTTTGGTGAGAGCCCTCATTTGAAGGTTATTTTGGACTTTGGGGGGTAGGAGCTTTTGGAAAATATTGCCTTCGTGCCGTCATCTTGGCTCTGTCCTCCATTAATGTCAGTTTTGAGGGAAAGCCAGGTACTTAAAATAGTTCCTGGCTTCTCTCTTCCAGAGACTTCCATGGACTTTTTTATGAGAAAGACAGCAAAATTAAGAGGAGAAGATGGATACAAAATTAGCCACTGTACAATTTTAATATCCATATAATGATATTCTCCTTAATAATTGTATTAGTCCAACTTAAATTGCATATTATTAAGTAGAAAATATATTGCATTTTTAACAATGCTCATCTTTATATCTATGTAAAAGGATTAATGATTCTATTAATTCTTAGTAATTCCCACAAGGTCTTATTTATTGTAGGTCCTGGAACAAAAACTGAGCATTGCCTAACATCACAATCCTTCTCTATTAATTAGTAATCAATCTTATCTGGTGCATTTAAACCATAGGTTTTTGCATTTTATTCAATTATGATTAAAGTTAACACAACATTATTATTAGGAAAAATCCATAGGTATCACCAGAATGACAGATGGATCCATGATATACAAAAAATTAAGAACTGCTTTATATCTCTCCCTACCCCAAGTAGTTGTCATTTATTTCATATAGTTAGTTCCTATAGATGTCACTGTAATCCAAGAAGAAACACCCCTAGCATAGATGAATTGCTATATACCGGTAGTTTTCTGTCCTCCTTATAAAACTAAGCTCTTAGGTTCCTTAGCAACTTTATTTTTTGGAGGAATTCTTAAAGCTATATTTTGCTCTATTGATTCAATTAAATATATATATATATATATATATATATATATATATATGTGTATATATATATATATATATGTATATGTATATCCCAGTATGCTTATATCCAATAGATACTGCAATATAAAAGAAATGGAAATTCCATGGATCCACATCAATTGAGCAAAGGCTAAAGAAGTTGGGATGCATATTTGTGATGGAATACTACTGTGGTATAATAAAGCATAATCTCGATGATCATAAAAGGAATGGAAAATACACAAAATGGTGATGATCAGAAGAGAACATTGTATACAGTAACAGCAATACTGTGTTAAGATGACTTTGAACAATTAAGTCATTTTGACAATTATAAATATACAAATTTTGTCTAAAAGACAGATGAAGAGAGACACTACAAAGACCTGAAATACAAAAGTATTTATAGAATAATATTGCACACACTTAAACATATTTCTGTGAATTAATGCTTATGTCTAATGCTAATGCTATCAAGGAATGACCGCAAACAAGGGAGGAACAGAGGCAAAAAGAGAAATTTACATGAAAACTATTAAATATTTAAAAGAAATAGAAAGTTGTACATGATAGAGTTGCAGTTTCTGCAATAATCTTTTTTTATTATATTAGAAAAATGCTTGTATTTCCTTATTAAAAATGTTATATATATACATGGCTAAAATATAATATATATGTATGCTTGTTTATATATATATACATATATAAATATGTATTGTGTGTGTGTGTGTGTTTATAAAATATAAGACACAATTGGGCGTAATGGATAGAGAGCTATTCTAGAAATCAGGAAGACTCAGGTTCAAATATTCCTTTTACAAATCTAATCTTCTAATCAAGAGCATATAATTTAATTTATCACACTGTTTTAAGAATATAAATTGCAGCAAACATGAAAATTTCCATTGATATAGTTAATTTCCTGAACTAGTTGTTCCCTATACCAAGGAAATCACTGATCCAGTTCCCTTTTCTACTCCAATGATGACAATAAGAATAATGAGATTTTGTATTGTCATTTAGTTTCAGTCAGTGAAATGCCTATGAAAATATGTTCTATGGAGGAAAATAATTTCTGTAAATATACCTGTCCACTGATCATATTTTTGCCAAAGATACCAATAATATCTGTGTAGATTATTTCTCAAAAAGATTTCATAGCAATAGGAAAACAGGAATATGGATTATAGTTATTGTCTTGAAATCAATATTTTTTGTTAAAATACTACCTGTGATATACACAAATATTTGCTATTTTTTGAAAATTAACCCTTCAGTTTTATAACTGGGATAATCTTCAGATAGATTTTCTGCCTAGTAACTTTCCACCATTATTTTCTTTTCAGCCTTTTTCTATTTCCTCATAAAGCAACATCTAAGAATAGAATTAAATACCAAATGTGATAAATTCATTGCCATTGAAACAAAAGTTATAGAAATTCTTATGTATGAATCTTAGATTCTGTCTCATCTTCATTGCATGATCATCTCTAAATTGCTGCATTTTCTGGATTTTTTGTTGCCATAGATTCATTTAAACTATTTATGTCAATTCAATTAATCAGCCAATTATCAAGCATTTATTAAACATCTATAAAATGCCAGAAACTATACTAAGTTCAAGTGATAAAAAGAAAGGCAAAACAAACAAGGGTCTGTGTTTCATAAAGCATGTTGTGTAAAGTGAGAGACAACATGCAAAGAAATATATGGAAATAAGTTATACAAAAGAGGATGCAAGCATTGGCAAATTAAGGAATCATGTAATATTTTACCTGTCAAATCTATGAATGAGGGAAGCATTTAATGAAATTGAGAATGTTACAGGATGTAAAATGAGTAATTTTGATAACATTAAATTAAAAAAAAAGATTTTTGCATTAAAAAACTGATGAGAACAGTATTAGTAGGAAAGCAGAAAAATGGAAGGAGAGAATGTACAGCAAATTTCTCAAAGTTCACCTTTGTCAGATGTGTAGATAACTTAAGTCAAATGTAGAAGAATACAAGCTATTATTCCCTGATAGTCAAAAAACATGCAAATAGAGAGTTCATAGATGAAAAAAGCAAGGCTATCTACAGTTAAATGAAAAAAATGCTCTAAATCATTTTATTTATTTATTTTTATCCATATGCAAATGCATATTTCCAAATTACAAAATTTCCGCCCACCCTCCCTTCCCATCCTCTCAATGGGGAACAGTCACATTAGCATTTTACATACATATTTTGATAAAAATGTTTACAAACTAGTAATTTTAGGCATGCAGAATTAGGATTAAGGGAAAGAGATACATGAGAGATAATATTTTTATGCAGAACTCATCAGATTTGGAAGGGATTTTGCACGTGTGTGTGTGTGTGTGTGTGTGTGTGTGTGTGTGTGTGTGTGTATTTTGTTTGTTTTTGTTTTTGTTTTTCTTCCTCTGCATGGGGAGAATGTAGTACACTGCCAGTCAAATTCAGTTGTCCTAGCTCTCTGGACTGCTGAGAGGAGCTGCTTCCATCAAGTTTGTTCATCTCATAATTTTGTTGTTGATGTGTAAATTTTTCCCTTGGTTCATATCCCTTTGCTCAGCATCAAATCCCATAAGTCAGTCCATGTTTCGACCATTTATGGTTTCTTATAGAACAATAGTATTCCATGGTATTCATGTACCGTAACTTGTTTATCCTATTCCCAATTGATGGGCATCCCCTCTATTTCCAATTCTTTGCCACTACAAAAGGGCTGCTGTGAATTTTTGGGAACATATAGGACTTTTTCCTTTTTTTAACTATTTCTTCTGAATATAATCTTAGAATTGGAATTGCTGGGTCAAAGGGTATGAACAGTTTTATTGTTCTTTGAGCATAATTCCATATGGCTCTCCAGAAAGGTTGGATCTGTTCACAACCACCACCAGCAATGCATCAATGACCCAATCCTCCCACAAGCTCTCCATCATTGATCATCTTCTGATTTTCTCATCTGGGCTAATCTAATTGGTGTGAGATGACTTCATTGTTGTTTTAATTTGCATTTCGTTAATCAATAGTGATTTGGAGAATTTTTATATGATAATATCTAGCATTAATTTCTTCATAAGAAAAGTGTCTGTTCATATCCTTTGACCATTTATCAATTAAGGAATTCTAAATCACTTCTGATTAGAGCAATATAAATTAAACTGACTCTGAGCTACCACCTTGCACTCATTAGATTGTCTAATATGACAGAAAAGAAAAATGTGAGAATGTGAGAATACTAATATAGTTTTGACGGAATGATGAATTGTTTTAGCCATCCTGGATTACTCTTTCAAACTATGCCCAAAAGACTATAAAACTGCATAACCTTTTATTCAACAAAAGTACTACTATATAAGTACTCGAAAGAAATTTTGAGAAAAATGAAAAGGACTTACATGTATAAAAATATTTATAGAAGGCCCATTTTTGGTGGCAAAGAATTAGAAATTAGTTAATGACTAAGCAACTTGTTCTATAGAATTATTATAAAATATTATTGATATTTTATTTTTCCCAGTATATGTTATAGAAGTTTTTCAATTTTCATCCATATGCTTATGTATGTATGTGTTTAAACTACAAAATTCCCCTCCACCTTTCCTTCCCACCCCCTTCACCTCAGTGCTGAACAGTCAGGTTAATATTGTATATACACATTTGTGTTAAATGTGCTTACAGGTTAGCCATTTTTTGGTGAGAGTAATTAGAATTTAAAAAAATTCATAAGAGATATTTTTTTTTTCAAAAGTGAATGTAGTATCTATTAAATTCTGAAGAATTGGGGTTTTTTTTTGTTTTGTTTTTCTTCTTCTTCAGTGGGTAGCATTGTCCATAGAAAGTCTAACACAATTGTCCTAGCTCTCAGAACTGCTGAAAGGAGTTGCATCCATCAGGGTTGATCATCTCATAATATTGCTGTTAATGTATATATTGTTCTCTTGGTTCTGCTTCCTTCACTCAGCATCAGATGCTGTAATTCATTCCATGCTTCTCTAGAGACTGACCATTTATGGTTTCTTATAGAGCAGTAGTATTCCATAATATTCATGCACTTGTTTACACCCTCCCCCAATTGATGGCCATCCTTTCAATTTCCAACTCTTTTGTTTCCATGAATATTTTAGACTATGTAGGACTTTTCCCTTTTTCTATTTCTTCCAGAATTGGTTTTACTGATTCAAAGGGCATGAACAGTTCTATTGTTTTTGTACAAGGTTCCATATTGTTCTCCAAAATGGTTGGATCAGTTCACAACTCCACCAGCAATGTATTAATGTCCCAGTCCTCCCACAATCTCTCCATCATTGATCATCAGTCATAACAGCCAATATGATAGTTACGAGTTGATTTCTCATAGTTATTTTAATTTGTATTTCTCTAATGAATAATGATTTGGAGTATTTTTTTATAAAATAATATATAGTTTTAATTTGTTCATTTAAAAGTGGTCTTAGAATACTATTGTGTTATAAGTAATGATCAGTAGAATGGCATCAGAAAAACCTGGAAAGACTTGTATTATCTAAGATAATGAGAAGTGAGCAAAACCAGTTATGACAATATTATTCAGCAATGAACTGTGAATGACTTAGAAATTCTCAGCTATACAGTAATTTAATGCAATTTCAAAGGACTCAGTGAAAAGAAAAATAACTAATTGAGACTGAATGCAAAAAACTTACTAAAATAGAATACTTAAAATATTTTAAAACCTTTTTTACTTTGTTTTCATTTTTTGTTGTTATTTCTTTCAGTACGTGAATGATATAGAAACATGTTTTGTCTAATTAAGCATTTAAAATGTATTTCACATTGTTTGCCATCCCAATGAGATGAGGTAGGGAGCTAATAAAGCAGTGAATTTGGAACTCAAAATTTAAAAACAATATTATTTTTTAAATAATGAAAATATTTGAAAATTATACACTTATACTAGTACAGATGCTACTGATTGATAAGGAATGGCATGGATGTCTTAGGTAACTTCATTTGTAAAATTAATTTGTACTTCCTATATGCACACCTTAAATGGTATTGCTTACATGATATCAAGAGACCATATATAAAGTCTTTTTTTCTGCCCTGGAAAAAGCATTTGAATTGTCAGTTGTCTCATATGTAGAGAATTTGTCACAAAATCTACTTCTGGTTTTATTGTCATATTCTATGTATCTCTTTAACTGTGACCTTATGTTACTGAGTTCTGAATGACTATGGGGAGGTGGTAAAGCTTGGAAGTCTGATTTATCTTACTGGTAGATAAAATTGGATTATTGGCTCAACATTTCAGTTGTGTTTGACTCTTCAACACCCTGCTTTGTGGTTTTCTTGACAAAGATGCTCTAGTGATTTGCTATTTCCTTCCCCAGTACTTTTTACAGATGAGAAACTGAGGCAAACAGGTTTACGCAACTTGACCAGTTTCCAATAGTTATTGTCAGAAGCTAGATTGGACTACAAGAAAGCTGACTTCAAATTTAGCACTCTATCCACTATGCCGCCTAACAACACTGGTATATAAAATGCATAGTTGATCTAAGTAGTATTGGTAAGTTCTGACATTTTCATAACAACTTTCTGAAACTAAAGAACAGTATCTGACAATAAATCATTACAATTGTTTCTTTGGGATCCTTCCTTTTGATCCTATTTTAAAATGAAAATATGTATGATAGAGAAAAGGTATGAATCTAATTCACACTAAAGTGTTAAGAACTGAGAATCATAATATCCTAAAGCTAGAGGGGATTTCAGAGCTTATGTTGTCAATCTCCTTTATTCTGCTACTATAACTACTATTCCATGAGTCACCAGCACAGAGTAAAAGCCATAGAATCAAAGAGTTTGACTCTGTGGTCTTTAAAGTCTCTTCTATTATCATATGATTTTATTATGATGGTTGCTGTCACATTAGTGAGTTTAGTCACTTTAATGACATTAAACAAAAAAAAAAATCTAAATTCTGAGGTTGATGGGGCATTGTAGTAAGTCTTTCAATTCACATATTGTGGAAGACACAAGAGATTCTCAAATAACTAAGAAAAAAGCAAATAAATGATTGAGTGAATGAAGATCTTAGACCAGATTTGAATTAGAGAAAGAAATGAAGTTGTACTATATGTGAAAATGTTGTGTTGGGGGAGGGACTAAGGGATGTGGCTAGCTTGGCTGTATGAAGTACCTTATAAGGAGATTTTCAGAAGACTTATGTATTATTGGGTTAGAGGGTGGGAGGAGGTGTGGCCTCAGGTATATAGATTGTGGCACGACGGGGGGGGGGGGGGGGGGGGAGGGAGAGAGATGTGATCACTCTTGAATAAACACCACTTCGATACCTCGGGTGCTCTGTCTGGTTATTCCTCTTTGGAGGCCGGTGACGACCGAAGACTTACCATGGATAAAGGTAAGTGAGAGGGCAGGGATTTACCCAACCAACCTTGGTCGGCGGCCCCCAACATTTTCTGGCGCCCGAACAGGGACACAGGGCCGACCCCAAGGGAGGTTCGGTGGGACTGCCTGAGTCTGTTACGAGACTCTCCAGACAGCCTCAGTAACAGAGAGTTGCTGGGAGGGTGGAATGGGCGCAACGGGAAGTATCCCCGCGGTGATGCCCGAGGAGAAAGGGGTGGTTGCTGCCCAGCTTTATAAACTGTGTGCTAAGAGCGGCCTTAAAGTCCCTCTGAAGACGTGCAGGGTCTTCATTGAGCATATTTGGGATGTTTGCCCTTGGGTTCAGCATAAGGGTATAAAACCCGGTAGATGGGAGGTGGTAGGACAACAGATGGCGCCGCTGCTACCGCCCCACCCGTGGATTACCGGAAGAGAACCCGGAACCACTGGGGCGTCAGCGCGCCAAGACAAGCAGACAAGGGAAGTGGCATGGACCCGTTATGGTGGTTAATAGGAAGCAAGGATGCCTCTCCTTTCGTCTTAAAGATGAACAAGGAGGTTCCAGAAAAAATGGATTCCCCTTTCATCGAGTAAGAGAGTTGCCTCATCATGACCCAGCCCCACTAACGGGTTGAGAAGCTCTTTCTTTATATTTTCAGGTACCTTGATGGTCGTCGTGGCTGCTACCCTCCTGCAGATGGGACAAGGGGTGGATCTTGGAAGCGAAGAACAAGTATGGGGGATACTGCATGCCCTCCCAACGGTGTTACCCGTGTCCAGGAACGCCAGAATCTTTCCCCAGTTCTTAAGTACCAACGCAAGCCAGGGGCTACCCACAGCGTACGTCGATCAGACGGAGTCCCCTCTTAACACCTCCCTGGCTTTCAAATTAATAGACACATTGTGCTTCCATTGGGATTGGCAATACAATCTTACGGGGCAGAATGAGATCTCGTACAACACGAGCGATACTGACCCATGTGTAGGTTTATTTTTACAACAAACAGCATCTCCCATCATCACAGAAAGGCCAACAAGTTAGAGGACTCACGGCCTGGCGACCTTTAGTGAATATAACAGCCACTAGAGACTTCTCAATGCTGCGGTGGTCTCCACCTTGTGAGTCCCAGGTTACGCTAGAACCGCCATTTCCTTGGCGGCAATGCCAAATGGCCTGGGGGGGTATCCCTTACAAGGAGAAGGGGGGAAAAGGACTTGTATTTGCAGGATTGGACTGGACCCTTAATGGCAGTATGGCCCTTATTGAAGGACCCCTTCAAAGACTGGCTGCTTTGTGGGACGGGGGGGGGGGGGGGTTGTACCCTTCTGAATCCACTTGCATTTGTGGCAGAGGGGGGAATGGTTGAATTTGGTGAGGTCAATTACACTGAGAATGCTTCTGCTCACATCATTCCCAGGAGCAATATATCGGTTCCAGCTACCCCAGTGTGTGTATGGTCCCCTGTCTTGTTCAGGGATTAAGTAATTGGTTTGCGGGAGTCGGTAGGTGGTTTGCTTCATGGGGGGTCCTTGGGGCCTCCTGTGCCGTGACACTTCTGATAATATGCTTCCTTGTATGGTGCCTCTACCGACTTCACCACCAACAATATGGATATAGGCTCTTGACCCAGAAGGCCAATCATGGCCCTAGAGACTGGAGCCGGACCCGCAGGTTTGGCTTGCCTCCATGGATGACATGTGGACACCCCGGGAATAAGACGGGAGCGTCTGATGGACAGGTAACCTCTCCCGCCCGGCCGCCTAAGACAGGGCCCGAGGGTGTCGGGTTCCTAGGACGGGTAAGGTTCAGGGTTGAGGAGATGACCTAAGACAGGATGCTCCCGCTCCCGTGGCCACCTGCGAAAGATTCTAAGCTTGCAACGCAGCGCTTCAAGGCCTACCGTGGGGATTTCCCCATTGTTTAAACAAAAAGGGGGAGATGTTGGGGGAGGGACTAAGGGATGTGGCTAGCTTGGTTGTATGAAGTACCTTATAAGGAGATTTTCAGAAGACTTATGTATTATTGGGTTAGAGGGTGGGAGGAGGTGTGGCCTCAGGTATATAGATTGTGGCACGACGGGGGGGGGGGGTGGGAGGGAGAGAGATGGTGATCACTCTTGAATAAACACCACTTCGATACCTCAGGTGCTCTGTCTGGTTATTCCTCTTTGGAGGCCGGTGACGACCGAAGACTTACCATGGATAAAGGTAAGTGAGAGGGCAGGGATTTACCCAACCAACCTTGGTCGGCGGCCCCCAACATGTTGCAGTACTTTGAGTGAACCTATACTGCTCCTAACTCAAAAGACTCTCTTTTTAATACTAATATTTTCTCTGTGTTGCTCTGTCAGTTATTTGACAGATTAATCAAAATTGAACATGACCAAAAGGGCAAAGAAAAGAAATATAACTTGTATAAATAAGTTTCAGTATAATGCCATGTGTCAGAGAAAAGAAATAAAGACCAACACAAAAAGCACATATATGATGTAAATCAGTACACCTTTCACATGGCAAGAATCAGCAGACAAATAAACTTGGAATCACATTGATAATTTTAAAATATCAAAGAACCCAAGAAAATCATCAAGAATATTAAATGTTTTCCCTATGAAAGTTTCATGTAAAGATATAGGTATGAAAACATGAATGGGCCTATGGAGAGAACAGTCAGAAATATATGATCATGCATTCATTGGTATATCATAATAAGTAGTAAAAAATATAGTAAATTATATAGAAAATATATAAATAATATAGAAGAATAATATGGTAGAAATTCAACTCTCATATTCAATGACATTATTTATGTCATAGTATGAGAGATAAATGGTCAGTTTAGTGTCAAAACTAATAGAGTGTCAAACTTGGAGTTTATAAGGACACAAAATATATTTGTTATGCACATAATAATACATACACATGCATGTGCACTAAAGGATATATGCAATTGTTTATGTATGTATATGTATATGTATATTATATATATATATATATATATATATATAAATATCTCTGCAAATGTATGTGAAATGTTTATACACACACCTATACACATGTATTTGCATTTTATTTGTTAGACATTTACCAATACTATTTTATTCTTTTTCAGTCCTTACTCATGAGTAACCTTTTAAGTTCTAGATGTTTTTCTGCTCTTTCTTTTCCTTAAATATACATTCATCTTGCATTTTCTCAAGATCTTTCTCCTTCATACCCTAAGATTCATATTAAGTTGTTATGTGTCCTTTCTCATAATGTTCTTATATATTGACATTTTAACATTAGCATTGTGGAATGAATGAGACTAAAAGGACAACTTGAGCACTGGAATTTTAAGAATTCACACAAACCTATTATGACTGCCAAATATTCTTTCACTATAAATGATGTCTTTTTTAAGTTAGCAGTTAGAATTGAGAGATACTCGTATTTCTAATAGGAATGGCATATTTCACTCCCATGATTACAGATTTTTTTTTTCTTTTTTCTATGTAGGTTTTCATAAATATATTATTTTCTTTTTTTAATTTTTAATTTTTTTTTTAGTTTTTTTGCAAGGCAGATGGGGTTAAGTGGCTTGCCCAAGGCCACACAGCTAGGTAATTATTAAGTGTTTGAGACCAGATTTGAACCCAGGTACTTCTGACTCCAGGGCTGGTGTTTTATCCACTGCGCCACCTAGCTGCCCCTAGTTTTTAATTTTTTAATCTTTATTCTTATTTTTCTACAAATGAGGTTTTTATACATTACTAAAATATTCTTGTTTAAGAGTAAACATAATACCCCCCAAAATATAGACTTGCATGAGTCATAAAGAGAACAAAGTAAAAATCAAAATTAAAAAAGTAATAATAATAATAATAATAATAGGTGTAGCCAGGTGGTGCAGTGTACAGAGCACCAGCCCTGGAGCCAGGAGCCCCCAAGCCAAAAGTTGGCCCCAGATATTCAACAATCACCCTGGGCAAGCCACCCCAACCCCAATGCCCTGCAACCACCCCAAAATAAACCCCAAAACAATGATAATAATAATAATAATAATAATAATAATAATAATAATAATAATAATAATGAGGGAAGCCAAGTGATGTTGTGAACAGAGCACCAGCACTGGAGCCAGGAGCACCCGGTCCAAATCTGGCCCAACCGCCCAAATAATAATAATAATAATAATAATAATAATAATAATAATAATAATAAATGTGCTTCAGTCTATGTTCCAACACCTCCATCTATGTCATGGGTGGATTACATTCTTTGTAACAAGTCCATCACAAATGATACTTTCATATTTTTCCACCATTGCCATTGCTAATCACAACTTCCTCTTTTCGCACTTCCCCACTACCATATACTATATTTTCTCTGTCCCTCTTATTAAATGTGCTGTAGGGAGCTGAGTGGTGCAGCAGACAGATCCGTGGCCCTGGGGCAAATAGGCCCTGAGCCCACATTCCACCCCTTAGGCCCAGCATCCAACCAGCCCTATGGTTCCAAACAGGCCACCCAATCCCAGCCCCTTGCAAGAAGTAAAAAAGAAAATTGTTATATCTGACCACTCTCCCCCTACCATCCATCCTCTCCTCCATCACTCACATACCCCCTTCCCCCTTCCCCCTTCTCTCCTTCTTACTCTAGATGTCTATACCCCATTGAGTGCATGTGTGGTGTGTGTGTGGTGTGTGTGTGTGTGTGTGTGTGTGTGTGTGTGTGTGTGTATGCTGTATCCTCTCCTAGGCTCCTCTGATGAAAGCAAAGCTCCCCTCATTCCCCCTTTCTTTCCCCCCTTCCATATCATTGCAATAGCCCATTGTAATAAAAAAAATTATTATTTGAAATAGCTTAGCCTATTCCACCTCTCCTTTTTCTTTCTCCCATTACCATTCCCTTTTAGCCATTGACTCCATTTTTATACAATATTATATCTTCAAATTCAACTGTCTCCTGTGCTTCATCTATGAAAACTCCTTCTACCTTCTCTATTAAATGAGAAGGTTCATATGAGTATTATCACTATCATGTTTCTATGCAGGAATAGATGTATTTTACCATCATTAAGTCCCTCATGTATATTTTCCCCTTCTCCTCCATTCTCTATGCTTCACCTGAGTCCTGTATTTGAAAATCAAACTTTCTGTTCATCTCTGGCCATTCCAACAGGAACTTTCGAAATTCCCCTGGTTCATTGAAAGTCCATCTTTTCCCCTGAAAGATGATGTTCAGTTTTGCTGAGTAGTTGATTCTCGGTTATATTCCGACCTCTTTTTCCTTCTGGAATATTATATTCTAAGCCCTATGAGCTTTTAATGTAGTTGCTGCTAAGTCCTGTGTTATCCTGACTGCAGCTCCACTATATTTGAATTGTGTCCTTCTGGCTGCTTGCAGTATTTTCTCTTTGAATTGGGAGTTCTGGAACTTGGTTATAATATTCCTGGGTGTTGTGTTTTTTTTAAGATCTCATTCTCAGGGAAATGGGTGGATTCTCTCAATTTCTATTTTGCCCTCTGCTTCTAGGATATCAGGGCAATTTTCCTTTAGTAATTCTTTGAAAATTATGTCAAGCATCTTTTCCTGATCATGACTTTCAGGTATTCCCTGAATCTGTTTTCCATATCAGTTGTTTTTTCAATGAGATGTTTTACATTTTCTTCTAATTTTTCATTCTTTTGTTTTTGATGTATTTTTTCTTGATTTCTTATAAAATCAGCAGCCCCCCCTCAATTCCATTCTATATCTGAAGGATTTGTTTGCCTCAGAGAGCTTTCTTATCTCTTGCTATCTGGCCAATTCTGCTTTGTAAAGCATTCTTTTCCTCAAGAACTTGTTTTATCCATTTGACCTATGCTGATTTTTAACATGTTATTTTCTTCAGCATTTTTTTGGATCTCTTTGACTAAGCAACTGACTTTTTTCATGTTTTTCCTGCATCTCCCTCATTTCTTTTCCCAATTTTTATTCTATCTCCCTCACTTGCATTTCAAAGTCTTTTTTGAGCTCTGTCATAGCCTGAGCCCAATTTTTGTTTTTTTGGAGTCTTTAGATGCAGAAGCTTGTACTTTCTCATTTTCAGATTTGGTATTTTTTATCCTGCTTGGTAACATAGACAATGTATTTCTCAGTAGTGTTCCTCTTTTTTTCTCTGTTTACTCATTTATCCAGCCTGTGCCTGGTTTTGGATTGCTTCCTGAGCTTTTGAGTATTATTGGGACACCCCCCCACACAAGGATCTCCATGTGTGAGGCTCTGACTTAACTCCTGGTCTGTGAATGACCAGAAGCTCACCCCTCTGCCACAGGCCTGAGGTGGGGGTGGGCCCTGCTGTTCTATGGGGGGCCTAGGCTGCAATCAGGATCTGAATGTGGTCAGAGCACCAGAGGCCCAGTTACAGAGGAGAGACCTCTGCAGTCTCTCTCCACTCCCCTACCTAGGCTCAGCACTCATGCCTCGGGTCTCCTGTTTATGGACTCCGTCTGCTTCCTGTTCCCAGATCTGGACTGCAGAAGCACTGGTTGCCATGCTGCATGCTGAGCGCCCTGAAGACTGGGCTTCATGCACTTGCTCTGGCAGAGGTCACCCTGCTGATCCCCCAAGTTGTACTCGGGGCTCTCTGGGGTGTAGATCAGGAACCTGCTTCTCCTGCTGTGAGTCGCGGCTCCCAGCACCCTGGAGCTGCCTCCAGGGGGCTGAAGTTCCTTCACTGTGGTGGTCCATCCCTCTAACCCCATGGAGCGAAGTCTTTCTGCTATTTTTCAGGTTACCTTGGGCTGGAGAATTGCCTCACTGGATCCCTTTCAGGGTTCTGTCTCTCAAAAGTTCAGTTAGAGTCCTTATTTTATAATCTTTGAAAATATCAGAAAGAGAGCACCTAAGAAACGATCCTCTCCTGTCACCATCTTGGTTCTGCCCCTCTCTTTTTCTTATTGTCATGCTCCAAATATCTTTAAAAAACAAAATGATAAGCACTCCCACCAGAAAATTATATCTTATCCTCTTTGGGATAATTTTACAAACATTTTGTTGTCAAAAATCCATTCACCACTCTAGATTTTTGTTCATTTAAAAAGAAATCACTCTCTTCAATTTTTATAAGTTGTCTTCTGTGTTATGTCATTTTTTCTTTTAATAGGCTTTTTTTCTGTTTGGATTTGATTCTTTTAGATTAATATGAATCTGTGATTAGTAGAATTGCACATGCAGAGCCTATATTAGATTGCTTTCTGTCAGGGAGAAGGAGGTGGGAAAGGAAGGAGGGAGGTTGAAAAATGTAAAATTCTAAACAGTGGAAAAAAAAAAGATTTGTGAAAACTATTATTGCATGCTGTTGGAAAAGCAGATAAAAGTATTATTTTTTTTAAAAAGAACTCTCTCTAGAGCTCTCCCCAAAGCCCTCCAAATAATGATTCTAAACAGTATTTAGATTCTAACAGAATTTAGATTCTAAATAGAATTTAGCAGAATTCACAAAGAAGCAAATAAAACAATTTCCCAAACCAAAGCAATTTAGAAAGTTAGATGGAAAGATCTATTGAACCAGGGAGGGGGGGAGGGTTGCTATGCAGCACAGGTCTTGTCAATGCAGACTGTCTCCCAATGACACAGGAATGGGGCCACCTGAATCATGGGATGCAGTGGAGATTTCCAGAACTCTCAGTCCACAGACTCCAAAGACAACTTAGAAGGTCAACAAGAAAATACATCACATGAGAATGAGATTGGAAGTGCAGTGCAACAGAGTCCAGGGTAGACTGTGCCATCTTAGATCCCACCCCAGCAAACCAGAAGCAGACCTTGGGATTCCCTGAATACACATTATCAGCTATTTCCAGTTTTCTTAGTCCACAAATGTAAAAGAGGTAGGAAGGACAGTATAAGGGTCTCTTTGTTAACTCTGAGGCAAGACACTTTTACTTTGCCCATCCTCAAATCTGGGTCACAATCCTGGGTCTCCAGTAATAGGGGTATTGTTGGCACACCGAAACTTGCTACTGCAGGAGGGCAAGGACCCTCCTTAGAGTTGCAAGGCAAAAATGAGTGCTTGTGTTTTCTCACAGACCAATCTCTAATATTTAAGGCTACAATTCCCCCCAACAATGGCCTGCCCATACATCAAAGCTTTGTAGGAAAAGACATTCTTTGAGAGGTGCTTACAAACAGATCCTGCTAAAAAGAGCAAAAGAAAGGAAATATCATCAGAATTATAATAAGTAGTAGTAATCATATTAATAAGAAACCAGGTTCCTCAGAGTTATTAAAATAAATTGAAAGCAATACTAATGCCTTGTGCTGATGTGATGTGCTTTTTATAAACAATATCTCATTTCACTCAGGTTACCCAGTGAAGTAGGGAGGACTGGAATACTGTTCTCCAGCACAGGTCAGGAAAATAATGAACACTTCTCCTTAGATGGTACTACCTTGGAAGAAATGAAACAATGTAATCCTTATAACTATCTCTGAAAACAGCTGTACCGAATCTCAGAAGCTTGGGACAGTACACTCTCCACCTTGAAAGCAGAATCTTACTTTAAGAAAGAGTTAAATGCTAATCACAGGCTTGGAAATTGCAAGAAGAAAATAAAATCATACTCTGACTATAGAAATTGACTATGGTGCCAAGGATGATCAAAACACACACTTTAGAAGATGATAACAAAGTCAAAGTTCCTATATCCAAAGCCTCCAAACAAATGAGGAATTGGTCTCAGGACATGGAAGAGTTCAAAAAAGATTTTGAAAACTAAGCAAAAGATGTAAAGGAAATTGGGGGGAGAAAGAGTATTGCAAGAAAATCATGAAAAAAAAATCAACAGCTTGGCAAAGGAGACCAAGAAATACTGAAGAAAATAGCACCTTAAAACCAGAATAGTCAAAATAGTAAAAGAGACGCAAATGTCAATGAAGAAAAAGAATGTCTTAAAAAGCATAATTGGTCAAATAAAAAAAGGCATAAAAATTCACTGAAGAAAATAAAACTTCAAAAAGTAGAATTGGTCAAATGGGAAAGGAGGTACAATAGCTTACTGAAGAAAATAATTCCTTAAAATATAGAATTTAGCAAATAGAAGTCAAAGACATTATGAGAAATCAAGAAACAATCAAATAAAACCTAAAGAATGGAAAACTAGAAGACAATGTGAAGTACCTCATTGGAAAAACTACTAACCTGGAAAATAGATCCAGAAGAAATATATTAAAAATTATTAGACAACTTGAAATCCTTGATCAAAAGATTCTGGATGTAAATTTTCAAGGAATTATCAAGAAATGTATGTATATATGTATAGATAGAGGACATAGATGTGAACGGAGTAAGAAGGGATGATGTCTAAAAAAAGAAAATTAATGAATGGGAGAAGAATGCACTGGGACAATGGGATGGGTAAGATTGAATGGGGGTAAATTGTCCTACATAAAAGAGACAAAAAAAAACTTTTTCAGTGTACTGGAAGTAGGAAGAAGTTGACGGGGCAGTGAATGAAGCTGACTCATCAGAATTTACTCAGAGGGAATAACATTCCCACTAAATTGGATATGGATATTTGGATAGTTGCCTTACCCTACAGGTAAAGGAAAATACCCTACAAGAAGGTAGGAGGGGAAGGGAATAATAGAAAGGAATAGGGCCAAGGGTTAGGAGAGGATGTTAGGGGGTGGGGAGGCAGTGAAAGAAGGAAAGACTGATTAGGGTGGGGTTATTCAGAAACAAAAGACTTTTGATGAAAGGCAGGATGAAAGAAGAAAAAGAATAGAATAAACAGGGGTGGGGAGAACAGAACTAAGGAAAATATAGTTAAGAACTGCAACTGAAAAAATGCTATCTATAATCATATTTTAAAATGTTCCTACAATACCTAGAAAGGGAAATTAAATTATTCCGCAAAAGTAAAATAGAAAATGTTGGAGGGAATGTAGGTAAAATATGACTTTCATCTTTTATTGATGGAGTTGTGAAAGAATTCAACCATTCTGTAGAACAATTTGTTGAGCAAAGGGTCCAACAATGGGTTTTATATCCTTTGATCTAACAATGCTTCTACTACACCTCTATTTTAAAAGAATTGTAAAAAAAAATCAAAGAAAGGAAAAGGACCTATTTGTACAAAAATAATTTTATCTGCTCTATTCTTATGAATTCCCATCAATTGGGGAATGACTGAAAAATTGTGAAATGTGATTATGATGGAATATTCTTCTGCTAAAATTATGATAAGCTGGATGCTCTCAGGAAAAGCTAGAAACACATGAATTGATGCAAAGTAAAATAATATTTTAGGATGATCAATGTGAATGAATCATTTTTTCTCAGCAATACTGGGACCCAAGACAACTCTGAAGGATTTATGATAAAGAATGCTATCTCCCCCCCCCCCCAGAAAAAAATTGACATCTAAATAAAGACTGAAGAAACTTTCTTTTACTTGATTTTTCTTGTGGTTTCTTTTTTTTTTTGGAGGATGGGGGCCAATGTTTTGTTTCATATTATGATTATTATTCATATAAACTAATAAAAATATAAAACATTTCTATATTAGCAGTTTTGTGAAAGAAAACCTGGACCAAAAATATCCTTAAGAAAATAAAGAATAAAGAAAAAAATGTTTCAATCTGTATTCTTTTGCTTGAGTTGAATAACATTTTCCCTCACAAGTCCTTCAGTGTTTTTTCAATCATTTTGTAACTTAAAATAACTAAGTTGTTCACAATTGATCGTATTACAATATTTTAGTTGCTTTGTTCAATGCAAATGGAAAAATAAATTAATAAATAAATTAATAAAAAAGGAAGAACTCTGTTGTCATTTTATTATTTTTACTGTCCTTTCCTGCAGCAATCATTCACTCTGAAATTTTTTTGTTTTGAGAGTGTTTAAGAGCTAAATAATTTTTTTCAATTTTGTTCTTTTTAAGAGTACTTCAATCTTTTATTAGTGATTGTTATGGGGGGGGGGCTTTTTGGTACTAAATTGTTAAGCTCAGACATGCCAGATAGATTATTTTGAGTTGTATCTTAAGTCCCCTTGCTCTTTGGAATACATTATTCCATTCTCCCTTCACATGTTCTAAAATGATGTTATTTTCGACTTTTGTCTCTGCTTTGCAAAGGAGACTGTGCTAATGTGCTGAAACAATTGCTTGATTTTTTAATTCGCATTTTGTTGATTCTGTCTTGTGTCACTTAAACTTGTGAGAAAGTGATGATAACATTAGCATTTTTATTGCGATGTTTGTTTTTCTTTATTAATGGTTTTTTTATGCCACAGAATAATAGTTAGAAATAAGGTCATCTCATATTTAATTTTCTTGTGTAAACCTTGTCATTCTAGTTTTCATCTTTGCTTTGAATAATTGATGATCTCACTATATGTAGTAGATTCAGATATGAATTCCACAAAAACAGTTTGTTAAGATCTTACCTTTTTTTGGTGAAGTGATTAGTGTTTGATTCCTTTTCAGAGAGTTAATATACATTTTTTATTTATATGGTTATATTCAACTTCTTTAATTTTTTTTTCATCTTGACTTTTTTGACAAAGGCAATCTCTCCCTCCACTCCTATTCTCCCCCATCACGTGTTTTCCGAACCCATTATTTCTCAATGTTTCTCAGCCTCTTCCCACACTGGAAAATTCTTGCTTTTCTATTTTAGATTTCTGCCACAACAAGTAACTATGGGTGGTTAGAACTGACTCCAGTCACAAATTATGTTTTTTTTTCTCAGGCCCAGTGGAGCAATTGATACCTCCACCAAACTTATACAGAATGCTATGTCTGTTCTGTCTAATTCCTTCACTTCTTCACTTCTTTGACCTGTTATTGACAATTTGGAACTTTATGATACTGTTGCTGATGGGTTGTGGTGCCCTTTCTGGTTTTCACTCTTGCGGGTCTGTGGTGAAGTTGTAGCCTAACTGTGGTGTCCAAATTTCAGTATGTAAACCACTGGAAAGAGGGAGTGTATGTCCATTATAATGGAGTGTTGTCTGTTGTAAACCAAGTTGTGTTGATTAGCAGCTTAACTACCAGTAACATAGGAGGAATATAATCTTTTTACAAAATTCTGGCTATCATAAAACACAGAAACAGATGGAGCTGTTTTATTTATGATGTATAATTTCTCTTTCAGAGAGACTTGAAAAACTCTGAAGATCAGAGAAAATATCTGATCTTCCATCTTCTTCCGTCCATATCCCAGCAGTTTAAATTTTCCTTTTACTTTCCTTTTACTTATCAAAATATTGCATTGTCATAAAATAGTAAAACAATTCTCTTTCTGCTGTTCAGGAAAATTGTGGAAAGGGAAATAAGACTGAATTGACAAACAATTATTTCACAGAATGAGAGAAAGAAAGAAAAAAAGTGTTTCTCCTTTTGCCAACTTTTTTTTCCAACTTTGCTCTAAGGTTAGGGTCAGATCGGCATAGATTGACTCCTAAGTCAGTAAGTTCATGCCCTATTTCTTCTCTTTGCTAGAAAACTGACTAAAAGAATATTGCCTAATATGAATTAAATAATCAAATATACCCATATGATATACACTATATCACAACTAACCTTCTCTCCCCTAGAATTGGTTTTGCAAGTGTTTATCAATAAGATATTAAGTGAAAAAATATATCCCATTGTACTGAAAGTCAGAGTCCAGCTTTTATGCCTAATTCAGCCACTATTTAGTTCTGACTTTGATCAAAAAATTTAATCTCTCCAGATCTGTTTTTTTCCTTTCTAAAATTGATTCAATGCACTATAAAGGACTTTATATTCTAAATTCTATTAATAATAGAAATGTTTTCATCCTCCATGTAAACACAGTGGAGCAATATCTGTGCAATCTTTGTTCACTGTTAACATTTCCATTTCCTATCAAGTCTCTCTGACAGTCAAATGGTATTAAATTCTTTATTTCAATCATATATCATCAATAATACAATATTTTTTTTAAATGAAGCTTTGTTTAGCAGAAAATGCACTGGGAATCAAAAGATCTGTATTTCAATCTCAGTTCTGTGACTAATTAGATTGGATGCAGAGCTTTATCTCTCAAAGTCTTAGATTGTATTTTTTTAATTCATTGATGCAATTTGTAAAATAATTTTTTTTGCATTTGAGATCATTTCTAACTTTAAATGCCTCTTAATATAGTTTGCATGTATATGTCATGTAAGAATTCAGTCATTCAAAGAGATTCTAGTTAGAAATATGAGAAACATGATAAATGTATTTGGAATTTGAGGTAATGGGGAATACCACATAGGGAAAGAAAGAAGAACTATCATTCAAAATAAAGATTGTGAAACTCCATGTAACTTTCAGTACTTCTCATCAGGACTGATCATAAAAGACAAAATGGATTGATTTTTTAACATAATTTTCTCTCCATTCTTATTAAGGAATGAGCCAAAAGAATGAAAAACAGAAGAAAAGAGTAATCAAAAAGGGCACGAATAATGCAAAACAATACAATCAATCTCTGATTCAGAGTACTATTGTGAGTATAGGCACAAAGATTTTAATATGGACACAAAATGCAAATTATATCCTGGTCATCTTTCTTTATTTAAATTAATTGATTTCTACCAAAGGTGAAAACTGATTTCAGCTCTATGTGAAATCTTTCTGTTAAAATTTGAAACTTTTATGTGATAGTAGATTACCTCATGAATTTCCATAGCTCAAAAAAAAGACAATACAGTTTAATAAGTGTCTGAGACTTAGGTCTCTCTGACTCTCAGTCTAGTACCATCTAGCTGCCAATCCTATCTAACTACTAATTCAATTCTGTTCTTCCAAAAAATTTTATTTATCTGATCATAGTTTCTTTTTAGTTATTTATACATTCCAAATTCATGATGAAATATTAACATCTCAAAGTTCCAGACAACTAAAGTTCAGCAAGTAGAATTAATTTATCATTTTGTCCACAATGGGCATTATGTAACTACACTGATTTCTCCATCAACTAAAATGTTACATTTTCATTTAGCCATGCCATGACCTATCAGTTATATTTAAATGAAAAAAGATATCAAGCAGATATACAAGTAGATGAATTCCTTAATTGTTACTAACTGTATCATGCCTTGCTTATGAATAAAGATTATCATCAGTTTCTTTCTTCTACATGATGAGTCTATTCTATATACCTATCTTCATATTAATCATTTGCACCTATATTAATCCTCAACTTAATGTTATTCATCATATTTTTACTTGCTAGTTTGTGAATTTTCTCACTAACTTAATTTTTCTAAAAGATAATATTTTTCTTTAAAACTTAATATTCCTAGACGCTTCACTGTTTCTCTAAAAGGTAATATCCTTCTTTCAGTTTCCCAAATTCACAGCCTGAGTATTATTTTTCATTTTTCACATCTCATAACATTTTTCAAATCTTGCCATTTCCACCTCAACAATGTGTATATTTTATTCTCCCTTCTCTATTCACATATTCACTTAGTGCAGAACTTTATGTTCCTATTTTAACTATTGAAATAATTCCTTAATTGATGTTCCTTTCATAAGTCTATTTCTACTCTATTCCATCTTAAACATTTCTGTTATAATGTTTTGTTTAAGTATAGATCTGAGATACAGTTGTTGATACCAAAATGAAATAATAAAAATCATTGTTAAGTTTTTCAAGTACTTCTTAGCCTGTTTCCATGAAGTCTTTTTTCCCTCATTATGTTTTTCTTCCCTTTCTACTTGCTATAGGCCAGCCAAACAGCTCTCTCTATTCTAGTTTAAATTAAAAAAAATATTTGATTAAATATTTCCCAATTATAAGTAAAACCTTTTACTAATCATTTTTTAATTCTTTTCAATTTCAAATTTCTCATTCTTGTTTCTCCCTCCTTGCTTTACTATTTGAGGTCAATTATAATATGAGACCAGGTGAAACATATTACAAATAAATTAAAATAAAAATAAAATGTAAAAATATTTTTCAATATGCATTTGGTGTTCATCAATTCTTTTTCTGTATGGGGAAATCATTTTTCATCATGGGTCCATTAGAATTTTGGAATCATGGTCTTGTCCAGAGTAGCTGAGTCTTTCATGGTTGATCATCCTTACAATATTGCTGTTACTACATAAAATGTTTTGGCTCTGCACATTTCATTTTGCATGAAGTTTTTCTAAATCCGTCATGCTCATCATTTCTTATAACATAACAGTATTCCTTTATAATCCTATACCAACTTGTTCAGACATTCCCCAGTTAATTGGTTAGATTTACAATTCTTGGCCACTACAAATTTTGTACATATAGGTCATTTTCCTTTTTCTCTGATGTGTTTGGAATATAGACCCAGTGTTGACATAGCCGTTTCAAAGGATATTTCCCATTTTATAGCTCTTTGGGAGCAGTTCTAAATTGGTCTATTAAATTGTTGAACAAGTCATAATTCCATCCACAGTGAATCAATGTTCATTGTTTCCACACACCCTCCAGAACTTGTCATTTCCCTTTTCTTTCATATTATTCAATCCAATAGGTGTGAGAAGGTATCTTATAGGTGTTTTAACCTGCATTTCTCTAATTTAAAATATTTTTTCATGTAACTACTGAGATTGTTAATTTCTTCTTCTGAAACTACCTGTTCATATCCTTAAACATTTATTAACTAGGGAATCACTCGTTTCTATAAATTTGTCTTGACTCCCTTTATGAAAAATGAGATCTTTATCAGAAAAATTAGCTATATTTCTCCCATTTTCAAATTTTCCTTCTAATTTTGTATTAGATCTGTCTATGCAAAAGAGATTGCATCAATCAATCAATCAATCATTCAATTAATTAATTAATTTAATTAATAAATTAATTTAATGTAATTAAAATAATCCGTACTTTCTAAACTCTTCCCTGTCGCTGATTTTGTCATAAACTCTTCCCTTATCCATAGATCTGACAGATGCATTTTATAATTTCCTAATTTATCTATATCAACCTAAATTATTTATTAAACCACTTATCCATTTGAACCTACTTGTTCCAAGTGTGACATATTGATCTATGCCTATTGTCATTCAGTCTATGACTATATGACTCACAGTCACCCAATTTGGTGTTTTTTTTGCAAAGATGCTACACTGGTTTGCCATTTCCTTCTCCATTCCATTATATGCCATGAAGAACTGAGGCAAACTGAGTTAAGTGACTTGCCCAGGGTCACATAGCTAATAAGTAACTGAGGCAAGATTTCAGAAAGATAAGTTATTCAAGTCAAGTACTCTATCCAAAACCAGAAGTTGATTGATCTGGGGAACTTAGATCCTGCTTTCCTGATCTGTAGTCTGTACCTTAAGCAGGAAGAGCCCTTAATCTCTTGAGACTTGACATGATACTGCCATTTAGGGTTCTAACTTGCTCTTTATTGAAAATGCTCCTCTCTTCCATCGAACTATGGCCCAGAAGTGGTTATAGTCACTGTAGTTACTAAACAGAGTCTGGACCAGAACCCAGTATTGTTGCAGGACTGCCATTCAATCTCTTTCTGACCAGTTGCCAGATCCTCTTACCATCACTGATTTGGAACTCTAGAAGCTGTTGCTCTTTCTTTGTCAACCATCTAGTCCCATTACTGGTGGTAGTTCATTTTTTTTCAGACCAACATCTATTACCGTATCACCTTCTGGCCTCTTATGACATTTCAGAATGGGTAAAAAAGTGACTCTGTCATTTCAGTTTTCCATTGAAGGCACTATTCTAAAATTTTTGGAGGAGAATATTGAGATAGTTCTGCTGTGTGCTTCTATATTCTGACTTCTCAGCTCTATCCATTTTTTTGTTTTCCCAAATAATAACTTGCCTTGTCTTTTACCTCTGCAACTGTCACCACAATACCTGAAATACATACACTCTTTCTTTCTTCCCATATCCTAGAATCCTTTTTTTCTTTTTATACCTTCAAGATGGAGTATAAACAGTACCTCATTCATGAAAATATCTTGATTTCTGCAAATAAGAGTTGCCACCATTATTTGCTATTTTGTATTCTTCTTTCAGAATTTTATTGTAATGTACAAATTTAACCCATATATTGAATTACTCTAGATTTATTTTGCATTTGTTATTTGATTCTGTATGAAATTCATGTGACCTCCTGATAGAA
The DNA here is from genome assembly GCF_037893015.1 of Macrotis lagotis. Taxonomy (NCBI): domain Eukaryota; kingdom Metazoa; phylum Chordata; class Mammalia; order Peramelemorphia; family Peramelidae; genus Macrotis; species Macrotis lagotis. Next base: position 348,719,574 of record NC_133666.1, read on the forward strand.
TTTAAGTGAGGTTATGTTTAATTATGTTTAATTCCTCTGGTTTACTTATTTATTATTCCTATTGTTCATATTTGCTTATATGTTTCTGAGTAATATTGCTGCTAAATCCCACACTCATTTGAGCAGATAATTCTAGAAATCATAGAAATAGACTTTTCCTTAACATAACAAATGTTATCTATTTAAACCCAATAATGAACATTCTTTATTTAAAATAGCTAGAGGATATGCAAAATATGCCTACAAAAATCCCATGGGAGTCACATGTACAATTTTAAAATATATATTAACAAAAATAATGATACATTTTGTAATTTATTGACAAATTATGTCTCACTGATATCATTACATATACATTTCAAGGTCATTAAGGACAAATTCAGAGTATGTATATTTAATACTTTTGATTGTAACAAAGAACTGTAAACAAAATAGGTTCCTACTAATTGGAAAATAGCAAAAAAAAGCGATATGGGAGGAATTTTATTATGACATAAGAAATAAAAAAGAGGGAAATTCTTTTTATACAGAGTGATATGGGTAGAAAAAATAAACATGAAGATTATCACACCACTAATATAAAGAATAACAACTGCATAAAAACTGTTATATAAATTATATACATTGCAAAATGTGAAAAATATGTCAATTTTTTAGAGTACAAACTTATTTAAAAAGGCAGAACTTTGAAGGAGTGAGGAGCCAACATTCAGTAATAAGTATAAGAAGCTGAGAATTCCATTTTTAATTCACAAAAGAAAGCAAAAAGCAAAAAAACGTGTGAAAGACAATCATGTTATAACCTTTTTAAACATTTATACCTCCCCTCAAAAAATGGAAAGTTTCATGTCTTCTTATATAAATATCTTTGCTAATCAAGTTATATTGATTTGCTAATCAAGATATATTTGTTGATGATTGTTAATTGAACAAAAGAAATTAAAAATAATTATTACTTCTCTGCTTCTCAGTTATTATCTGTTCTTGATTACTATCTGATTTTTGAGGGTTACTCTCTGTTACTTTCTATGGTATCTGACAACTTACACACACATATATACACAGTGGTGTGTGTTTGTATGAGATGTGCGGTGTGTGTGTTTGTGTGTGTGTGTGTGTGTGTGTGTGTGTGTGTTTATATGTTCCCATTTCCTCTCCATTTTCAATTTAAGGCTTTCTTTACCAGATATGCAAATTTGCACAATTATATACATACACATGCAGATATATAAAAATAAATTGCATTATACTATTAGTGCATCATAAACTTACTCAATTAAATGTTTTTAGACACATTCTTAAATTTTATGAAATTTCAGCAGGGTGTATGAAAACAGCATTAGATTTAAATCATTGAACTGAGGTGTGATACATATCTCTGCCACTAATAGCAATGTGTCCAAACTTTTTGGATATAGGTGTCCCTTTCAACTTGATATTTATTACCATATAAAAGATATATTAAACATAGTTTGCCAATATTTTATTTTTATATTACCTTGATTTTCCCCTTTATCCTCCCTTGCCAAGAATCCTTTCTTATAACAAACATTTTTCATAAAGAAAAAAAAAGATGGGGCGGCTAGGTGGTGGAGTGGATAAAGCACCGGCCTTGGAGTCAGGAGTACCTGGGTTCAAATCCGCTCTCAGACACTTAATAATTATCTAGCTGTGTGGCCTTGGGCAAGCCACTTAACCCCATTTGCCTTGCAAAAAAAACCCTAAAAAAAAAAGAAACAGAAGAGAAAAAATGAGTAAAACTGATTAATATAGTCAAAAAATTATGTAATATTATATGCTCATGGATTCTCACTCCTCTACCACCAAAAATACTGCTGTTCAAACAAAGAAGAGGGGGCAAAGAAGTGCATGTATTCTTTAGAGTTTAGTTTGTCCATTAAAACTATGAAACATTCAACTTTGTTTTGTTATGGTTATTCTTCCAATTTTTAGTTGATATTGTCATTGTATATATTTTTTCCCTAGCTCTCCTTACTTCATTTTGAAGTAGTCCATGGAAGTCTTTCCTTGCTTTTTGTTTTTATTCATGTTCATTATTTTCTGAGAGTGAAACAATATTTCAACATATTCATGTAATGCAATTTGTTTCATAATTCTACCATCACTAACCATGACTAGAGTCTTGTCTTTTGTTACAATAACAACAACAAAAAACACTGTTATCAATATTATTGTTTTGTATATTTTAATTCTCATGTTATCTTATTAAAGAGATTGTAATCTTCCTGAGGGAAGTGATTATCTTTTGTCTCTTTTTTAATTCTTCTAGTTAGGTGGCACAGTGTATTGAACAATGGAGTCAGAAAAACCTAACTTCAATTCTGGCCTCAGACACACACTGGGCAAATCACTTAATCCTATGTGCAAAACATACTGGATAAGGAAATGGTAATTCCAAATGGGGTCACATAAAGTTGGAAATGACTGAAATAATTGAGTAACAACACCAGTATCCCCAAAGCTTAGTTTAGTACAGACATACAGTTGTTGCTTGAAACTATTTATTGATTAATTGATTTCATTTTCATTTTATGGTAAGGTAGGAAATACTAAAATTACATTAAATAAGAGGACACAGGAGAATATCCCATCATCATGCTGGTCCCATTCTCTCATTGATGAGTTCCTCCCTGGGCCTTCATTTTTGGAAAAGGTACAGGCAAAGCAACTTTCATTTCCCTCCTAGAAGTGGTACTTTCCAAACTTCAACACCATGACCTAAACTTTAGCATCATATCCCTCTGTAGGTACCTTCACATATACTTCTTTCTCCTTTTTATCTCCATTTTTTAGTTGTCTTCTCTCATTTTATTGTAAACTCCTCCAGGATACAGATTGTTTTTCTTTTTTGTTTGATTTGTATTTACATTGCTTAGCATCGTGCCTGGAAGATAGTAAGGTGTTTTTTGTTTGTTTGTTTTTTTTGGAAGAAGGAAGGTCTTATTGTGATAGGAGAAAAAACTTCTAAATAATGAGCTCCATAATAAGTCAAATAGGTTGCCTCATGATGAAGAGGTTTCACCATCGGAATGGTCTTGAAGTAAAGAACAGGAAAGTCAGTTATGTGGTACAGAGTTTAAGCAGCACTTAGGACAGCTCTGGCCACAAGATAGATGCTTAGTAACCATTTTTTGACTTTTACATTTACTCCCCTAATCTTGCTTCCCTGACTCCCCACCACCACAAAGAAGGCAATTTGCCAGTCTTTACATTGTTTCCATGGTATACATTGATCCAAATTGAATGTGATGAGAGAGAAATTATATCCTTAAGGAAGAAGCATAAACTATAAATAGTTTTCTTGCTTTTGATTTTATTAATTTCTCTTTTAATTTTTAGAATTTCTAATTTGATATTTAATTGGGGTTTTTAAATTTGTTCTTTCTCTAATTTTTGGTTGCATATTTAGTTTATTGATTTCATCTTTCTCTAATTTATTCATGTAAGCATTTAAAGATATAATATATCTCATGACTGCTGCATTGAGGGTATCCCATAGGTTTTGGTATGTTTTATCATTATTGTCATTATTTAGGATGAAATAATTAATTCTTTCTACAATTTGTTGCCTGATCCACTCATTCTTTAAAATGAGGTTATTGAGTTTCCAGTTAGTTCTAGGTCTATATCACCTTGGCCCAGTATTGCATATGATTTTCTTTTTACATTGTGATCTGAGAAAGATGTATTCACTATTTCTGCCTTTTGGCAATTTATTATTTGGTTTTTATGCCATAGTACATGATCAGTTTTTGTATAAGTGACATGTAACTGCAGAGAAAAAGGTATATTCCTTTCAATTCCCATTCAGTTTCTTCCGTAAGTCTATCAGATCTAGATTTTCTAACAATCTGTTTACCTCTTTAGCTCCTTTCTTGTTTATTTCATGATTCAAATTACCTAAATCTGAGAGTGCGAGGTTTAGTTCTCCCACTAGTAGAGTTTTGCTGTCTATGCCTTCCTGTAGTTCTTTCAGCTTCTGCATCTGCTTTGTCTGAGATAAGGATTGCTACACCTGTTTTTTTTTTTTTTACTTTAGCTGAAGCAAATTATATTTTTCTCCAACCTTTTACCATTACTCTATATGTATCTCACTGCTACAGATGAGTGTCTTGTAAGGCATATATTACAGGATTCTTTTTTTAAAATCCACTCTGCTGTTTGGTTATGTTTTAAGGGAGAGTTCATCCCATTCACATTCAAAGTTATAATTACTAACTCTTTATTGCACTCCATGCTATCTTTCCTCTGTTTCTATTTTCCATATTTTTTTCCTTTTATCCAAATTCTCCAGTATTTGTTTCTGAATACCATGCCCTTCAGTATGTTTGCCCTCCTAAATCCACCCTCTCCCCTTTCTATACCCTTCCCACTTTTTCCCTTTTCCTTTCCCTTCAGGTAGAACTGGATCTACATCCTTAGAGTTCTTTCAGAAAAGTTTGATAAGCAATTTTTATGTCTTCTAAAGGGAACTGTATTTTGTGATGGATTATATAAGATAATTACTGAAATCCATTCCTATTTTGAAGTATTTAATTGTGATAGTAGACTTATTACAGGTTAAAATCTATGACATTTTTCTCTCTTCACTCTCACTTCTTGATGTTATTATTATTTCATGAGTGCTTAATTATCTTCTCTTTGGAGAGGACTGTGATAACTACATATCTCACTTCTCTCACCTGAACTTGAGTCCCTTCTTATCTATAGTATGCCATACATGTGCATTGGGAGATTCAATAGCTATGCCAAATAAAATATCCAAAAGAAAATTATTTTCCATGTGAACTTGTGTCTATATGCTTAGAGACAATTTCAATAGAACTAAAAAATTGACCTACATAATTTTTCATTATTTTTCCTACAGATAGTGTAATATGAATCATAAAATACTGCTTATAAGACTGGAAGAGTTTTCCTATATTAAAATTGGCCAACTATTTCAATCTCATCCAAATGTGTCAAAAATTTGGAAACAACCTAAATTACTAGGAATCTACAATATTAAAATATTTTCTCTGTAGTTTTGCACTAGGGATGGCAAGGAAAGAACTCCATGACATCCCTGAAATACTGTAAGATTTTGAGTAAAATTTCCCTACTGAACATGGATAAAAGTTTTAAAGTGATCCATGATACCTCAAATTTATTTACCTATCAGGATACAGAAAACCACAGTCAAAATAGTCAGACAACCATTTGTTAAAAAAAAATTAATACCAAAAAGGCACGGAAAACTGATACATCCATTCATGCACATATACACACATATAAGTAATTATTGTTGTTGTTCGGTCATTTCAGTCATGCTCATTTCTTAATTACCTCATTTGGCATTTTCTAGGCAAAGATCTTGGAGTGGTTTTCTATTTCCTTCTCTATATCAATTTACAAATGCAGAAAGAGGGCACAGTGAGCTGTACTTGATACCACATAACTAATAAGTGACAGAAGTAAGATTTAAACTTGAACTTGGATATTCCTGACCCCAGGAGACACACACACAAATATAAGTACACACACACACACACACACACACACACACACACACACACACACACAGAGTATAAAATAGATGTTGATTTTTTCCCAGAAACTGTCATCTCATATTTTGACTCAATTCATTTTAAAAATGATCAAAAATTAATATTAATGATATTATTCCTATGAGATTAAAATTTTCTAGGAATAAAGTACAGTTTTAAAAATCTTGATGATCTTTTCTATTTGGCTACTGGGGGTAAAAGAGATACAATATTTCAAAATTGAATAGAGGTTAAATTTAGAATAAAAATCACTTCAATCTTTCTAATAATTAAAGAAGTCAAAAAGTAGGTTACCTCTGGCAGATATCACCTTAGAATTCTTCCAGAGATGTTTGATCAGCCCTTTTTAAATTCTATAATGGATACTATACAAGGGGTCAGATAAGGTAGTCATTGAGTATTTTGACTGAAACAGGCATTGTCATTAAAAATCATATTAGAGAGAATAATAACATCTCCTTTAATTGCCTTAAATAACATTGTGGGATAAGACCTGCATTTTTTGGTTGCTATAAGGAAACAGTGTTCTAAGGTAGCCAAGATTCTATTAAATTGAACATTTCAAATATATGGGAAGTCTATATAGTTTATCTATAAAATTTTTGAAATTGTTTTCATAAATTATCTAATACAGTGATTAAAACAACCTTGTAAAGAAGGTATTTCACATATCATCATTATTATCTATCTATTTTGCTTATATTTTGTCTATTTTAAACTCACTGGAATTTGTTCTAATACCATTCTTCTATCCCTTTCAGTGAGTTTTCCATAGAAATATTAGATTTTTAAAGGAAAATAAAAGAGGAAAAGACAAGAAATCAGCAAAATCAATTATTTAAATTTCTTATGGAATGATAATATTCTGTTGGATTTATTTATTTTGCTTTTTTTTTTTTGCTCTTTGGGTGATTTTTCAAAGCAATGGTCATTTCCTTTGTTTCTAATTCTTTGCTTACTTAAACAGAAACACACACACACACACACACACACATACAAACAAATCTAATGCAGATGTTATCAACTTCAATTGTAAGATGAACTTTAGATCAGAGAGATTTATTGTTTTATCCCTTGTTCACATATCTTGTACATAGCAGAGACTCAATTTGAAGTTAAGGAATTCTCATTTCATGTCTAGTACTCCCCACATTATACATTACTACCTTACAAACCTGAACTAAGAAAAATAAATAAATTATATAAAAGGATTGCTATCTAGTAAAGTGTCTTTCACCAGAGTAAGTGTTTAATGAATATTTCACAAATTGAATATATGGTAAATTGAAATAAGATATAGTTTCTCTTTTTCCTCCCTGATGTTCAGTCTCAATTTATAACTTTCTGGTTCATAATGCCTAATGTAGCTAAGAAGTAGTTTCAAAAGGAAGTCTGACAAGAAGCTTCCCTTTAAAGTAAAATCTATATGAAAGTAAACTATGCAAATATTTACAATGAAAATAACACAAAGTTTAGGAATACATCTATCTATCTATCTATGTATATATCTATCTATTGATCAATCATCAATCGATCTATGAGGTAATTTTTATGATCTTTTACCTTCAAATAAAAATAACTTATTTTCTATCAAAAGGAATAATCTTAGAGTTTGAAGACTCATGTTCCAGGCAAAAATTTTGACATTTACTAGTGGGACTATTATAAAAAAATTAACCACTCTCAGTTCAAGTTATATAGACTGTAAAATAGAATTAACAAAAATTTTATTACCTACCACATATGCTTTTTGTGAAAAAAGCATTTTTTAAACCTTAAAAGAGAAGTTGTAAGTTTATCATCAATATCATGTATAATGCTTGAAAAATCCAGATAGTGCCAGTAAAGTAGCCTATTCCAGTTGAAGCTTCATGCATCATAAATACTACTAGAGGAAAATATGAAGAAAAAAAATATATATATATATATGGCAAAAGAAGTGGATAAATTAGGAACTAAGATTGAGGAATAAAATATGGAAAAATCATAGACTACATTGGTATAGCCAAAATAGTAAGAGGGCAAAGTTGATTGGAAAGATATACACTATAATTTAAAGGGATAAAAAAAAGATGATTTAGATTAAGCAGCAAGGTGGTATAGTTGGTAGAGTATAGGATTTGGAGTCAGGTTGACTATCTTCTCAGACATATATCAACAATGGCAGCAACATAGTAGTAGTAGTACTAGTTCTAATAGTAATTTTTTCAATATCAGAAGTAATAATGATGGGTGATAGTAGTAGAAATTATTACTATTAGTAGTGGTAGTAGTTGTAGTAGTAGTAGTAATAGTAGAGGTAATAGAAGTAGTAGAACAAATAGTACTGGTGATAGTGGTAGTAATAGTTGGTGGTTATTGTGGTAGTAATAAAAGAAATGAAAATAGTGGTATTGTTAGTGATAGTAATGTTAGTTGTAGAAGTTGTATGGGCAGTAATACTAGAAGTGGCAGTAATAGTAGAAAGAATAGCAATAAAAGTAGTAGATGAAATTAGAGATGGTAGAGGAGGAAAAGGATGAAGAGGAGGAGGAAAAGAAGGAGTAGAGAAGGAAAGGTGATAGTAGGCTAATAACAAAGGTTGTATTGGTAGTGATCACAGTGTGGAAGAAAATTGATCTACATCAGAATAGAGAACATTCAGGAAAATAGTGTCAGATCTGTCTCTCTCCATATACATATATATATCAATGAATAGCATGTGCATACCTGTAGATAGTAGTTATTTATGCCTGCATTTCCACATTGATTGATAAAATCAGGAATCCTAAGGTAAATTCACTCAATGATGTCCATGAGCAGCTGAATCTTAACCTTTCAAAGCTTTATTTTTTTTTATTAGCACTTCTGATTTTGTAAACGATGTACCCCATCACACCCATTCCTACCCAGATTTCCTGGTTAACCTGGGTATAGTAGGGCTTCAGTGGAGGCCAAACAGTTTTTATTAAGTTCTGTAACATCGTGGCCGGTCTCTGCACAGACGGGGCGTGTGCAGGGGCCCGGATGGTGGCGGAAGCTTCATATGAGTTTCTTGTAACAGTATATTGTTGGATTCTGGTTTTTATTCCACTCTCCTATCTGCTTGTATTTTAAGGAAGATTTCACCCCATTCACATTCAAAGTTATAATTAATAACTCTTACTGCCATCCATAATATCCTCCTTCTGTTTGTAGCTTTCCCCTTTTCACCTTTTATCCATCTTCCCCAGTGTTTTGTTTCTGAATACCACCACCTTCAATGTGTTTGCCCTCTTATTTCAACCTTCCTCCGCCTTTTCCCCCTTTCCATTTTCCCTTCTTCCCATCCTTCTGTTAGTTCCCATTTTATTCCCCTCTCTGTCTCACCCTCCTCTTTTCTCCTTTTAATGCTTGAAAGGCAAGATAAATTTCTTAACAAACTAAGTATGTCTAAATTAACTTTAAGCCATTTCTGTTGAACTGAAGATTCAGGTGGTTCTCACCTCCTCCCTTCTTCCCCTCAATTACAATAGGTCTTTTGTATCTTTTGTTGTAATGAAATTTACCCCATGCAATATCCCTTCAACCTCTCTTCTCTTTACTGCCCCCTTTTTTAAGGCGATATAATTTTTAAATCATTCTATCTGACCCCAACATCATGATGCCATTGGTCTTCTTTGAAAACAAAAGACAATAGGGGCAGTTAGGTGAACCAGTGGAAAGAGCATTGACCCTAGAGTCAGGAGGACTTGATTTCAAATTTGACCTCAGATATTTAATACTTACATAGATGTGTGAGCTTGGGCAAGTAACTTAACCTAATTGCATTGAAAAAGGGAAATAAAAAGGAAAGCAAAGAAAAAATATGAGATTGCATCCCATCTTTTATAAAATGTATATATTTATTTGCATCCATATACACATATATGTTTTTAAGTTAAAAAATGTCCTTCCACCCTCCCTTCCCACATCCCTCCACTCAGCAGCAAACAGTCAGGTTAGCATTGTATATTCATTAGCTATTTTCAATATAAGGAATTATGATCAAGGGAAGGAGATACTTTAAGAGATAATGTTTTTAAAGTGTTCATCAGATTAAGAATGATTGTTTTGTGTTTATGTCTGTGTTTTGACTTGACTTGTTTTCCTTCATATGGATGGGGATAATATAGTCCACAGTCAGTCTAATTCAGTGGCCCCATCTCTCCAGGCTGCTGAGAGGAGCTGCTTCTATCAAGGTTGTTAATCTCACAATGTTGTTGCTGATGTGTAAATTATTCTCTTGGTTCTACTCCCTTCACTCAGCATCAGATCCCAGAAGTCATTCCATGCTTTTCTAGAGTCTGACAATGGTTTCTTATAGAACAATAATATTCCATACTATTCATATACCATAATTTGTTTAGCCATTCTCTAATTAATGGACATTCCTTCAATTTGAAATTCTTTGCCACTACAAAAACAGTTGCTATGAATATTTTGGAGCATATAAGACTTTTTTTATTGTACTTCTGGATATAGAATTGGAATGATTGGGTCAAAAGGTATGAACAACTTTATTGCTATTTGGGCCTGGTTCCATATTGCTCTCCAGAAAAGTTGGATCCATTAACAACCCCACCAGCAATGCATCAATGTCCCAATCCTCCATAACCTCTTCAACATCAACCATTTTCCCTTTTTCTCATTTTGACCAGTCTTATAGGTGTGATATGATACCTCATTGTTGTTTTAATTTGCCTTTCTCTAATCAATAATGACTTGGAGCATTTTTTTCAGAAGATATTATATATAACTTTAACTTCTTCATTTGAATATTGTCTGTTCATATACTCTGATCATTTATCAACTGGGGAATGTCTTGTGACCTTATACATCTGATGCAGTTCTCTATATGTTTTAGAAATGAGACCTTTAGAAAAACTCCTAGTTGTGAAGATTATTTCCCAGCTTTCTGCTTTCCCTTCTAATTTTGGCAGCATTAATTTTATTAATGCAAAAAATCTTTAATTTAATATAGTCAAAAATCATTGATTTTGAAGTTTTCATTGTGCTCTAATTCTTGTTTGGTCTTTCATTTAATTTCAATTTCTCCATATATTCTGTATCAATTCCGATTGCCTCCAATAAGAATATGTTCCATCATGGAAAACGAAATCAACTTTATTTTACCCCTAACTTTAATCACATAACTCTTTTAAAATAGTTAGATGACACAGTGGATGGAGTGTTGAATGTGGATTCAGAAAAATCTGAATTAAAATCAGTTACTCAGGGCAAATCACTTTACCCTGCTTGTCTCTGTTTCATCATTTATATTATGAACTGTAAAATCAAATGGCAAACACTCCATTATCTTTGCCAAGAAAAGTCCAAAATGGGGACATGAAGAGTTATATGTGAAAAAAAAAAACACCACAGTTAAATTCATTGGACTTTTATACTTGATACCCTCTAAAACACTGGCCAATAGGTACCTCCATGTTATCTCCTATTACACTTCTCTAAACTGCTTTTAATCTACCTTCCATTCTTAGGATATCACTGTTCTCTCTAAAGTTAATAATTTCTTAGTTGTTAAATTAGTGGAATTTTATTAGTCCTCAATTTCTGCAGTCTTTTGACACTGTTGATCACTATCATCAATTCCTTGATACTTTCTTCTATCTTTTTTCAGACACTTTCCTGCCAACTATCTGATTATTTCTTCTCTATCTCCTTCACTAATTATTCCTCCAGTTTATGCTAACTGAAGGTGTTCCTAAAGGTACTGTCTTGGACTTTCTTTTCTTTGTTTATACTAATTTTTATACTAATACTTTTTATACTAATACTTTGTTTATACTAATTTAAGTGTTGATCACCTTACCTCCCCTGAATTTGCAGATATTCTTAAAGGCACATTAAAGGCACATTTCCATTCCCTTTCTGCTCACCTCTAATCTTACATCTCCACCTGTCTTTCAACTTCTTAATCTA